>NW_026570346.1:0-372205 GCF_019649055.1 Paramacrobiotus metropolitanus | reverse complement strand
ACATGCGCTGGCACTGGTCGCGGCTTGTTGCGGCGTGTCGCGGCTTATAAGCCGTGTCGCGGCTGTTGCGGCGTCGCGGCAGTAGTCTGCTAACATGCGCTGGCACGGGTCGCGGCTTGTTGCGGCGTGTTGCGGCTTATAAGCCGTGTCGCGGCTGTTGCGGCGTCGCGGCAGCCCAGTGCTAGCACATACGCTGGCACTGGTCGCGGCTTGTTGCGGCGTGTCGCGGCTTATAAGCCGTGTCGCGGCTGTTGCGGCGTCGCGGCAGCCCAGTGCTAGCACGTGCGCTGGCACTGGTTGCGGCTTGATGCGGCGTGTCGCGGCTTATAAGCCGTGTCGCGGCTGTTGCGGCGTCGCGGCAGCCCAATGCTAGCGCATACGTTAGCACTGGTCGCAGCGTGTCGCAGCTTATAATGCGTGTTGCGGATTCTGGTCCGCAACGAGACAGTGACAGCAATTGCCGAACTTGGTACAGATTGAGCCACTTCTGGACTTTTCTATTTTCTCGAGGTTCGTTAATGGCTTTTCGGTCGACTCGACCGGCGGACATTCCTCGCCGTTATCGAGTGACTTTTCCCCGTTTTTTGCCTCAGTTACTGGGTCTTGTTCATTCGATATCCTTTCGACTTCCTCTTTGAACTTCTTCCACATTTCCCTTTTATCTGTTAACATCCGTGCGATGTCGAAAGCCGACTTTGAACTTTCTTCCGTTTCGTTCGATCCTCCTTCAACTATCTCTTCACCTGGTTCCTCTTTGTCTGCTTCTTTTACAGTCCCCTTATCAGCTTCATTCTGTTGGACTGTTTCGTAGCCTTTTGGTCGTTTGGGACCAACGAAAACGCAATTCGCCATCAACTCTTCGGTGACCCAGTCGTCACTCGGAATCGTTTCATACATGCACCACGTGTCACCACCTCGTTCAGGGTAGTCCACTCCATCTGGATCTGGTGCAAAGGTCACTTTTTTCTTCTCTATCAACCCCGGTAACCTTCTTTTCCGGGTTACTTGTAATTCGCGCATCTCCTTAGCGTCGAATATTGGAATCTCCGCTTCAAATTTCCTCCAGTATTTGTCGAATATCTCCCAGTTATCATCTTTGATCGCTTTACAGAATTCCACCACCGATTCGTATACCGGTGTACCAAGTCCTGTTGGAAATATAACTGTTCTCCCCTGGCCTTTGTACATGTGATTTATGCGGAAGTCCCAAAACAATTCTATTCTCGCTTCTTCCCATAGCTGTACTTCCTCGTTCATTGAGTCTATCTCTCTTTCGAGTTTCCGCTCAGTTGATACCGGGTCAAGAGGATCTTGGATTCCGTTATCCACACGTTGCTGCCAATGGTTCAGCCATTTTCCTCTCCCCGTAATGAAGTTTTTCACACATGACAACCAAGTCCGATATCTGTTCCAATGATATCGTTCGATGTGTGGTTTCCACATTTCATTGGTCCTCATGATACTTTTCGTTTTCTTTTGGACTTGACCTTTAAGATCTGCTAATGCAGCGTTACATCTCGGCCATTCTGAAAGGTCATCTTGGGAGGCGTTTTGGCAACATTCAGCGCATTCCCATTGTGGTTGTACTCTACACGGATCCTCGTAGTAACCGTGTCCGCAGCTCCCCATTCGTTCTTCTGGAGTTAATATCCTTCGGTTCGTTTGCGGGTTGGTGACCTCCTTCTCCTGTGTCGTAGCTTTCTGCTCACATTCGATTTCTGTCACACTCGCATCGTCGGAGGGTATTTCAACAATCCCTGTTTCGTTGTTCAGTTGGTGACCTTTTAACCGTTCAAGCGCTTTGTCGCGGATTTCGCTCGCGAACATCTGTTCTTCTTCAGCTATGCGTTTCAATATCCGTAACCTTTCACTCTTTTTATCATTCCCCACTTTGGCCGATTTTACTCCCAGTGCCTCTGGTACTGGGATAGGCTTTGCCCGTTCCATGCCAGGCACGAGTGATTGTTTCGCTGCAGCTGTCGCTTCTTTCTGTGTGGCAGCTATCTCTTCAAGTATTGGTGACCTTTCGTCATTTTCGGTAGCAGATCGAGGTTCGAAAAATATCGGGGTACGCTCTGGTACTTTTTGCAAACCTTTTTCTTTGGTTTCATTTTCGGTAGCAGATCGTGGTTCGAAAAAGGTCTTGCTGACGTTTTTCGGATCCGGCTCTGACGCCAAATTCTCAACTGGTGACCTTTCGTCTTTCGTTCCCAGTGCCTCTGGTACTGGGATAGCTTTTTCCTGCTGTGGTTTTGTCACGTTCTGCTGCACCTTTGTCACTCCCGGTGCCTCTGGTACTGGGATGACCTTTTCTCTTCCCTTTTGTGTCAGCAGTGTCCGGTTTAACATGTTTTCAATCTCCTGCTGAATCACTTTCAACTGTTCAAATGTCGACAATTCTTTCTTTGCCGTCTTTTTCTGCTCGATTCCCGGTGCCTCTGGTACTGGGATTAGCATTTTATTAGCCGTTTGAGTATTTCCCGTCTGCTTTACAAGTTCGGTGACCTTTCCGACTTGTACTTTGGCAACTGGTTTCGGGTCATCTTCTTTCTCTTCTTCGCCTTCATTATCCATTGGTACGAACTTCTTCTCTAAGAAGTCGAATCCCAGTAGCACCTGTACGTCGTCACACTTCGGTCGGACGTAGAATGAGTGTTCGCTAGTCTTTTTCCTTAAGGTCACTGGTGCTACGCAGTAATGCGTCACCAGGAATCCTGACGTTCCACTAATTCCGTTTATCTTCACCAATCTGTCTGGTGGCAATGGGAGCATGTGCAGTCCATTTTTTTCGCAAAACGGTTTGCTGATCAGCGACGTCTCAGCACCGGTGTCCAACATTGCGTTGACCTTTATGTCTCCCACTTTCACTTCATGTGTGTACGCTTCGATTCTTTTGGGCAATTTTACATTTTGAATTTTCAGTGTATGAATCTTACGTTTCACAGGAATTAGCGATACTGGTCCCGGATCCATATCGGGAAGCGCTTGCCCTTTCGCTGAAGTACTGTGACCTTTCAGTATTTCACTCAGCTTATCAATCCTGTGTGGGACGTTAGTTCGAACGTCGTAGAATTTTTGCGGCTTCTTTTTATCTGCTTGCTTCTCTGCAGCCATTTTACCACTGGTGACCTTTTCAACATTCTGCACTTGCTCATTCGCTTTTGTGCCAACCATGTGACCTTTAGTCACTTCATTTATCGTCTCGTGAATCAGTTCCTTTTTGCTGTCTTCATTTCGTTTATCTCGCAGCTTCTCAATGACTTCACTTGTTATTTGGTCAGCTCGCTTCAATTCATCTTCTTCGCTGTCCCTCATCTCATTTGGTGACCTTTCATATGTAACCATATCATAACCCTTTTTAGTCATCCATTCAATCACCTTTGCTGACACTTCATTATTCGTTTTCGTCGGATTAGTCTGCGAAGACATTCCATCCGTTCGGGCTGGTGACTTGTCATCGGCATCCTTTTGTAGTGCTTGTGAGAAGTCCCGTGACTTTTCAACTGCGCTACTCTGTTGCGTTTGCGCCATCTCATTTGACCGTCCTTTTTGTTCATTTTGCGCTAAGTCCTGTGACCTTTCATTGCGCTTTATGACAAATCCGCCGTTTGACATCTTTTGTATGGGAACTTTTTCTCCAGAATTCGACGGTTTATCTTTCGGTGGTGCATTTCGCGAGTTATTTAGATTAGCTTGTGCATTCTTGTATTCAGTTGCGTTGAATACTGGAGCAAGATTCGGTGACCTTTTAACTTCTTTTCCGGTAACCAATTCTTCCAGTCGTTTTCTCTCATGTTGCGTTCGCAATTCCTGCATGTCCCAGTAATCCTCTTGTGACATTCTCGCTTTCTGCTTCGCTTTTGGCGTCACAGGTATCCACATCCCGTGATTCCCATTTGGTCTGTAGGCTACTTTTTGCCATATTTCCTTCCGTTGCAGCGTTACTGCATCCACAAGTGAGTCATCGGAATTCTGTTGTGCCGATTCGCCATTCTTCTTCTGCGCTGTTCACAGTGTCAAGTCTCTTTCTTGACCTTTTAACACGGCGCTTTCACCGTGGCCTTTAACGTTCGCACTCGCTCCTTGACCTTTCACTTGGACTTTTCCTACGGAAGGTGACCTTTCATCTTTTCTGTTAGCAGTGGTATTCTGCTCCTTCCATTTTTGCCTTATCAACTTCTCATCTTCGTCCTCTGGACAATTCCAGAACTTTGGCTTTATCCCTCCGTAACAGTCGCAACTTGACTCGTTCACTTTATCATTTTCTGCCAAGTATTTTCGGAATTTCGCATGTTGTTCATTTTCCTCTTGCGCAGTGTCGTTTTGCGGTTTCTTTTGATTCCGGAGCGCCTGTTGAATCTTTGCGTTTCGTTGTGCGCGTCGTTGCGCTAACACTTCCTCGCTGCAATACGGTGACCTTTCATTTTGCTGCGCTGTTCGCAGTGTTGCGCTACCGTCACGACAATTTCCACTCGCAGTACCATTCTGCGGTGACCTTTGGTCCCGTTGCGCGTTTCCACTCGCAGTACCATTCTGCGGTGACCTTTTATCCATTTGTACTGGTTTCCCGATAACCAGTTCGTTTTGCTGCTGTGACGGCATCCTTATAGCCGTTTCGATTTCCTTTTGCAATGACGACATCCATTTAGCCGTTTCGCTTTGCTGTGGCGGCATCCATATAGCCGTTTGCTGTGGTTGCGGCATCCATATAGCCGGTCCACTTTCTTTTTGCGCCGACGGCCTCCTTATAGCCGTTGCACTCTTCACGTTCACTGCAGTACCATTCTGCAGTGACCTTTCTGTTCCCCGTTTATCCGGTGGTTTCGGGTCGGGGCGATCAGTAAGCTCACCGGCGCCTACTGATCTTGCCCGTTTCCCTGAACCGGCGCTCCACCTTGTTGTGCGCCCTGGATATTTTGTTGCTGTCCGATTTCATTTGCCGGGTTCTGTCCGTTTCCCATGTTCTGGCCGCCACCATTATTTTGGCCACCACCCTGTTGGTAGTTTCCTTGGCCGCCTCCATTTCCGCCGCCTCGGTTACCGCCGTTCCAATTTCCGCGGCCGAAGCCCCTGTTTCTTCCTCTGAAACCGCCACGGAAGCCGCCGCGATTGCCGCCGCCTTGGCCGCCATTTCCGTTTCCTTGCTGATTTTGAAAGTTCGCTTTGACCTGGTACCATTGTGTAATCAGGTCATATCCATTTGCCACTGCCTGTCGCCAGCCGCCCGTGTTGCGCAGCCGTTGCCATTCTCTGAAGGCGAACAAGTTCGGGTTCTGATCCGGCGGTGTGTTTGCGAACTTGCATCCCTGCGTCTGGTGGTTACCGTACATACAGTATTGTCACATCTGTACGCCGTTTGCCACCCATCCGTCAATCATTTGAAACTTGAATTCCGTTCGTGACCCTTGATTCTGCTGGAAGTTATTCTGATTCCCTCTGTTTGGCTGGAAGTTGCCTTGGCCTTGGCCTTGATTCTGGAAGTTTCCCTGACCTCCGTTCCAGTTTCCATTTCCGTATCCGTTTCCGCCAAGATTTCCTTGTTGCTGTATTCCCATGTTCGGGGGAGGCATATTCTGAGGTGCCGGTCTCACTTGAGCCGCCGCTTGTATCGCCGCCACCATCGCGTATGTTATTGGCTGCCCCGTCTGGCCATCGATAAAGGTCACTCTTTCGGTGACCTCTCTTACAGGGGTTTCTGCGCGAAATTCCATTTGCTGCTGGATTGGTGCAGCTGCCATTCTCTGTTGCGGTACATTCTCCACCTGGCCTTGGCGGATAGTCACGTATTCCTGATTACGTTGACCTTTTGGCGCCTTGTACTTATCATCTCCTGTTGCCCAGTGTCGGAAAAAATCCTTTACATCGGTCGGCGTCTTACACTTTTGTATACGCAATGCCTTATAGAGTTCATTGTCTCCTTTGCATCCCTCAATTAAGAAGCCAACTGCTTGCTTCTCAGTGATGATTCTCTTTGCTTTGAATCGCATCATCGCTTGGTAATACTGGTCAAGTGATTCCTTTCCGAGTTCGAACTTCCTTGCATAGGCCTCACGTAAGCCTAAGACTTCTTCATCTCGGTCACCATATTCATCTTTGAATTTATCCATCCATTCTTTTACCGTGTACTCGATTCCGTCTTCTGATGCTATGTCCTTTTCTCCTTCGAACCAACCTTGGCCGGACCTTTTACGGCGCTGGCTATTTCGATCATTATTTGTTTGTCGGTGAGCTGATAGGTATCCTGGGTTTCTTTCACCAATCTTGTCCAACCATTCACGGTATCACGGCTGCCGTCAAAGGTCATCAGAGGTGTTTTCCGAGCCATGGAATCGAGCGCTTTCGCTAATGCGAACCCCCCTCTCAAGTTGTCTTCTTCTTCGCTGCTCTCATCATCGTTTTGATTTCGTCTCTGCTTTGCGTAGTGGGATTTCCTCGGACGCTCCTGCCGACTAGGGGGTCTGTCCCGTCGCCCTTCGTCGATGAACGCGTTGACTTCGATATGTGGGGGAAATTGTGAAGGTTCACCTCGGCTCGAGTGCGAATAACCTGATGGTGGTTCCTTATCCTTATCGTCTTTGACCTTTTCACCGTCTTGTTCTGCTTTGACATTTCCTCTGCCAGTGCCAGTTCGTAAGGGCATTTCAAAGTGGAAGCTTTTGCCCGTGCCCGTTTCATGCGCCTTGCTGTAGCTGGGCGGGGGAGACTCCACTGTTGCTGTCTTGGCTTCGTATCGCAACAGCTGTTCATCTTTGTGTTTGTTTGAGATGTTGAGCGCTTTATTCTCATCTTCTAGTCGTTTATTCCTCAGCTGAAGCTCCTCTCTCTCAATTCTCAAGTCGGAGTTTTCCTGTTTGACCTTCTGCATGTGGGCATGCAGTTTGAAGGTTTCCTGCTGGGTGACCTTTTCGTTATCTTGTTCCATCTTTTTGATGTGTTCGGCCAACCGGGTCACATCTCCTTCGAGTTTCTGATACTCCCCAGCGGCTGATCTCAGCTGATTTTTGGTTGTAATCAACTCGTCGTCCTTCGCCAGTGCTGTAGTGGTCATCTCGACGAGTTCAGTATTCAACCTCGCGATTTCCTCACTCTTTTGGTCAAGCTGCTGTTGCCATTCTTTATCCTTCAGCTCTAATGCTGTAACCATTGTGTCGAGCCGGAGTGCTTGAGTTTGCCACTTAAGGCCTTCCTTAGTGATCTTTTGAATTTCTGCCGTGACCTTTTCGTTTTCGTCGTTGGCCTCTTTAATCTCTTTTTCCAATCTTTCTCCTTCTGTTGCTGTGATGTTTCTCGCCTCGCGCTTTGCTTTGATTGCCTCGTTGCGTAGCTTTTCAGCTTCGTCGGCACGTTCCTGGTGACCTTTTGATTCACGCTGCAGAGTGCCGATAGCTTCGTCTCTGAGCTTCAAGTCGTTTCTGAGTTTAAACGTCTCTGTCGCCAGCGCTGTCAATCGCTTCGTGACCTCTGTGAAATTGGTCGCGTACTCGTCTCTTCTAGCTTCAGCTTCGGTGACCTTTTGACGCAATTGGTCACACTCGTCCTTCAGTTCGGCCAAGTGCCGTGACCTTTCTGCTGACTCCTCGGACATGCTCTCGTTCAACTCGTTGATCGCAAGATGACCTTCCATTTCTCTGTCATCTACCATTTTTAAATATTCCTCAGCTAGTTCTTTTTGACGCTCGTATTTAATCTTCCATTCATCTGCAGCGCTTTCCAAGTCAGCCTGTTGCTGCTCCAATTCATAGATACGAGCATCGAGGGATCCTATCCGGTTTTGATATTCCTGTTTCTTTTTCGTTGCTTGACCCTCCTTGGTTTCGAGTTCTTCCTCTAGCTCCTTCACGCGTCTCTTCAGAGTCGACGTGGGACTGTTCGGTGATGGTGGTCGTACATTGATGACCTTTCCTGTTTGTGTCCTTTCGATAAGGTGCTCCGGTATATCTTTGAAAGGTGTCATCCCTTCAGCGCGATCGGCTTGCCTCATCGCGGATTGGAAAGACATATTCATCGTCGTTTCATCATCCGTGAAGTATGATTCGTTCGATTCATCTGAGACCATTGGAGTTGCCCAAAGGTCATCATCTGCAGTTTTGTCATTCAGTGTAAGGTCATCCAATCCCAGTTCAACGAGTTCCTCTTCGGTGACCTTTGTCTTTTCCATTTCCACTTGAGCCAGGTTAACGTTTTTATCCTGCTCGTCTGTGGTAGCATCCGACTGTGATGCTCCAACTGATTCCGCTCTTCTTTCTGTGGATTTTTCCTCCCCAGTGACCTTTTTCTGGTTCATCGGGTCACTTCCCGCCGCAAACGCGGGAGTGTGCTTCTGGTCGTCACTTGAACTCTCCTGATTGGCGACCGCCTCGAGCGCCTTCTGATAGGTACTATCAGAGCCTCGCGAATCCTTCCTCTCGAATGCCTTGGGCGCTCGAGTGTTCCGCTCATGTCCGACTGGACGCGAGTACGTGTGCAAATCTTTTTTGTACGGGTTTGGTGCACCTTGCTGTGAGCTGCGGGAGCTTTTGCTTCCCTGACTGCTATTCGATGTCGGTTCCTCTTGTCTTTGTCCATGTTGATCGGATAACTTGGACGCTCCTGTCAATTGTTCTCACACACACGTTATTGTATGGTTTATTTAATTGACCTAAAGGTCACTTTGTACTTTCGAAATTTTTCTAAGTCCCTGTTAAAGGTCACTTTTCGATTGAAAAATTTCGGCTAAGTCCCGTTTAAAGGTCACTTTTTTGATAAAAAGTTCGAGAGATTTGCCCTAAAGGTCACTTTCCAGACAAAACTTCGAAACCGTTCTTACAGTCCAAAACACGTTTACGAATGAAATCCTACAGCTGCTGATATCGCTGTACTACTATTCACTTCAATTGCACTTCGATAAAGGTCACCGTTTGTCGCTTTCAGATCATAAAGGTCACTTGAATAGGTCAATTTGGACAATTCCAACTTTTTAATAAAGGTCACTTTTCAAAGCCAAAGGTCACGTTCTAGTCTTGTTGGTCACTTTCCAACTCAACTCAACTTAAAAGGTCACTTCTCAACTCGATTTTAAGTTAAAAGGTCACTTTCCCGCTCAATTATCTCATCTCAAATCAAATTTCCCCTTACGACTCGAGTTCAATGGAAAATCCCCATTCGGGTTGTTTACTTCATTCTGATTGGTCCGCTAGCTCAAAATATTCAGTTCAAATTTCGGCCAATCACGGCTCAGATAACTGACCAATCACGTTAAACCATTTAAATTTTATATTGGCCTGACGTCACGGTCAACGGTCAGACATGCGCGCCGCGTGCAAAACTCCGCCTACGTCTACGCTCAGCTCAGTGCGGACCAATAGAAATTGCCAATTCTACCGTCTAACCAATCCCGTAATTTATAGCGGTTTTTCTACCTGTTCACCGTCCGTTCCGCGGGAAATGACCCAGATGATCCAGATTCTTCCTCCAACTCCGCTCCCGCGTCGCCGCTGTTCCGTAGCGTGCCTCGCGCTATTAATCTATTACTGTGCCGGCTGTGCCGTAGCAACAGTAGTGCTCTACAACCAGTTTGGAGGAGTCTGATCTGTCTTTTCCCGTGCGCCCCTTTCGGCGCTTCGCCTCTTGTGGCCCACGGCTTAGGCTTCGCTGAAGCCTTGCCGAGTATCAGTGACACCAGTGTAGGTCTTCGCTGAAGACTCTACACCGAGGAACACTGACGACTGAACTCTTGTACTCTTGCTCAGCTAAGGAAACAGCACGGTTCTTCGCTGAAGATACCGTACCGAAAACCAAAGCTGGAAATCCGATGAGGGCCTTGCACCGCTTGTGGTGTTGCGCTTTGCTGTAGAACAGACCTGTGCCTTACTGGTCACGGTGAACACGTCGGATAACAGGCCAGTTTTGCCTGACAAATCCAATAAAATCCAATCAATCAAATCAATTCAATCAGAGAACCGCTGTCCGCTCTGCTACCATCTAATGCTAGATCCAGAATGGATCCAGGGACGGAGACAGAAACGGAATCTATCCCGTGGAGCGAGCAATACGATCTGGATTGCGAGCTATGCGGAAACACAAAACGTCGCACCGTAATTGCTGACTTTTTAATAATATTGAAAAGTCTGGAGACCAGAAATCAACAAGTGATCGGCGCAGCTCGATCGTAAAACGTAAAAGCCATTCAACAGTGTGCAACACTGTGCAGCACGTGCTATGCCGCGCCCACTAACACAACTCAAGCCAATCAAAACGAGACACGTCACAGACCGTAATCCAAAGGCGTAGCGCCTAGCGCCACGGACGTGAACGCTAGTGAACCTCGTCTCACAGAACGACTAGCGACGGATATTATGTTTTCCATCAGTGGGTCTTCACGATATTCCGCGAGGACGTTAGACCATTCAACCATCGTGCACGGTGCACCGAATCATCTCCGCGACGCTAAAACCCGTGCTTCTCCAATAATCCAGCTGCAGCGTATGTTCCGCGTGCGATGCAGTGTGGAAACCTGCTATAATCGACCAGACTTGACGTCCCCTTGGGGTTGTCTGCTCTTGTGCCGTAATAATAATAATAATCGCCAGCGACCGCTTCGTATCCGCATTGTTTTCCCACGAACTGCAAGATATTTTGTGTCACTTTGCTTGCCCATAAGGAGATAATTATATACTGCTAGAAAAGTATCTACCGAATACATCGACGAACTGGCTATCGATCAGCCAAGAACCGCATTCGCCGCGGACTGCATACTGCAGTCAGCCAAGTTCCAGCAGGGTCCCTGCAAGAAAGGCTTACAATCCTCGCAGACTGCAGAAAAATGAAGCACAGAAGATTGGAACCACGTGGGAAATCACTGTTGCATCAGGCAAACATGCAGGAGACACCAAAATCAGAATGGAACGAGTCTCTTGCAGAAGACAGTTGAATATTTACTAAATACTGTTCACAGTTCACGAGTAATTGCATGATGATTGATATTGAAAATATGCTATCGGGGAACTGTTTCTGTCGACAAGTTAGCAACGGCATTCTGTCCAGAATCGGATTGCGAATTTCCTAACTTCCTAAGTAACGGAAGACAAGTTGAAATCGGTGTAGCGGCGGTGCCGCACGTATGTACGAGTGCAGTTGTATGAGACGTACGGGTAGTACAGATAGCCCAGTTTAGGCTATTTAAGCGCAGCGACGACTAATGTGATGATGTCATTCTCTGGCTTTCTTAGTTTTCGGTCTCGAATTAAAGAGAATCTGGCCCGTAGTCTGGGTTTCTGGTGTTTCTATCCTCCTAGTTCTAATAGAATGTAAGGAAATAGGGACTCCTTTATCCAACTACGCTACATCGGTTTGTCAGAACCTACAAAATGCATTTTGTATTACCTGCATACCGGAAGCGGAAGTCAACTCTTCTAACAGAACGCCGCCATCGGCCGGCGGTTACGTGGTTGTGCAAAGTGTTAGTTGCCGTTTTCTGGTGATTTTATCACAAGCCAGTCAAAACAGTAAGTGATTAGTTTAGTGGAAAGAAACCGCATTACAGGTTAGCAATTACTGCGCATCTTGCATATTTTGGAGCGCCGTTTTTTTTAGCTTGGAGCCGGAGTGTTCATCATTGACTTCTCACTGTTTTGTGTCAGTTGATGGCAGAGAATATGGAGAACTTTTTTTCAGTTTTCACTCATAACTCCCCCTACCGAAAATCAGCTGACTACAGAATGTCATAAAACAAGGCAACAAAGTGTTTTGGGAATGCGGGAAAGCAAAACTATTCATGCATGTACGCGAATTCGTTGTCACGTACCGGGTCACTTCCCTTACGTACAGAAACATACATTACTGCGCTTTAACTAACTAATCCAGGACGATTCCATAGTTCCCAACACCGCGGAGCGGATACGAACGGCAGCCGGGAGTGACATACCCGAACAGGCAAGACTGCGAGGTGGGAGCACGAATGATAATGGGGCATGGTTGGGAGCGCTACCGGCGCGCTAGCAGATGTGAGCATTGACTACAAGAATAACGCTATGCCTAGACTTCGAGCATGACTTTTAAATTTTCATTGAAGTACTTGTACAGTACAATAAAAAGTCACTTTCCGCGGATCTCGCGAAGCTGACAGTCGCTTTCACTGCAATGGCCAAAATCTGTAGAGTAGTTCACCAAATATTCAAATGAGATTATGTCGAATTCTGGTGCTGCTGCCATCAATCAGCGCTGGCCGTTTTGAATTAGGAAGGTACAGGATTTCTTTCGAATTCTGAGCCCCCATTGTGCATACGGATAGTATAACTGACACGAATGTTATTGGCATGGTCAAACGGTTGCCCTGAGCATCTCAGACACGGAAGAGTTTTTGGCTGCCGTAGTTGGCCATGCGGCTCAGTAAGGATACGTCCAGGCAGCGCAAGTCCACATCGTCCCACAATTGTACCGTCCCATCCGCTTTAAAGCCGCTGAACCTGCCACGTCCGAACACCACATTATCAAACAACCACATACAGTTCGGGTTGGTTAGGCACCTGCCAATTGGTCATGCGTGGCACACTTACAGGAAGATGTCGTTGCGGATGGCCTGCCACTCCGCGGGATAGACCAGAGTGCGCACCCAGCGCGCGTGCACCGCCGTGACCTTTGCTATCATTTCCGCGGTGACCGGCGGGAAGTGGGCGTCCACCGCGTGCATGAAGCGCGCCGACAAACGCGTGCGGCCGTCACTGCAGCCGCGGAATGGGGACGCGCAGCTGGTCAATGTCCAGTGCGCAGGAGTCAGGCGTCAGGTGCCGCATGCCGTCCTGCTCGCGGGCCCGCAGCAGATGGGCGGGTGGGCGGAAGGTCAGGTGGGGATCGCACTCGAAGGCGTAGTACATCGTCGAGCCGAAGAGCTGGCCGACCGTCCAGTTGCACAGCAGCAGGGCGTCGCACAGGTGCTTATACCTGAAGGCCAGCAGCGAGGCCGGGTGACGGGAGGGCGCGGCGGGCCAGCGGCAACCATCGTACTATGAATTTTCTTGAAGCATTCGGCCGTTAATAATGACAGTTTTTCGTCTAACCGTACCCTGGACAATGGATTAGTTCTTCGGTATCGGCCGCTTTATTAGCATTTATCTGTTACTGCTGATAGGATATAGATCGTGGATGGTGGAGTGCTCAGAATGTCAAGGGAATTTTTTTCCGGATTGGTTGATCCGGAACGAATTCCCTTCTTGATTGCGGGATGTGATATTTGGAAGGATCTGCATTGTTTGCATGCCTGTAGTTGTTTATGTAGTTTGTACTGATTAAGTTAACCACCGCCGGTTCACTAACTGCACTGGTTGCTCATTCCATACGGAACATGACATGTCGCGATATCTCGCCTTAGCGAATCGCTTATGTTTTACAGGCTGCTCCCGTCAGTAATAACCATAAAACTTGCAGAAGTCATGACTGAAATGAAGAAAAGGCATATCAGTATTACGAATTATCACCTGTTATTGGCAGTGCTAGCTGTCAAAACAGCTTCTCCATTAGGGCAGTTTCCGTTAAAGTAGTTCGTAGGGGTGAAGTTTTCGGCCGGTACCTCATCGGAAGATTTTTCAGCGGAGCAAAAAGCCATCCGATGGGGTACCGGCCGCGCCGATGAGTGTTCACCGCGCGTCCACGGTCTGGACGGCGCCCTCCTCTTGCAGCCCGCGTGCCGTACAGGGCGGCGGTGATTAGCATCATAAGAAAAACCAGAACGTTCGGAATAAAACATCCGCTGACGGTTAGTGGAAGAGCGGCCATTTTTCCTTAGAGGAGGGCCTTGTACCCTTTGCGGCTTGCGCTCCCAGACGGCGAGGATGTTCTGTAACGCGGTAACACGCCCCAAAAACTATATATATATATTATATATATAACCTTTTGGGGCGTGTTACCGCGTTACTCAGCATCCTCGGCAAAAACGGGGCCTCCAAGACCAGCATGCTGAGACCGGAAACACTGCAAAACAGGGTGGAATTAACTTGTCTTGCTGATCACGAGTCATAAAAAATGGCAAATAAGCTACTGCTGCAAAGCTTACACCAACACATTATTTGAGCCAGCGAAGATGCAACCTACATCTTCGCTGGCTCATACAATGTGTTGATATTAGCGGAGAAGATGACAAGCAGTGTCCCGAACACTACGCCCGCTGCAACATCCAAATTTAATAATGATTACTTTGTGATGTAGACTGCTAAAACCGTGTTTTTTCTTAGCTAAGCCCGCAAAAGTGCCGAAAATTCGTGATAATAAAAATTTTATTATCACGAATTTTCGGCACTTTTGCTCTTATTTAATAAGATACATTGCGCGACTAGTATAATATATTAGTCGCGCAATTTATCTTATTTTATTGGAGCGTCTGGATAAGGAAGACACCATAAACTGGATAAGGAAGACGTCTATTTTATTGTTTTCCAAAACGGGTTGGAGATTCCCTTACTGGTGCCACGTTGCAACCCCACAACGTAATAAACGTCATCTTACAAATCGATAATCCGATCGCATAGCCCCTTAGTAATAGACTAATAGTCGCTGGATTCCGCTATCAAGGCGCAGGCGCACTGTTATAATCGGGCAGCGGGTGTCCGTGTATATTTTTGCACATCTGTGTCCTCTCAGCTTTCAGCACAGTCCGGCACCGGTTGCATCAGCTGTATCATTACGCAAGGAGCGCTGATCGATCGGAAATACAATCGATACGCATGCGTACGTCGGGAGTTGTAGTCTAACCCTTTTCCGACACCGTTCCGTTCTGTTGGCGCTGTCCACGTACATATCAGATACCGGCATACGCTTGACGATAGAATTAGCAACGGGGTACGATTAACAAACCTTCAACGGCAGCAATAGTCGTTACTGGTATCGTTTCACTTATAACGACGCAGAGATTTCAGAGATGAACGACTGGCCTCAAATAGACCACCGAGCACGAAAGCTGCATACAAGAGACTGTGTGCGCTGCGAATTTCTTCCTGAGCATTTAATCCTGTACTGCCAACTGGACTCGAATTTTCGAAAATCGCAACAGCCTCGTTAGCGCTGAAAAGACCAATGGTTTTTTTCAACTTTTCATTTTTTTGTTAGTATACTTTTCACAAATACAAAATTATTCATATAATAAAATACAGTTATGCGAGTATTTTACTATTTCAGTGGCAGTGTACTGAGACTGAACTAAAACACCTCAGAAATGCAACAACAAGTCATGCATCGAAAACGGTGTAAGTGGAGTAACACTGCTTTGTAGTAATATGTCTGCGTGAAGACTTTACACACATTTTAACTTTACTTTTATTTACCCCAAAAAAAGTCTTATTGTTAATTGTCCGCTGCAACGTTAAATGGCTTCGATTTGAAGTTGATACATGAAACCCAAATAAAGACTCTTAAAACACAACAGTTCGCCACGTTAATATCTAGAACTGTTGATTGTGTACTGTATAATGCAACCTCTTATGCAGATCAACGGAGCCTTAAATTACCAACGCCAAGTTTGTCGTTGATTTTGCAGTTAATCGTCCGGTCTTGCAAAAAAAACGCACCCTACTTAAAATCTCGCAATACACGAGTGCAACAAATGCCACAAACCTTTGGATGCGTATGGCAACCACGGGTTGTATTGTGAAAAAAATGCACTTTCGTTGCCTGATTTTCCAGGGATTTCTACAATGTTTTTGTTGCATGACAGAGTGCAACCAGAAATTGTCGGCTTAACTGAAATGTGTAGCTAAGACTTTGTCCTTGCAGAAACTAGTTTGGTCCAGAATCTCCAGATTAGTCCATGCGTTAGTAAGGAGTGGTTTTCAAAGCTATCTAGTTGCCGTTTTCACGAGAATTTCATGTGCATGACCTCAATTTACTCGTCTGTTGACCGAGCGCATTTATTATAGTCACAAGTTTTAGCAGCAAAAAAACAGGGAATAACTGCTCTACCAGAAACTGTAATGTATTGTTTATTGTAAATGTGGGCAGGTAACCCATTAAATGCTAGGATCGAGATCTAGCGTGGGAATCTAAACCTGGCTAAAACAGTAATAAAAATCAGGTTCATGAAATTTCAGCAAAAGCCACTCGAAAAACAGTATGTAGAGAACAAAGGTGATCAGTTAAGCAATGCTAACAAGCCTCAATGCATTACGAAAAACAGCAAGAGAACTGCTAGTGAGAATGTCACTCCCGGCCTCAATTAGCTGGCTCCTAACATTGTTCAGCCTCCAAGCCAGCGTAGGTTTTCCGGTTCGTGTAGATCCTTCCGCTTCGATGAACGTGCGGTTTCCATTTCGAAGGCCATACGGTTTGGACGACTGCCTCACTACGATCATCTCTGTGTAAAATACTACGATCTAATAAGGTGATTAACAGCAATTTTTATTCAGAAGAATAAGCTGATTAAAGGCAAGGCCCGCACGTCTTCAACGACACTGAAGGATGGTTCCTGCTGTAATTGGCCTCAATGGACAGGGCACGGCATCTCTCTTCCGTACACAATCGCCTATGAAAATTTAATGCATTGCGTAGTGCGAGTACACCGTATACGTGCGTACGCGTACAAGTGCAGCGATGTGCATAATATTGTCCGATGTTCACTGTGCCGTAGTAACTGCCAGTTAACTGGTAATTAATGTACTGATGTACAGGCGCTGTTGCGGTATGAAGTTTATTTGATGGTTTGCTGCTCTCCCGAGCGGACACAAGAAATCATTATGCCGTTCGTTACATAACTATTTTACAGATAACCCAAAGCGAACGTCCAAAAATTGCTGACGGAATTTCTCAAAAGGTGCACAGTAAACTGTACTTACAGTATGTTGCTTCCCGGCGCCGCACGAAATAAGAACCTTATAAATTACGATAAATTATTGAAATACTGCGACGAATTATCGGGACGCATTGTATTCGTTCTGTGAGGAGAGAAGCGGCTCATATACAGCGACAAAGTCTTTCAAAGATTTTCAACACTTTGCGCCGTGATGCAGTGGTACTGCCTACGCGGTAGCCGTGGTTCGATTCCCCCATCGGTGCGTTTTTCGGCCGTTTCTCGGTTTCCCTCGGATGGCGCCCTGCTGAGAGTTCCATTCCGAAGCTACAACATACTTGTGTACGGAGTGCGGACTATGATCATTTGATGCGTGTACAGTAATTCTTTCAAAAAACCTTAACTCTTTAAAGAAAATGCTTTCGGAAAAATTACAATTATTTTCTTTAGCGAATTTTTCAGTTTTTGCTGTGAAAACGTTTGGTTGGTTCTGGGAAATTTCGGACATCAATGCTAAGTGCCCATCAATGCTAAGTGCCCTACGGGCGTTAAATTTCGCCATATGAACAGTGACTTACGACGTAATCATCTCTCAGCGGTAGCTTGTCTCGCTTGCCATATAGTGTATGGTCAGGTCGAGAACCCGGATAAAGCGACGCCGCAGGTGTGGCTCAACGCGGCGGAGCAGCAGTGCCACTCCGAACGGATGCCGAGTGCTGGGCACACTACACGTCTGCATGACGAAATGGCCCGCAGTCAGGAGTCAGCGCTTGTACATCTCTCCCGGCGGACACCTAACTTGTCGGTGCGGTAGCAATTCGCGGCACCACAACCCCCCTACCGACATCTCCACCAGCGCCGCCTCATCCAGATGCCGGTAGCAAGGAATAAGCAGTTTCCCAGGATACCACTTCCACAGACGCTGCGGGCCGCCGCGCAGCAGCACCTCTACGAAAACGAGTTCAAGTATAAACGTTTAATGAGTGAATTATAGAGAAAGCGGAATAAAGTAAATTAAACCAGTTTAAAGTTTAACCTTACCAAGGGCCAAATAGGCGGCTATTGCAAAGGTAGCCTTCGGTTAAGCAAACGCTAAAGGGTAACTTAAGTAATGTTTTATTAAGATAATTTATGTAATTATGCAATGGTAATTTATGTAAGAGGCCTTCCACGCGTTAGTAAGGATTACGGCTTCAGGCTAATCTGCGAATTATTGAACTAATAAAATAGCTCTGCGAATTATTGAAGAAACAATTTGTTCCTTAGTAGAACGTTCTTGACTGCAAAATAAATTTGCTCAAACGCCTTTCGGACGTTTTTCGTTTTTGGTAATTTCACTCATGATGTTATCGCATTTCTGCAGCTGTAAAACCTAAACGCATATAGAAGTATATTTTAGAGCTGAGCGGAAAGTCGCTAAAGTGATGTGAAGCGAGAAGCGGCTGACGTACAGCGACAAAATCTTTCAAAGGATTTCAACGTATTGCGCCGTGGTGTAGTGGTACTGCCTACGCGGATCTAACGACGTAGCCGGGCTTCGATTCCCCCATCGGCGCCTTTTGCAGCCGTTTCTTGGTTTGCCTCGGATTGCGCCCTGCTTAGAGTGATTTGTACAGCCATTAATCTCCAGAAGGCACACGCACCTTTCGGATTCAAAAGGCGAAAAAGGGTAAATCCCGCACACGCACCTTTCGTTTACAATAGGCTAAAAGGCAGATTTCAAAATTAAGGAGGATACATGAAGGATGCGTAGAGATCACTTGGGAATAGCGATCTCACAGCTGCTCTGGAAAACATATATGAAACCGTTGCAAACTTGCATAGCAAAAAGACGGCGAGAAATTTTCGAAAATAAATCTAGCTTACCATAAATAAAGGAATCGAGCAACCCCAGTCGATTTTCTTTTACATCCTAACAATCCAGCAAAAAATGTCCATAAAGGCAATAAATGACCCGCGCTCGGTCGAATTAATTGTCGCGGATCTGGAAACGGATCAAGCCCAGCCACTGCCCGAAAAGTTTCGCTCCATGCCTGCACAGGGAACGCAGCCCATCGGGCAACGGCACAATGGCCTATCGACACCTTCCCGCATCGTTACGCTCCTGCAGCTCCTTGGTTTCATCAGCGTCATAATGGTATTCATCTCATAACGGCCGCCGTTGACATCATCCAGCATTGCCACGAACAGCACGGTGCTGATCATACGTATATGCCAACACGAATGGACAATTTGCGCAAAATTGATAATATCTCCTGAGTTCCCATCGGATGATGTGGAGAACTGCGTGGGTCCACGAAAAGCATAGCTACACACGTAGACATTACACTCAACCTAACACTGGATATTCCATACGATACCAGAAATGACAATCCATACATTTGCAGAGAATTGAAAAATTTGAGAATTCGAGAATCAGGATACGAAAAAAAGTTTCAACGGCCGACAAGTATACTGTTTGCAGTTAGAAGCTTAGAGTCCATAGCCGATTTTGGTCCGTCGTCGCATCGAATAGAAAATGCACAATACGGAGCGAAATGTGCTGATGCTGGATCCAACTTATTAGTACTACTCGTATGTAACTGAAAGGTATGCGTTCGACAGCTACATTTTAGCCTTATGTAACCGAACGCTGTGTGGCGGGATCCAAATACTAACCTTATCAAACGGTAAGGTGCGTGTACGGGATCCACTTTCTAGCCTTTTGTAACCGAAATATGCGTATGCGGGAATCAAATTATTCGCACGATGTAACCGAAAGGCATGCGTTCGACAACCTTTTTGTATCACCGCCGTATGTAAAATGCATGTAAATGCACTGTGGTGTACTATACCACGAGACGGTTGTATTATGCGACAACTATACTGAAAGTATTGACATTTCACATTAGCACAATTCATCCAAGCAATTTGGAACTACGTAGTACCAAATCTCCACCAGGTAAACGCTTCAGTGTACCATTGTACATTCGTATAAATTAATATGTACACTATGTATCCCGTGAAAATACAAGCATCTCATAATGTACTGTAGGACGTACATATATACTACTGACGTGTGGGAGTAGGATCACACGCCGGAATGTACGTACGGATGCTGACTGTCCGCCTTCCACCTGCAACATAACGGATAATCTAGTCGATCTCTACTGTGATTTGCTGTTCTCTTTTACTAGCGGTGTATATGATGTCATAACGCAGAGTCTATATAAGTTCTGGTTGCCACTAATATCGGCAATCAGTAGTCTGAGATTTACTTCTGAGACTGCTTTCTAATTACGATTTCCTTGTGTTGTGGGCTGTGTTGTGAATTGGATTAAAGAGGCAGCAATACTTGTTCCTACGGAAGTGCGTAGTCGTTCCCGGATTATCGCTTAGTATACAGGTTTGCTCATGACACAATCGTCCTAGCTCTTGCCGATCCTCACAGGACTTACGACCGGAGATTGTGGTTAGACTTCTCGTTTAGGGATTCCTGATTCGTGTTCCTGAATCGTTCGCATTTCCACCATAAGGATCTGTTACAGTTTGAGATGACAGTTGCCTACCGATTGAGCATTACAGGCGTGGAAGAGTAAAGATTGTTCATGGAGCTCTAACCAGCGTGTACGCTTATACACGACATGGCGCCCACCGGTGTCTTTTAATTTTCCCGATGTAACAGAAAATTATTGGTGGAAAAATTGATGGTAATTTACTTGTAAAGTAGTCCGCATAGAAAGGCGTCGAACCGCAAAGGTACGCCGAAGGAGGTCAGCGTTCCAGAACTGGTCTAACTTAATTTATTTTCGGCGAGCTTCCTCGCAATTGTGAGCTTCCTCACTGGTGAGCTTCCTCGCCAATTAAAATTAAAGTTAAATAAATCGGACCGTAGGAAAACAGTCGAAACCTTAAAGGTCGGCTGTGTGAATTAATCGGTATTTTGTGGGTAATTTCCGGGTTGTCTGCGCAAAGCAGTAACCGCGGCGAATAAACGGTAAACTGCAGTGTCAGTGTGTCTGGCCTGCAGATAGATCAGATAGTAAGCACTGAGCCATTGTCAGTGGCCAGGTGAGATAACAATCTTCGGCAGCTGGATAAAGGCAAGCCGCAAGCGGTAGCCAAAATCAGCAGCCAGAGATAGTTGACCGCGAAAAAGGTAAACATCGGTAAACGGTGATTGACCTGTGAGTTTAAAATTACAACAGCACGCAAAGTGCAGCTAAGTAATTTTATTAATTAATTTAACAGTCGAAACCTCAAAGGTCGACTGTGACTAATCACGGAACAATTCAAACCTTAAAGGAGGATTGGGAAGTGGTTCTAATTGCACAATTGCAATCGTGAAGATCTTTGGAAAAAGTAGCACAATCGCTGCTGCATTTGGTATTTCAAAATAACCGCAAAGGTTAATTTGAAATAAAGCAAAAATGTCGGGCGGTTCGATTCCAAGAAATCGCCCACCACCGCGTAAAATCCCCGACGACAAGGTGATTATCGGAGCTTATGAAGGAGCGAGAGCCCAAACTAGGTTCAAATTCAAACCGAAAGAAATACCGTTGAATTTAATGTACTTTGCTCTCAATGTCGAACCTCCAGAAGCACAAGATGCATTCTGTGGAAAGTCATGGATTGACTATCAGGAAATTAGACGGATTATTAATCCCAAAACGAAACAACCGGCCTACTATAAGGCTTGGATAGAATATGAAGAATGTATTCCAGAGGCTTACCTGGATATCACTGATGAACAATTTAGAGTCGCGCTCCAGGATGCAGGTAAATGACAGCCTGAATATATGGAAGATTTGGGTAGACGCAGGCTAGCAGCGCAAACAGCACATGCAGCGGCGAAAACAGCCCCAAAAACACCCAAAAAGCAAGCCGCAAATGAACGAGTCACGCGCGGTGCGAAGGAGATGGCCCCGGCCCAGGCGTCCGGAGCCCTGCTTGATGAGCCAATATCGGAAACGGGAAGTATTGTTGAGAATCAGACTGAGCCCCAGTCCTCTCAATCAGATAATAATTTAATAGCCTTATCCGGTGTGGATAGAGAGGATGTGTCTGAAGGATCTGAAACAACAGCGAAAAGTAAAGGCATTCGGGGTGGAGCTATGACCTTCCATCCGACCCAATTGAGACTACACAGTTTCGTAACTGAAAAAGATTTCGAACAACCGGATGATGAGTTTCTTAATCAAGCGAGGGAAGTTGACGAACAACTTGCGGCAGCTGCAACTGACCAAGACGTCGGGTTGATTGTCCGGAACACAATGCCAGTGTTAATTCAGGGCCTCCGCAACCTCATTGCATCTACAAAAACGAAGGTCGATGAAATGGGAAACTCTATGTCTTTAGATGCCCGAGTTGATGCAGAAAGAACTTAAAAGCTGAAGTTCCAAAATGATTACAACGAAATGCGCATTAAATTTGAGAACGAGCAAACTGAAAACGATCGGTTAGCTAATGAAATACGTATCGCGAATGATAATTTGTCCCAGTTAAGAGACGCCAACAAAAATGGGCAAAATGCTTTTAATGGAATGAAAGATGATCGTGATAGTCTAAAGGATACTAATCGACAGTTGGAGAAACAAGTGGAGGAGATCCAGAGAGACCTAACGGCGGCGAAGGCTACAATTGATAGCCTTAAAGCTCAAGCAGCCTCTGATACGGCGAAGCAAGTAATTGACTTGGATCAAAAGTTAACGAAAGCTTACAAGGATTTGAGTGCCGAAAAAGATGCGCACAAAGTGACAAATAAGAAACTGACTGATGCGCAGAACTTGTCTCAAAAACTTACGTACGATCTAAACGATGAAAAGAAGCGCGCTGAAGATAAAAAGGAATCTCTACAACGAGACCTCACGAACTTGAATGTACAACTAAACAAGCTGTCCCCGGTCGGCCCAATGCATTTACCCAAAGAAAAAGATGAAGCGAGTCAAAAAGAAATTGAACGACTGCAAGGACTATTAGATACAGAAAGAGAAAACGTTCGAAAAGCTCAAAATGAACTGAACAATTTTAAAAATAATAAAAAATGTGGAAGTTGCGAAGAGGCGATTAAAGAAAAGCAGAAAGCTCAGGCCTATGCTTTTGAAAAATTTGAAAATTGTAACCGGTTGTATGAAGAAAATACCCAATTACGTGATCAGTGGTTCGAAAAACATAATCAACTTACCAAAATGGAGGAAGAATTCAAGCAAGCATGCGATGAGCTTCTCCAGTTCCGAAATCCGGATGTGGCTCTCGGCGGCAATCAGAAACGCTTTGAAAAGGAAGCGCCGGTAGCGACGGGAGATGTAATGCGGCCCACTCCAATTTCGTCGTTCATTCCCCAGGATTTCTCGATATCTAATGAGCGGTCTACAGCACCAACACGCAATCCTGCCAGTATCTTGCGGAAATCCAGACCTGAGCATCGTGTTGACTTTCCAGAGTCACATTTCATGCCACGCTCATCTTCGGATGGTCAAATTCCAAACGAAATAGCATCATCTAAACAAAAGAAAACTCTATCAACCGACTTAAGACAGGAAGTCTTAAGAAAGGCGCCTGAAAATGTGCGCCGCAGCACACGGACTTCAGAAACTAGGGATACTTCGGATACGGAAAATGATTTAATGGACGATTTAACGCTGGAGGATGAACATCGTCGCCCCAGTAGCACTGCCAGTAATGAGTCCACATCCAGAAATCTGGAGAAATGGTTAATTAAGCAAACGCAGATATCTGACAGAACAGCACTTACACAAGAAAGTGTAGTTGAATTAATTGCTAAACTTGCGGAAAAAGGAAACGATAAAGCGGAAGGCAGTATGAAACTGCTTACCTTAGACGATTCGCAACCTGAAAAAATCCAAAAATGGCTCATGAATGTGGAGCAATGCCGCACCACAAATAATTGAAATGATGAGGTTATCTGCCGCAGAGTAACCGGCGCATTCACTGGAGCATCTTTTCAATGGTTCGAAAAATTCTGGAAGGATAACAAAGGAAAATCATGGTCCGATTTATTCAAACCGGCGATTATTGGACATTTTAACGGCTCTCCTTCTAAAGCTGATATTCGCAGAAAAATGAATAACCGTAAGCTGGATTTTTATGAACCCGTTCGTGCTTACCTGGATAGTTTCCTTCCATGGTTTGAGGAATTAAAAATATCCGATGAAGAACAAGTTGAAGCACTTCTGAAGGGCGTTCAGGACCATAGACCGGCATGGTTCCGCGAACTTTATAATGTAGCGCCTAAAAATTATACAGAGTTTGAAAAGAAGTTACAGGAGTGTGAGAAATTGTGGAAAAGAATGCATAAAGACAAGAAAGCGCCAGAACCGACACAGAAGAATACACCTGCAGAACCGAGAAGTGCCGGCAATAATAATAATAGTAAATTCCAATTATGGGAATCGAGGCGGCCGTGGCGGTTCGTCTCAAAGAGGAAATTATTACCCAATGCGGGGAGGCCGTGAAAATTACGGTAATAATCGCGGAGGATATTCCCGTTCGTACACCGAAACGGTGATTCCGTAGCAGCAGAATTCAGCGGCCCCGGTACAGCCTATCCTGAATGTTCCCCAGCAGCAATACGTTCCAGTTCCGGTGTATCAACAACCGCAATTTGTGGAGCAACAACCGGTACAATTTGCGCAAACCTTTCAGCAGCCCATTCCGATGCAAGCCGCTATGCCTGTCCCCGTACAGATGATAAATCCGATGATGCCGGTAATGCAGTCTCAGTTCCAGCAGCCGGTCCAGAATTTTGATCCGCAGTATCAGCAGGACGGTCCTGTAAATAATAATAATAATTATAACAGTAGCAATAATCGTGGGAATTATCGGCAAAATAATAACTACCGCGGAAATAATAATCAGCGTGGTGGTTATAATAACAACAACAATCGTCAGCAATATCAAAATCAAAATAACCGACAAAATCAGCAGGCTAATAGTCAACCTCCGTTTGATGAACGAAATATTTTAAAAGATAAATGGCGAACAAATCGCGGAGTTGAAATTTGCTTCCGCTGCCATGGTTTACACCCTGCAGCAGGTTGTACGAACCAGTTTGTACTTCCTCGCCAGTACGAACCGTCCGCGGAATTGTTGGCACGATACAATAATCCCCAGCAGATGAACATGATGGAATTAGACCTACCGGCAGGTCTATCCTCGCCAACGCCACAGTGTCATAAAATGGAATCCAGGATTTCTCTCTGTATCCGTTAGCAGATCATGTATGTTTGTTGCCAACGCTAGATGCACAGGCCTGGTGTTCTGTAATCGACATTAATTATCAGAAAGTAAAAACTATGTTGGATACAGGTTCTAGCATTTCGGTTATGTCCCTGAAAATGGCGAAGGATTTAAAACTAAATATTCACCGGTGCCCTGATCATATTAAAGGCAGAGTTGTCCATACCGCTTATCAAGGAAGGCAACTAATTGAGCCGCTTTCGGTGGTAGTCACAATCCATAAATTTGGGATGGCTTTCGAGCACGCAGTGCTTGTGAGCTCCACTTTCGATAGGGACCACATCGTTCTAGGCCTTGATTTCCTAGCGACGAAACAATTTACCTTGGACATGAACACCATGACTTGGCGCCTCTCGCGTAGACAGCCTAATGCTCCGGCATTTTTCCGCCGCGAAACTCACCTTATGTCGGATGTCATTCGGTCGCACGATTTCGACCCATTAATCCTCCGGGAGTTAAGCCGTCCACCCTCGATAATGTTGACAGAGCGAATCGGTGTCGCTAAAGAGGCAAAATTCGTTCCTTATGAATCGGCCCATTTAATTTTGGCACAAGCCGATCCAGAAATCTGTATTCTACATCTTCAGAAAGCTAAACAGTCGTGGCCTCGCCCAGTTCAATCCCCTCAAGTAACAAAAGCGACGGACGTACCTGTAAAAGCAGAAATTAAAGAAACTGTGCCCGTGCCAGCCGCACCAGTTAAAACGGGATCTGATCAACGCGATATCGAGTTCGTGCGGGGCGTTGTCCAGGAAATGATTCGGCAATCCTTCCCGAAATCAGCCTCGGTGGCTGATGAGCCCATCCGCCCTGTAATCAAAAAAGAAATTAAATCAGAGAAAAACCCAGAACAAAGTCAAGTTCGTGGGGGAGGCGGTGAAGTAATCGTGCATAATATGCAGTCAAGTTCGCGGGGGAGAGAATAAGCGTCTTCCCAGCCGCTAATTAAACAGGAAAAAATTCCGCAGCCGTCGCCGGCAAGCATTTCAAGTACCTCATCTTCGGCATCGGTCAGTCCTGTGCCTAACTCTGGTTCCAGTCAAGTTCGTGGGGGTGACGATTCCTTGCAACTTTCGATTCAAATTGCGTCAATGGATGCGGTTTTGAAGCAATATCCTGCAGCAAAATATCTCTACATGGGCGTTCTGGAAAAATCCTCTAAATCAGTTGAGTGTCTAGGTATGGATAACAAAGTGTTAAACGTTATACCTGTTGAGCGTGACCGAAGAGACGTTGATGAAGTCCACGATTATCCGTCATACATGGCAAGGAATCCAGAATTGAAGAAATGGATGACGCCGATGGACAGACCACAGGATAAACAGTTGTTTCCTACGGAAAAAAGATTCAGAGATCCTCAGTTTTGGAGGGAAACTCAGCAATAATGTGTCGACAGTCGGATGTGGTATAAAATGTACAGAAAGCCGTCACATGCTAATACGAATTACACAAAGTACGAAATTAATCGATTGATCATCTGCGAAGGAATTCTATGCAGAGTGCCCGATCATTCTGGTGCTTGTCCGAGGATTTATGTGCCACACCAATGGCGACAGAAACTAATAGCCTGCTTCCATGAAATCTTAATTCATAAGCAAGCGTACGGTCGCCACGAGAAATTATATCCGTACTTAGTGAAACTATTTTATTGGCCTGACTGCATAATTGAAATCGAACGTTACGAGAAGAACTGTGATATTTGTCGCAATTCGGTTAATGATCGACAGCATTTTGAGACGTTAAAAAGAAACGAACAGTTGGCCGCTCAGAAGGTTAAAGGAAAACGTAAAGTTACCTTTTCATGGATAACCCGGCACCAGCAGGTGAATTTGAGAACGGCAGCTTTATCCCTGCTGATAGCATGCAACCCATTAATATCGGCCCATGTCCCATATCCTACGAAGACAAACAGGCGGAGAAGCAAAGAGAAATAAATTCGCAAGCAACAAGTAACTCACCGCAACGGGAGTCCCAGTCGCAACAGAAGTATTCGGAGTATACTTCGGAAGTGGCCAGAGCGGCTTATGATTTGTCGACTGAAGTGAATGTCAACGAACAGTGGGAAATTTGGAATGAAATTCAGAAACAGAAAGCGTTAAGAGAGTCTGCGGCGGTTAACTCAGCACAACCCACCGTGGGAAATTACGAACCGTCACCAGAAGGTTCGGGAGGGAATTCGCCCCGGCGTAAAAAGTCTAGCTACAGCCGAAGAATTAAGCGTGAATATGCGGAACGGGAGGCAGCGAGTCAGATGTCCGCCGAGACAGTGCAGCCGGTCCAGGTGCAGCAACCAGTAGTTAAAAACTTACCGAAACGGTCCCAGGACGTTTGTGAGTCCACAGAAATTCCGGCATGTGTTTATACGAAGGATGCCACTGAATTGGCGTACAGGGACGCCCATCTGAAACAAGCCCAAGCACAAACAGAAATAAATCTTGCGGAACAGGATATCTACCGTTTCGAGCCGGAACCTGGTCCGATTGTCTGTTTTAAAATGGAGCTATTCCCGGCTTCACCGGTTATAATCCAGCCCCATTCGCAAGGAATCATTCGTGCAACGAAGGCAATGTCGGATGGGCAGTTCATGGAATTCCATGATGAGTATCTATACACTCAACCACTCCTGTATGAAGGCAAAATCTCAGAAACAAATAAAAACGCTGTATTGCTGGATGGCGTCTTAACGCTTAATGAATACGGTAATTGTAGAGTTTGCGTTGTTAATGTATCGGATAAACCGTTAGTTCTCAACGAGCAAACTAATCTTGGTGAAGTCGCGCTCGTGGATGCAGTGTACCAAATGGACTCACCGGAGTTCCAGGAGAGTTATCATGATGAGTCTTGCGGCATTTCTTGCGATGACAAAGGTGTCCTGGTGCCGGAGAGGACAAACGAATCTACGGCAATGCAGTTGCAGCCAGCCGTCGCCGGCGTCGCTGATCTTGAAACAGAAGAAACGTTCGCCAAAATTAAAGTGGGAGACATTTGTCCGAGCAAGGAAGAATTAAAGGCCATATTCTATCAGGCAAAGTCTGTGTTACCGACAAAAGCGCGTCCGGTCGGATGCTGCACCATTTATGAGCACTCAGTAGACACGGGAGCGAGTTTGCCGGTTCGGACTCCTCTATATCGTACTTCGTTTGAGGATCGTAAATGGCTTCAAGCTAAAACGCAGGAAATGATTAAGGACGGTATTATCGAGCCGACTACTTCGGCGTGGGGAAGTCCTATATGCATTGTAAAAAAGAAGGATAAATCCCGGCGATTAACGGTTGACTTTCGAAAACTGAATGAACGACTAATGGGCAGCAGTTACCCATTGCCCAGAGTCGACGATATTTTAAATGCTCTCGATAAAGCAACTGTATTTAGTAAGATCGATTTAAAAAGTGGTTTTTGGCAAATAAAGATTAAGCCGGAAGACCGGTGTAAAACAACGATGGTCGGTGAAGAGTTTACATTTCAATACAAAGTACTACCGTTTGGCATGAAGGATGCCCCTTCTGCCTTTCAGCGTGCAATGGACTTGACGCTTGCGAACATGAAATGGAGAAACGTACTCGTATTCATAGATGACATTATCGTCTTTAGTAAAAACTTAGCTGATCACATGCGGGACTTACAGGAGCTGTTTCTGAGGCTTCAGAGTCGACGAATTAAAGGTCAGGCTGAAACGGCCAGCTACGATTAATAGTCAGGCTGAAACTTCCGGCTACAAATTGACAGTAAGGCTGAAACGGCTGGCTACGAATTAACAGCCAGGCTGAAATGCCCGGCTACGAATTGACGGTCGGGCAGAAACGTCCGGGTACAAGTTAAAGGTCAGGCTGAAACGTCCGGCTAAGGCCTGGTGGTCGGGCAGAAACGTCCGGGTGCGAACTATTGGTCAGCCTGAAACGTCCGACTACGAATTTACAGTCAAGCAGAAACGTCCGGATACGAATTACCAGTCAAGCTGATACGTGCTGCTACGACTTGACGGTCGGGCAGAAACGTCGGGGTACGAAATATAGGTCAGGCTGAAACGTCCGGCTACGAAATGACGGTCGGGGAGGAACGTCCGGATACGAATTACCAGTCAGGCTGAAACGTCCAGCTACGAATTAATGGTCAGGCAGAAACGGCCGGCTACGACCTGGCGGTCGGGCAGAAACGTCCGGGTACGAACTATAGGTCAGTCTGAATCGTCCGGCTCCGAATTGACGGTCGGGTAGAAACGGTTGGGTACGAATTAAAGGTCAGGCTGAAACCGCCGTCTACGATTAACAGTCAGGCTGAAACGTCCGGCTACGAAATGACGGTTGGGCAGAAACGTCTGGATACGAACTATTGGTCAGCCTGAAACGTCCGGCTACGAATTTTGCAGTCAGGCTGAAACGTCCGGCTACGAACTAAAGGTCAAGCTGAAACGGCCGGCTACGATTAACAGTCAGGCTGAAACGTCCGGCTACGAATTTACAGTCTGGCAGAAACGGCTGGCTACGAATTAACAGTCAGGGTGAAACGTCCGGCTACGAATTGACGGTCGGGCAGAAACGTCCGGATACGAATTACCAGTCAGGCTGAAACGTCCGGCTACGAAATGACGGTCGGGGAGAAACGTCCGGATACCAATTACAAGTCAGGCTGAAACGTCCGGCTACGAATTAATGGTCAGGCTGAAACGGCCGACTACGATTAACAGTCAGGCTAAAACGTCCGGCTACGATATGAAGGTCGGACAAAAACGTACGGATACGAAATGAAGGTCGGGCAAAAACGTACGGATACGAATTACCAGTCAGGCTGAAACGTCCGGCTAAGAATTAAAGGTCAGGCTGAAACGGCCGGCTACGATTACTAGTCAGGCTAAAACGTCCGGCTACGAATTGACGGTCGGGCAGAAACACCCGGATACGACCTGGCGGTCGGGCAGAAACGTCCGGGTACGAACTATAGGTCAGTCTGAAACGTCCGGCTCCGAATTGACGGTCGGGTAGAAACGGTTGGGTACCAATTAAAGGTCAGCCTGAAACGGCCGGCCACGATCAACAGTCAGGCTGAAACCTCCAGCTACGAATTGACGGTCGGGCAGAAACGTCCGGCTACGAATTTACAGTCGGGAGGAAACGTCCGGCTACGAACTAAAGGTCAGGCAAAAACGGCCGGCTATGATATGAAGGTCGGACAAAAACGTACGGATACGAAATGAAGGTCGGGCAAAAACGTACGGATACGAATTACCAGTCAGGCTGAAACGTCCGGCTAAGAATTAAAGGTCAGGCTGAAACGGCCGGCTACGATTAACAGTCAGGCTGAAACGTCCGGCTACGAATTTACAGTCGGGCGGAAACGTCCGGCTACGAACTAAAGGTCAGGCAAAAACGGCCGGCTATGATTAACAGTCAGGCTGAAACGTCCAGATACGAACTATTGGTCAGCCTGAAACGTCCGGCTACGAATTTACAGTCAGGCAGAAACGTCCGGATACGAATTACCAGTCAGGCTGATACGTCCGGCTACGAATTGACGGTCGGGCAGAAACGTCGGGGTACGAACTGACAGTCAGGCTTAAACGTCTGGCTACGATATGAAGGTCGGACAAAAACGTAGGGATACGAAATGAAGGTCGGGCAAAAACGTACGGATACGAATTACCAGTCAGGCTGAAACGTCCGGCTAAGAATTAAAGGTCAGGCTGAAACGGCCGGCTACGATTAACAGTCAGGCTGAAACGTCCGGCTACGAATTAACGGTCGGGCAGAAACGCCCGGATACGAACTATAGGTCAGTCTGAAACGTCCGGCTCCGAATTGACGGTCGGGTAGAAACGGTTGGGTACCAATTAAAGGTCAGCCTGAAACGGCCGGCCACGATCAACAGTCAGGCTGAAACCTCCAGCTACGAATTGACGGTCGGGCAGAAACGTCTGGGTACGAATTAACAGTCAGGCTGAAACGCCCGGCTACGAATTTACGGTCGGGTAGAAACGGTTGGATACGAATTAAAGGTCAGGCTGAAACGTCCGGCTACGATTAACAGTCAGGCTGAAACGTCTGGCTACGAATTTACAGTCTGGCAGAAACGGCTGGCTATGAATTACCAGGCAGGTTGAAACGTCCGGCTACGAATTGACGGTCGGGCAGAAACGTCCGGCTACGAATTTACAGTCGGGCGGAAACGTCCGGCTACGAACTAAAGGTCAGGCAAAAACGGCCGGCTATGATTAACAGTCAGGCTGAAACGTCCAGATACGAACTATTGGTCAGCCTGAAACGTCCGGCTACGAATTTACAGTCAGGCAGAAACGTCCGGATACAAATTACCAGTCAGGCTGATACGTCCGGCTACGAATTGACGGTCGGGCAGAAACGTCGGGGTACGAACTGACAGTCAGGCTTAAACGTCTGGCTACGATATGAAGGTCGGACAAAAACGTACGGATACGAAATGAAGGTCGGGCAAAAACGTACGGATACGAATTACCAGTCAGGCTGAAACGTCCGGCTAAGAATTAAAGGTCAGGCTGAAACGTCCAGCTACGAATTGACGGTCGGGCAGAAACGTCTGGGTACGAATTAACAGTCAGGCTGAAACGCCCGGCTACGAATTTACGGTCGGGTAGAAACGGTTGGGTACGAATTAAAGGTCAGGCTGAAACGTCCGGCTACGATTAACAGTCAGGCTGAAACGTCTGGCTACGAATTCACATTCTGGCAGAAACGGCTGGCTATGAATTACCAGGCAGGTTGAAACGTCCGGCTACGAATTGACGGTCGGGCAGAAACGTCCGGCTACGAATTTACAGTCGGGAGGAAACGTCCGGCTACGAACTAAAGGTCAGGCAAAAACGGCCGGCTATGATTAACAGTCAGGCTGAAACGTCCAGATACGAACTATTGGTCAGCCTGAAACGCCCGGCTACGAATTTACAGTCAGGCAGAAACGTCCGGATACGAATTACCAGTCAGGCTGATACGTCCGGCTACGAATTGACGGTCGGGCAGAAACGTCGGGGTACGAACTGACAGTCAGGCTTAAACGTCCGGCTACGATATGAAGGTCGGACAAAAACGTATGAATCATGAACATCATCATGAACACTGAAGGAAATAACCTAAGAAACCTTAGAAAGCCAACTAAGAAACCTAAGAAACCTAAGAAACCTAAGAAACCTAAGAAACCTAAGCAAACTAAGAAACCGAAGAAACCGAAGACCCTAAGAAACCTGTCCAGCCTTTTGCTTTCGAAACTATGGGATGTTGTGGCCCGAGTACTCAAGGTTTTATTTCGGTCCTGGCCAAACGTATTCGGGAGCAGACTGGAGAAATCCGTGCGAAACAGTTTTTATTGCAGCGTTGAAGTTTAGACCGGCAAAGGCGCTGCACTTGGAGAAGAAGTTGTTTAGTTAATAATTTCGTACGAAACCAGGTTTAGGTACAGAAACATTTCGACTTAACAATGAGCTTGTAATAAACTAGGATTAGTAAAGTATTTTGAATTTCGTTCAAATTAAAGTTAAGTACACGGCGAATGCGAACCCTTTAAGTTATGGTACTTCACTCTCATTTCTTAACACTTTGTTGACTAGCGTGGTTACTCACGCCATACTGTTGGCTTTATTGATTCAGTAACTAATTTCAGAAAAATATTTTTACGACAAGTTTTGGGCTGTGTGAGTGGAAAAACGTCTAAATTCTGCTGGGGTTGTTTTCGGCACAGTCAGTGCAGCCGGAAGTCCAGGAGAGAGATTGTGGAAGTCACCATCCCTTTGGGACATGCACCGTGCATGTCCCAAAGGGATATTGAATGAAACAATCAGGCCATGCGCTGGATACTGTTAGGCTACTACTGCTCCATTTTGAGCGATATATGAAGCGCCGATAGCCTACAAAAAAATGGGACGCATTAGAAAGTTTGGGAAGACTGCCCCATGATGCCGCTGTTAACCTATTCCCGTCGTCGGTTGGGACAGAGCGGATCGATGAAAGTACCATTCTCTCCCACTCCCACCACGTGTCCGCTCCGCACCTTTCATTTTCAAAACATACAGAATCAGCGTAATCCGTATCTACCGCTGGGCATGATGTGGCAAACCGTGGACGACTCTATTCTGGTGCAACGAATTCCGATGCTTTTACCATAAAAACCTTCAGATGGTCAAGCAAAGAAAGAAAATTACAGCTGGGTGTTATGACTCTCGTGGAAGCAGTGGTGGAAAACATATTAAAGTAGCCCGCAATCGCTTGCTCATTAAACTCACCAACAGATTGAAAAAACGCCAAAAAAGTGGAAATTACAGCAACTTTCAAAAGCCTAACTACTATTAAAACTCATAGACGAATGGATCGAACGGATAGAGCTTTTTTAACACCCTTATATTTGAACAAGTTCTATAGGTTTTAGAAAAACTGAAAAAACTGAAGCTGAACTGTCTCACGGTTCTTGAATATAAACTATTAAGCACTCTTGGATTTCCCTTACTTAACAATATGGCGTCTCTTTCGTTACAAGGCTCTATATCGAATCAACGATCGCACTAATTTTTCTGTTATAAAACAGCTATATCACTTCAGTTCGTGCCCAGTCTTTCCGTCCATAATTCGTTTCGTCCACCATATGTTTACAGCGAGGCTTACAGTTCGATTGCCAATTAAAGCAGTAATAAGTGTATTGATATTTTATCTAATCATTGTCACTGTTCCTTATAATTATTTGCTTGGCTTTTCAGTTTTCTTATGCGTTTTTAAGTTTCGTGTCTGCGCTCTTTGCCGCGGTAAATCGAACGCACTGATGATTCTCGCCGGGATGGCGCCCTGCGGCGGTTGGGAGCCGTACGCCTAAGCTACGCCGGGGAGTCGTTGTATCTGTAGACCCACTGAAACCAGTGTTTTTTTCTTTACCACTTTTTAAAAAGCGTGCCATTTTTTAAACAATTTTTTTAAAATTTGCCGACTGGATCAGGACTGTGGCGAAATCAGCCGGTCTGCCTTTACGGCAATGCAGAAATATGCAACGTTAGCCGAACGTAGAATAGTGCGCGTATAATAAACGCGACGCTGGCGCTTACAACGCAGCCAGTAAGTGAAATGGCAACGGTGGTTCGGTTACGCTCTCCTGCATTCTGCGCATGTGTCCCTGACACAGCGACGGCGTAACCGCACAAGTATAGCGATGGCTGTAGCTGTCCTGGTGTGGTGCAGTGGTTTGGGTGGCGTAGCTTCACGGTTTCGTCACTGGTTTTGTAAAGACGCAATTGCAAGAAACTGGCACGATTCAGCAAGCATTTTCAGCACTACGTACAGCAGTGTGTACGTAGTGTTATAGACCTACCTGTGAATGTATGACGCCGTAAAACTAATAAAATTCATTTCGTTTTCAACAATTTCAGCGGCGCAGACCAAATAATCTGGAAAGGATCTTTTTTGTTCAGAATACCCGTAGAGGCGAACATCGCTGCCAAAAATGCATCCAAAATGATGAATCTTCCCAGTTAGCATTGCAACGGACCGCACCTAACATACGCCCCTCACTGCGCTACCGTACGCACTAATTTCGAAAAAATCAATGGAAAGTAGGGTGGAGGAACGACTCCCGATTGGTCCTTAGACTGCTTCATACATAACGAAGTACATCACAACAACTGTGGCATTGCAACCTGTCTGCTGGTCACACTCACACACTGCCTGACGGATCCCGCCATTGCTCTGTCAGAGCCTAGCAGTAGCGTGCCCTTACCCAGTCCATAGGTGTTCTCTTCCTCGCGTTTTTCGCCGTTCATTAGATTCTATGCCAAGCTAAGCATTCATCTGGAGTAACTGATGCATGTCCTGCATGCGCTGCGCGGATTCAGGAATTTTTCACTTCACTCAGCCTTATAATTATTTAGAAAATTATCGACAACAAACCTCAATCCATTCCTTCAGCAATTTTAAACATTTTGGACAACTGCGGGACAAATAGGAATATTTCCATTTCCATCCTTACTGTGTCATTTCCAATCTGACGGTGAGTTTAAATAAGGTATTTGTCTATACAGATACAGCGCGGGAATGCGATATGCGTTATGGGCACGATTCCCGAGCAGGACAGTATACAGGAATTTTTCTTGTTGTGATTGTGGTATAACTGTTGCGGATGATTGTTTCATTGTTTTCAGTCGTTATTAGTAAATAGGTATGCACTATGCATGTATAAGAATGACGATGAAGGAGTGTGCAATAGCACGAGGAGTGTGGCACTACTCTAGTTTGGGGCTCCTCCATTGCTCTCACGATAGAACCTAACCACTACTTAGCGGATAGAGTGCGGTTCCTTTTTGACCATAAACAAGATTTTACCTGCACCTGAGTTCTTCACATCGCTGAGCACGGTGGCAACGGCCAAGGAAGATTCAGTTCGAGGAAGCGGAATTGTTTTGTCCGTTGTGTGCCACACAGCACCCAGTTAACTGTATCATTAATGCCCAGCGGAATAGACGGGGCTAACAGCGTGCAGTACGTTACTGTTCCGGGAGAAAGAGAGACGGCGAACAGGCGTTGCATCAACCGGTTGCACACAGCCGACGCCGCCAGACCATGCGCTTGGCCAAGTCTGTTTTTTTTCCGAACCAAGTCGAGGGTAGCCGTCGAACGTTGATCTGCCGCGCATATATTTCAGTGGGCTGTCGACCCTTCGGCCCTGGTGCAGGGGACGCCGCTGGGTTCGTGGATCGATCAGACTAGGCGCAGTTACGGACGCGGTCTGCCGCACCGGGAGACATGGAGCGCAGTGCGCGCTTGCGTCGGCGACGTAAGAGAGCGGGGTCGCGCGTATTTGGGTGGAATATGACGCCATCTAGGTACAGTACGTGCTGCTGCACTATCCGCCCGCCTCCCTTGTCCACCGTCTGGCTGCGGCGCGCTACACCGTACTGACCGTACCACAATATTCCACCGCGGCCCACAACGCTCACGTTCTGCACGCTGTTAGCATCGTATTTTCCGCTGAACATGTGACGCCGCTTTCGGCTGCAAACAACCGACCCAAGGTAATCCTGTTTAAAATAATAGAATCACTTGCCAAACATGTATTTCTTCAATTTATCGGTATTAAATGATCTTCGCTTCGCTTCGGCGAACATGAGAAATAAGAACTAAATATCGTAGCGGAATAAAATAGAACGTTAAAGTATCTGCAGTTAAGCCTGCAAATCCTCGTTGAGTGAAGTTCCTGCAAAAAAGTTTACTTCGATTATTATATTACCGGCTGGCTGAACAGATGGGGTGGGCTACACGCTTTTGGTTTACTGTATCGTCGACTCAACTTGGCACTATTTTTTACAGTGCGCTAAATCTATGCTGTACAGCACTATGCGCCGTGCATGCGTGCACTCAACTGCTTGCACAGCATCATACAGCCTACCCGGGCGGTTGACACTTGACAGCGACTGCCGCCTGACCGTAAACAATGGCTATTTGCATTTTAGGATTTGCTAATTGGCGTTCAAAAATGTTTTTTGACAGCATATTCGGAATCAGCGTTATCGATTCACCTAGAGTAAGTGTTCGGAACGCAAAAATTAATTTGAATGCTTTCTACTCTATTGTTACCACCCCAGGTTGCAGTAGGGCGTTGGGGACCGGCAGTCAGAATTTGGTCCTGACATTTTTCAAACTGAAAGATGATTTTTAGATCAGAAAAATTCGCTGATTTTGATTCTGTTAGTAACTCTGCAACGGTTAACTGGTCTACGAAGAAATGTTATCGGACTGGGAGTTATGGGAAAAAACGTGTTAGCAACTTAGCATTGGCAGTAATGAATTATTCCTGCGGCAAAGGGCGTAAAACGATTTGCCTATCGTGCGCTTGGGTACGTCTAATAAGTAATAGTACTGTAGCGGCGTTATCAAGTTAGACCACAGAGTTCGTTTACCGGAAAAAAGCACACGGATATACCCACGCTGCACGGGCAAAATTCACGACCTAAATCCCATTTTACAGTTTCTCCTTTTTGATAGCAAATTTGATATCCATACTTTCCTCATCATCAGATCTCTAAAATTCATCTACGCTTTCTCTGTAAACTTGTTTACCGTCAATCCCAGTGCTGAACAACACCGAACCCCCCCCCCCCCGCAGGGGCACCCCAAAAACCACAACAAACCAACATGGTAAATTAGGAGCTTTAATTTGCATGCACGGCTTTTAGCCTTTTGTAATACAGTTTTTAACTGAGTTTTAATTTTTAGATATCATTAATTAGTTACAAAATGTTTTTTTACTCCAAAACATGGATGTTGCCCAAGGAACTCCAAATTTCTGCGCTGGTGAATTTTGCCCGTGCAGCGTGGGTATATCACTGTGCTTTTTTCTGGTAAACGAACTCTGTGGTCTAACTTGATAACGCCGCTACAGTAACTTAATAATTACGCTTGCTCTGAATTTTTGTTATGCGATAGTACTAGTATTAGTAGCATAAACATTAATCGTGTTTACGTTGAAATTTCTTCATAATTAAGATGCACAACAATTCCTGTATTGCTGTGTAGCTAAAATCCCAGCAACTTTCTGTTTTATACATTTGACTGCTCCTGCGTACTCTACCGACATTTTACGAGTATCTACATAGTTATTATCTACTTCGCAGTTATCGTTCAGTCAGTGTTCTCTCAGATATTTATTGTACCTATTTCAGGTGTCTATTTACCTATTTCAGTAATACGTTGCATACATCACAGACAGTTAACCGTCTGGCTATAGTTGTTAAAATTTGCGCCCGCTGCTTCAGAATTACTGCATTCAATCATTTCAGTGGCTTGTATTTGACGTAACGACTTCGATGCGTAAGAAGACTTAAGCAGAGATTATACCGATTTCGACCCTATTGTCGCTGGCGCAATACGTGCGCTTGTGCTGCATCATAACTATGTACACATCTGACCTAACGCTATGATATTTTCGCTACATACACTAAAAGTCTGAAATTGGTTAGACAATTTTAAAATGTAAAAGTCACTGATCAAAAGCCGTTATTTTCCGGAAGCAATAACAATTCAAGCAGATTTTTGAAATTTTTCTTTCAAGCGTAGCGATGTGTTCCGCTAAAATGAGTAAAGTTCTGTGTAGCGTTTTTTCCAAAAAACTCAACCATTCTTGAAAAAAACAAACTTTTTACACTCAAAGTTCCTATGTTTTATTTTTTACAAAATACGCAAACATTTTTCACAAAAACGCTCCACAATTCTTCTTGAAAATGATTTTCCTTAAATCTGATCAAATGTCATAATTTTCTGACATCTTTGAAAATTCTTATTGAGTTTAGAAGTCAATTTTGGAAAATTTTTCAGAAAGTGGCGAAGAACCTTCTTTTGTTCTGCGCTTTCCTTTGGTCTTACCGATTCTGCGCTTGCAGTGCCGCCACACTGAGTGTGTGCACAGCGAAGAGTGGACTTTGGCCACTCTTTCATGTGCGCTCACGGGATAGCGCTATGTGTCTAGCGCCTCTGTTATGCTGTATTCGTCCTCTGTGTAAACATGAGCCTTGTCTGGTCCTATGATCAATATTTATTGGTTTAGTCATTACCTAGCAGTTTAAAATCATACCCAAAAACTGATCACAAAACAAAGTAAACAGCACTTAATCCATCAGAACGTGGAACAGTTGATGTAACCGACAGCGCATTCCTACGCTGTATTTCGATGCTAAGACGCTGTAACAAGAACTCGTAGGATCGTCGTTCACAAGTAGCATCCTTTAGGCGTTTACCCAACTCACGTAAAAATTTCAAACACGATGGACCGACAACACCAAAAGTCTCAAAAGCTAAAGCGACAAAATCGTACTCGGTTACCAAATATTCGTATTTACTACATTTTTTTCGGGTCCTATTACTCTTGCAATCTGGCCTGGAATATAACAGCCACAAGGCATATTCCAGGTTGAAAGAAAGCACATCTCGGTGCAATCTTTCTTTCACTAATTTTGATCACAGGTGGCAGTACTGTAGATAGATACGCTAGCCCGCCAAATCGCTCCTGGTCGGCAACAAAAAAACTTGAATAAGTTTTTTCGTTGCTACCTGAATGTACTGAACTTTCGCCCAGTAATAGATGTAACTATTCTTATTACACTGTAAAATTTCGAACAGCTCATTTTCAGTCTTGCTACCATAGCATAAATTCTCCTTAAGTAAGCCACCATGATAAATAAAATGGACGGCATGCACTTACTTAACCCGTTGACGGGCATTGGCGTCAGGACGCAACATGGTCTTCCGAATTTTTTTCCCAATGATTGGGAACAGTTAATGAATATCAATTAACATAATTAGCAATAAGAGACTTTAAAGAAGCAGTAAAAACATAATTCAAACTTATATCTCAAGTCAATTACAAATGACCGTTGCCCGAAAACGGCTAATTTCGGACTTTTCAAGCTCTCGTAGATCTTGCTAATTAACTAATTAGTGGACGAATAATTAAACCAGAGATAAATCAACAACGTACAACTAACAACGTTCTATCCAAAATCGATTAACACAGGTCTTGTAAGTTGAACAGTAGAAGACCACAGTCCGTCAAAATATTGTGTTGCGTGCCAACACCATTGCCCATGAAGGGTCTCAGATACACGGGCGGATGCAATTTCGACTGCTTCTCTTTATCACGTAATCAGATCAAGTAGCTGTCGGTACGTACGCAAAACATGCGCCACGCGGTTTTGTTGGTCGGAAGCTGGCAAAAAACGCTTTGCGTATCAATACCCCGGGCGGTCGGCGAAAAGCAAAATCGCCTCTAAATTTGTCTGCTTCAGGAAAACAGAACGCGGGTAAAACCGAACATTGTAGTCCTGATTGCAATTCTTCAGATGTTGCAATAACACTGTGAATTTCGGCACAACACCACGCGCTTTGCCGCGTTTCTACATATTGATGCATCGCTTGGGTAAGTTAGGCGAGAGCTGCACAGCTTTTCAGAAACACGAATTTTGTGTGATCAGTCTCGGGTGGTTGAAAACTACAGCAATTGCACACTTACGCGTGCACATTGGGGATCCTGACCTTTGCGGCAGCCTAGCTAGTTTCTTCCGGTCGCTAATGTGTTCCAGAAGGTGCTACTGACCAGCGACCGCTAATATCTTGTTCTGCGCCAATGACCACTGCAGCTGGACTATCCGCGCAGCTTTTTAGATAGTGGCACTTGCGGCCACACCACGGAAAAATGCAAGCGCGCACAATGCGGGCAGTATAAAGGCGGCTAGGCGTGCAGAAATACAGGAAATGCAATGTTAAACTTCAAAAATAATGCTTCGTGCAGCCTCGTATGAGAGTATAATGAAAGTTATGGGAGAGAAATATCGTTAGCATCGTTTATTTTCTGTATTCCATCTGTTAATAGTGGTCAAAATACATGGCAACGGGATTTTGTAGATTTTAATTTTTTTGCTGACCAGTGGTCAACTTGTTGACCGCTGCTATGCTCTTGTTTGGAAGTGCTTTTTTTGTACTATTTAATAAAATTATTGCTTTTATGTTATTCCCATTCGTCTAATTATCACAAAATTAAATGTTTTTAAGCTGTAAACCGTTCATGGGCATTGGCGTTGGCAAACACCCTAGTCACGACGGCTGACCTATGGTCAGCACAAGCTTAAAAAAAATTCCCTTTCTTAATTGATTTTTTTTATCGGGAAATCCCGATTTTCAAAATGAAACTCGCATTCCTTCGGCTACCGCCCGCTGGAGGGTTAAGTAGAACAGCTTCGATTATTACTTCCCGAATCGTGTTCGTTTTGGTTTTGGTGGATTCAGAAAAGTTTGCTCTTTTTGAGATGCTTGAAACTTCTAAATCGGTTAACCTGTTTTTAAGTTATTTGTGTTTTACGAAAAACGATAACGAAAGACTTGACTGTGACTAAACCCACACCACACGAGCCACTGCACTACAGCAAAATGACTGCAGTCACCGCCACACATGTGCGGCTGCAATACTTCTTGATCGGGGCCCCATGAAGGCCCGCGCTGAAACTTAATTTCGGATTCGGATTTTGGATTACTCAAACTTGGATTACATTTTCTTATGTTTTCTCTTATTCTTATGTTATTTTTTATGTTCTTATGTTTAAGTCATCTTAAGTAATCCAATTTACGTATTCCAGGTTAAGTAATTCATGCTCGAGGGGTCTAGATCCAAGTGTGAGTAATCCGGACCCAAGTTTCAGCGCGGGCCATTGCCGGACTCGCAGGACTGCAGGAGTACGTATTCAGTAAAAGTACAGCAAAAGTTGGAAGTGACAGTAATAACTTTGGTTGTTTCTGAAACGTGTATGTAAATCGAAATTTTTGTTGTCTATCAGCGCAGGCTTTTTGTTATGTTAATTGGCTATTGCCTGATTAAAACTATAGTACAGCAAAATCACTGGATTCACCACAATACACTTTCTGGTGAATCCAGTTATTCACCAGCATGTACTTCTGACGCTAAAACACTGCTGTTGCAAAAACGACTTTAAACCAGATGATTTCTGAAAGCACTGGTAAAATATTTATTGTCAAAAAACCTGCGTGCGGAGTTTTCGAAAGTCAAACGTGGGAGGTCTCAGATCTCCCTTTTCTTGGCCAAGCACGATCATTGTGTAGAATGCTGCCGTTTTTACAAGAAAAAACCCCTCTGCCCGAAATTGTTACTTGGCGCACATTAATCGACTAACTTTAACTACAGTCGTTTTTATTTAAAAATGGGTATATTTAGTGCCATCGTGCGTCCGTTCCCAAATGACTTAAAATTTAGGGAAAACTTCAGACAAGTGACTTTTTTGAGCTACTTTTCTACATCTTTTATGTTGCTTTCCTCGCTTTTCCCTTATTTCCGCCCGTTCGTCATTTTCGCGTTTCCTCCCTGTGGGGGGAAACGAGAAAATTTTCTATTTCCAATTGCGCCTATTTTTTGAAAACATTTCGCTAAATAGTCAGACCTTTATACTTGTCATGTTTGTAGTGGCGGAATAATACTTGTATTATTATCCGCTCGCTGGTCGAGCTTACATACACAAGCACACACAAGTTGCATACACACTTTTGCAACACAACGCAGCTGCGTGGGCACTTTCATTACCACTAATACGGCACAATGGACAGCGGTGAGCGGACATTGTTCACATTCACGAGAATACAGTCATATCGCTGCAATTGTACATTGTACGTACTTGTACGTGTGCTTTCACTATACTCTACAATACTGTTTAATGTAGCCTGTAGGTGTAAATTACAGTTAACGATGTTAATTGCTGTCAATGTTAGCTGGAGGGTATGCACTCCCGCTGTTTTTCTTTTCGCTGCGCGCGATTTGCGTGTGTTGGTTGGTGGCGCTGCGCGTCGTCGCGTCGGGCGCAAACAGCGGGCACGCGCGTGACACCGGCCGCTTAGATCAAATCGGCTGGCGTCACGCGCGTGCCCGCTGTTTGCGCCCGGCACTTTCCGGTGCTCGCATTCGGTTGCGCACTTCTGGCTGTTGTTTGTTTCAGAATTCAGTTTAATGTAGCCTGTAGGTGTAACTCACGATCAATTTGTACTCTGTACATGGTCTGGACTTTGCTATTAGTATTTCGAAAGAATTTAAATTAATACCGATTAGACATCGAACGTGGTCCAGGGCACCTTATTAAACCCGACCGCCACTCTGGCCACCCGGAAGACCAGATACAGCAGACTCGAGAGGTTATTCTGGAGTTGATGATGTAGCAAACGATTCCCGATAAGTTAACTGTTGCACGCTGTGATTTTTCTCCTTGCAGCCCCAGATGGACTGCACGCCAATGTTTCCGGCATTTCGACGGCTTCTGGTTGGGAACGAGTCGATCAGTTACCAGAATACTGTCTGTGTGCAGACGGAGCAGGACGACGGCAGTGCCTGGCTGGGGTACATCCAGGACATTGCCGGTGACGAGGTACTGGTGGACTTTGACTCGTCCACGCAGCCGGCGCGCCGCGTCCCGGCCGCGCGCGTCTGGCCGATTCCCTTACCTCCCCGCGATCCGTGCTCGGCAGAGTACTTCGGTTACCCCGACCAGCCGGTCTTCGTGGCGCTCCGCGATGAATACGCCGGTCCCTTCCGCTTCCGTCCCGCGACGGTGCTGCGCTGCGTTGGCGAATGCCAGATGTACGTGGTCTCCACGAACGTGCCGGGAACTGACGCAGCTACCACTTTGGCCGTTGTGGATCGCTGCCAGATTCTGAGAGAACTGCCGATCGGCGAAGCAGCGCTGCTAGCGCGAACCAGCGGCCTCCTCTATGTCAAGCATGAAATTGCCAATACGACCATGCTATTTGGGCAAACAACTGCCGTGTCGGTGCTAATTGACCTTTTTCGGGAAGAATACCGTTCGCACCCATCGCTGGCGGGTATTGCGGACAGCTGTCGTTTCAGTCTGCGATTCGAATGGAGCACCTACAGTTTTATTGTCGTTAGCAGCCGGAACGACCTCACCACCAAGAACTGGATAGGGGACTCACTGTGGAGAATAATGCGCAGATATGCAACGGACGGTGTCAAGCGGCCGGTCATTCGTACGAGCTGGACTGCTTACTGGCTTGAGGGTGCGTCTGTCCAGTGAAGAAATACAACTGAAGCTAGATTGAACATCGTCGGCATAGTGTAATAATATATAGTTGGTACAAAACAAATGAGCCTTTTATGAGCACTACACAGGGTCACTGGCAGTTTAGCGACAGCGGTTAGTGTCGTTATCGGGGGTAGTGCGCACCAAGTTAATATTATACGATCGACAAAATCCCCATCGCAGAATCCCGCACGATACCGCGGCCTTACGCACTATACAATTTACCTCGACTTTGACCAGCATACGCAACCCTCGTAAACCCCGCCCATATTGCGCGGAGTAAATTAGCGTACCTGGACAACTGGGACTGTGACATTTCTTATTTTCTTATGTTACTTCTATTTTATTGTAATTCTTATGTTTTCTTGAAATATTTGAAAAATATGTGAAAATAAATTACAGACTTCACCGTTCAGTTTACTAGTTTTCATTGTTTTTCACTCAGTATTCGCGGTACACAGACTTTCGATATTACTTTTCACTCCGTCCATTACTTTCTTTACTGGCATGTCCAAGTTAATTCCTCCCTTCGCTTGATATGTACACGCATTTGCTCTCACCACACTTGCTTGTTTTTAAAATATGTTTTTCTGTATACAAAATATGGACTTGTTTCGTAAATGTTCGGAACATGATCTAAGTTGTTAACTTTTGGGGTGAATGGCCCGGTGAAAGATGCAGTTCTGAAAACACTAAAAGCAAAATCTGATTGACGACTATCGCTGATTTTGGGATTATTGTATGCCTTTTGATTGTGCAAATCTGGGCTTCGGCTATTACTGTGCAAAGGAAGCTACGAACCCTGCACAGAATGTTGCGCTTGTTGTTCCGCGAGCTTCGCTCGTGTCGCAATCCAGCGTCACCTGCCTGTAAAATTATCGACTTGGACAACTTTAGGTTTGTAAGGCGAATGCGGCATAGCTCGTAAGAAGTTGCCATTCTTCCAAAAACTGAACAGACATAAACGAAAATTTTCGGCTGTATCAGGTGCTGTTTGTAACCACGCAATGTACAGATTTACTGTGCATGACGAAACTGTTGCAGTAATGGCACAAAGTTCAGTAACGGGAATAGCTGTCAGATCACTAACTAAAATACACTGTACTAGCGGTGGTTGTTAACCACCATATTGGTTTACTGCTCGAGCGCGAGCGCCAATACCACTGAGTAGTGGTACTGGGTTTGTGGAATTGAAAAAGTCAGCCGTGACGATTTTCGTGGCGTCAGACAAATTTATGATCTTGACGATCAGTTAATTGCAGCACCTCGCGCTACGCGCTCGGTGCAAACGAAATGCCAGAAAGCTACTCGTACTCTGTATCTGTAGTCATTCGACGCCGCCAGGCGCCAATTGAGAACAAGAGGACTTGAAAAAGTTATGCGGCCGTTGTGATTTGTCCAGATATGTTGAAACTCTATATTCACTGCTTCTAACTTTTGGCTTTTTCCTTGAAGGATGCAGGCGCAGCACCGAAAATAAAAGCAAAGCGCCCACAGATGTCGATAGGAGTTGCCCGACTGCGTGTCTGTGTCATCTGCCGCCCATACTGTTGACCGAGGCGCTGCAAGATCTGGACCTGCACACGCACGCAAAAGCCAGACGGTAATGCGGTGGAATTAATTTGTAATAAATATACCCGAAGAACTGACAACAAGACGACCGTCACTGAATTGAGTAATTGGTTCGGCAGAGAGTGTGCGTTATGGCAAACAATACTGGACCATCCACGGACTACACAACGCATTCGTGTCGCGACAGAACATCTGGCCACAACGGAATGCGGAGACCACCTGAACTGCTGCCGCACCGCGATGGCGTTGAGCCGGAGAATCAGCGGCGCTACGAAGAGTCTGACCATCGTCGCACGTGCCCATGACTGGCCGGCGGAACAGTTTAACTGGCACGTCGTCTGGTGCGCGCTGGACTTATTGCGGGTCCTCCACATCAAACTGCCGGTCCTGGCGGTGAAGTCCTTCTGCTTGACACTCAGGTGTAACGAAGGGTTTTAGTGGAGCTAACGGTGCTGGTACATTGCTCAGGCGATCGACTAGTTAGATGACTACATGATGTATGATGTATAGACATAGAATATCAACAGACTAGCATATAGGTGGAAGAACTAGACAGTCAGCTCTGCAGAATGGCTAAACGCTAGAGGCACAGACATAATATGAATCACGTTACACAGGATACCGGAAATTCTGCAAGACTTGCGGCCACACTGCGCGCGCCTGATCCTCCATGTACTGGACATCGGGCGAGCGCTGTTTTCTACGATGGAATCCGATGTCCACGGGTTACTTCCAGGTTGGTTTTCCTTACCCGCGGAGGAGCTTCGTCTCGTCAACGTGCAAGAGTATCCCACCGAAGACAGTTGCGCTTTTGAGGAGACGCTGATCGGCGTTCCCCGTCTGATCTGTGACTGGCAGGATGGCTGGCCGCACACCCGACGCAGCTTCATGTGGGCCTAGGACCGACAGTTTCCCCCGGCCACGGCCGAGGTGCTAGCCAGAGTGGCTGCTGTATACACGCGCTGGCGCACGGCTCTGGCCAACCCGGAGCACTGGCATGTCGTCCGCGGCTTCTTCTCCAAGTAAGTGCACCCTGCTGCAGGGTGATGTTAGGTGTGCTGCATTGCATTGTAACCTCCTATGACGGCCAAGCGGAGAAATGCCATACTTCGATATCATCCGTAGATTGGTCACGGTAACTGTACGGGTCAGTAGCTGGATCACCAGCGACGAAGTAGTGAAGTACTGTCTATATACCTATCTTGAACGATTGATTGATTTTAATATACGCTGAAATGGAGGCCGCAAAAGAAAACACCGGGTTGGACAACAGAATTGCGGTGTGCTGGGCTTCAGGGGCGATTTTGCTGGCTGCAGGTACAGCGGATTCCGGCCGGATGGCAGTCCGCGCGAGTGGGACGATGTCGACCTGCTAACGGTGGAGCTGGGCCAACTCAGCAAACTGGCACTGTGGGGCATCTACGAGCTGTATGCCAAGCCGGAATACAGCGGATTGTTTAGTGACGATGAGGATGGTGGTGGCACTGGCGGTGATGTCTCTTGATACAATCACTATTCCATAAATACAGAATCAGCGAGCGCATGCACTCGGCAGAATTGTGAATCCATGTTTTCATTATGAAGGGTTCTGATATTTAATAAAGTTCTGTCTTTTCTGAACTGAAATCAGTGGATGTGTCCACGCGGCCCCGAACGCCAGACAGTTGACTGTTGTAGCGTATCCGGTGAAGTCTGTATTAGGGTTGTTAACGGTGCGGTTTTTTACCAGTGCACCGGTGCGGTTTGAAAAAATTGCGGTGCAATTTCAAAAAATAAATTGGTATAGGCGGTGTGGTTTTTATCAAAAATTACACCGGCACACACCGGTGCGTTCGGGTAACCGCGTCGACGTACACCGGTTAACAACCGGTTAATCGAAGATATCGCAATTTCGTAATTTTAAAAAAAAATAAAGTTCATTAATTCACGCTGCAGGCTGGGTTCGCGCTCACGGCGCGCACCGGCCGTGGCGGGCGTAGCTCTATATGGCTGTAACGTGTGTGAGTGTTCACTCAACGGCAGTCACAAGTTTAAACTCAGAGCGCGCCTGATACCACAGCTGCTGCAACAACTGGACTGCCATAAGAAAGAAAATGTGTAGCGCTGTAGCAAACGAGTTGCACGGCTTCAGTCAATAAGAATCCGAGAAAATCTGGTTTCGAAATTTTTTGCCTTCAATCTTCATGACAGTTTTTCTTCGACTGGATACATCTTGTTAGCGATGCCTTTAGGGGGCTTATCTCTTGCCCAAGAAATCCGTCGGGATAGAGAGGAAAGCGCAGAACGCGCTGCGTGTGGCGTTGATCAGCAGTTCGACGATGAGTCTTTTAGTACCAGCATCTCCAGCCAGCGCGGTCTCTGCGGATGGGAGCCAAGGCACATCTCATAAGCTGCCGTCTTCCAGTAAACTATCCGAAATCTGGCAGCACTTTACAGAGGATGCCGAGAGGAAAAAGTACGTGTGTCGTTATTGCTCCGCCAGCTATAAGGACTCCAACTCGACAACTATTTTGTGGACTCACGTAAGAACCAAGCACCCGAGCAAATTCGACGCTGGAGAGAAAGGAAAAAAGCGTGCCATTCCAGAACTGTTTCTTGCAAAACCGGTTAAACTGGACAAGAAAAACAGCAGCAGATTGACTATCTGTTACCCCGCTTGATTGTCGCTGCAAACCTTTCTTTCCGAATCGTGGAAACAGAGGAACTGGAGGAATTGTTTCGTGAGTTGAATCCGGCTTATAGAGTGCCTTGTCGTCAGACATTGAAAGAAAATGTGATGAGCGAGTATGAGATTATGAAAGAAAAGGTAAGAAACTGATGTTTCATCTATTTGTGCTTAGCGACGAATATTCTGTCTGGCAAAGTGATATGGAATTCAAATTTAATATCGTAACTGCGACTTGTTTGATGAATAATATTTTAATAATAAAGATGACACATTTTAAGGGTCTAATTTTTATTAGATTAAGAAGATACTGGCCAGCGCTCCTGGCAGAATTAGTATCACGTAGGATACTTGGACGTCGGTTGGACAGGAAGCCTTCATGGCCGTGACGGCGCACTGGATTACAGCAGACAACACTTTTGCGCAGATTTTACTGGACTTCATAGATCCCGGCATTGAGCATACTGCGGCGAATTTGAAAGCCACTGTTCTTGGAATACTGAATGAGTACGGCATTGCGCATAAGACATTCGGCTTTACAGTGGACGGAGCGGCAAACATGAAGGCGTTTTGTGAGGATATATTTTTGTCCTTGCGTCTGGAGAGGGCTGATCAGAGACACGGCGATCAAAGTAAGAAACGTTCGGACAAGAGTGTTGGTTGTATACGCGGGAAGTTGGCACAGGCGTTTTCTGCATGCACGACCTCTTAAATTTATAGAGTACATGCTAGGTTTTACGCACATTCCAGGAAGTACTCAGTACATTAAACGATCAGAAGTTTTACTAACTTGTAAAGAAAAAGTTTAAATTACAACCACGATTGTAACCTTGTTTGTCGCAAGAGGAAGCGGTGAAATTCTAATTTTTACGGTATTTTACAGTGTCGGAGTTTCGCTTGAGATGCATCTGCCATGCCGTTCACAACGTTGTAGATGTGGGATTTTCGGACAAAGAGCATTTGGTTCGTCGCATTCACGAAATGATTAAATACGCAAAGAGGCCCAAGGCGAAGAAGCAGTACCGTGCCTTTATTAAGCGAAAGGATATCAAACTCTCGCTGGATGTGAAGACCAGATGGAACAGCACGCTGAAGATGTTGGTAGAAGCTTACGCGTCTAGGAATGACCTGGGTCGCTTTTTGACGAATTAGGGATCGGCTAGCGTCCAGAAGCACATTCTGACGGAAAAGGAGTGGGAAGATGTGAAAGGGCTTATTGATCTACTTAGTCCCCTTGACGAAGTAACACGCGACTGTTTGGGGACGATGTACCCTACTTTTCATTTTGCGAAGCCATGTTTTCAAACACTATCCCTACATTTTGAAGGCTGCCGGTTTAACTTTGCATTAGTAAGCGATAACATGAAACAGCACATTCCAAACTAAAATTTTCGAATTATAAATATATATGATTAAGTCATCTACTTATGTACATAGTACATATGTAGATGACTTAATCAGATGTATTTATATTTTCGCTAAGTGAGTTCAGTTTTAGCAGCTAATGTGGTGTTTTGTAGAAATCGTGGATCCGTGACTGCGCAGACAACATGCGTCAGAAGCTATTGGAAGTTGAGACGGATAGCTGGAACCAAGAAACTGTATTTGTTTGTCAAATGCTGGATCCGTGCGCAAAGCTGGAAGTTTATGAAACCGCGGAGCAGCGGAAAGAAGTGACGGGTAACTCTTTTTAGTGCATAGAATTTTGTAAATTTAATACAGGTTTATACGCTGATATTAATTTGTTTAAATTTGTTGAAGAAATACCACGCCTACTACAATAACGCGGTTTGCGCCAGTTGTTCCTGTTCAGTCAGCCTCGGGTTCAATTCGGTCTAAATTTCTTAACAGAATTTCGTCTGTGTCTCTGAATGGAGGAAACGAAGTCGACCGATACCTAGGTGCTGCTAAAGAGCCTGAATGCGACGTCCTTGAATACTGGAAGCGTAACAGCAAACTCTATCCTGGTTTACACGGGTTAGCGATTGATGTGTTCGGCGTTTGTGCTTCTTCTGTCGATTCTGAACGAAGGTTTTCAAAGAGTGGCAAATTGTTAACCAAAGACAGAAACCGGTTAATGTCTAGCACGGTACAGGCGCTAATGTCCCTGAAATCTTGGTATCCAATTGTGAAGCAATGTCAAGAAGTTGTGGAGATTGATGAGTAAATAAAGTCGGTAATTTGTAATTGGCTAATTGCTGCTCATTCGGTTATTGACGTGCGCCACACCGGTGTAAACCGGTGCGGTGCGGTGTACAAAATTGCGGTGCGATTTTCATTTTTCACCGCACCGTCCGGTGCGGTTTTTCGCTTTACACCGGCAAGCTAAGTGCGGTTTCTTGTAAAAACCGCACCGAAGGCACACCGGTGTACACCGCACCGCACCGTTAACAACCCTAGTCTGTATTAAAGATTTATGCCGGTCGGCTAATTAGGATAACGACAACTGAACACTGCAACATAACAACAGGAATCACGTTGCTAACGAATAATTACCGCACTGACCAACACTGCAATTCGTGCGTACCACATTCACTATCGGCACTATGTTTATGCTATAACTGTTAACCAAATGTTCTTGTCCAAGCACTTGCTTTGGTGTTGATTAAACTGGAAATAATGCTCCAGATTTCGCGCGTTACCGTTCTTACGTAAGATTGTGATTTTACTCGGCAATTACTGGCAAACCAACCGAACCTTCTAATTTATCGTGGTACGGCTGGATTAACCCACTCCTCGAGGGTATTTGGAATTGTGTCATCGCAGTACCATCTGCCTTCATCTTAGCGCCTTCATAATAATAATAATTTGAAAAAATTAAGCGTTAATTTGAACAAAACAGCGGTGACCAGCGTCGGTCCCGATGCGCAAACGGTTTGACTGATACCGGTACTTCATTCATCATGATCTTCTGAAACATAGATCTATATCATGCAACCCCCCGGGTCTAAAGGTAGTTCTGAACTCTTTACAGTGAAACGTGGTTGCTAAATACACGTTTGGACCGGTTCGGTTAAAGCAAAACCGTATGTGTTATCCAGGTGTATGTACAATGCGAGCAAGAAAGGAAGCTACGGGTTTAGGGTGTGCGTTCTAGCGAAGACAGCGAAAACCGGTTTCTACATCTCGTACGCGCACAAAAAGCCACACTCATACGTGTGTAAGTGAATGCGAGCGGATTAACCCACTCGCACACACATGTGCCGCTCGATCAATACAGCATGGCAGCATTCAGCTTGCGCTTTTTGGCAGCACTGGAATCCGCTGTCTTCGGTCTGCTTATAGTCACAACAGAGAGGCTGCATTGATCAACCAGCCTCAGCGGGCAAAAAAGGCTGTTCGCTGGCTTTTTAACATAGACCGTAGCGTCCTCATTTAGTCAGATTGTATTACACAGAGCTATATTACAGTCTATGGGACGCGCCGGTTAAACTTTCCGCGTATGTAATTTCCAGGTGTATGTATTTACCGGTGTGTGTAAAAGACAGGTTTTACTGTATATACTTTCTTACCGCATATCAGAACGTTGCAGAATGGCGTGCATGCGTCAGCATGGACCGGACACAGACGATGCCAAATATATAGTTCGCACTTCGCAGAGCGCGGCTCTACACCGTGCTACGGACATTATGTTCCTCGAGTCCCGTAATATATTTCATATTATTTATTTTTATAACTACTTGAAAGTTGAAGTTGAAAATGTTGACAAAATTCGGCCGGCGTTTTGACCCCACAAAAATTCGGTCGGCAGGAAATTCTGCCTGCGTTTTGACATAGGCCGTGTCTTACGTACTGCAGGCCAGGGCCAGACGGCTTAAGGGGGACTAATTTATAATAAATACGTAAAAGTTCTTCGCTTTCAGTTAAATTGGTGATTGTAAAATGATAGTAACGCTGTAAGTAAAAGTGCTATCAAGTAGGATATTTTTTACTTTATCGCATGCAGTATAGTGAGATTCGTAATGGTGCATTACGAAGCAGCACGATTACTACATGCTACAAGAGCACTATTATGTATTCATTTATGTAGCGCTAGCACCACAAGTGTGGTTACGCTAAAACATGCTCACTGGGAAATCTCCCTGTATGTGTGCAGTTAGAGAGATCTAAAATTCCCTAAATTATTTTTAAACATACTATGGCAATAGTTTAAATTTCTGCAAAGATGGGATTTTTTTGAATTTTGAGGCTCACTGGCCCTGGTAAAGTGAATGGGACAAACTCTTATAAAAGGGTGAAATGAAAACCTAAACACATAACGTTATCTACTGTAATTGTGTCCCGTAAAGTAGTTTATTCCATGAAGGACTAGAAAATCATTTACCGTATACAATAATTGATATCCCAACAAATATGTGAACAACTGAGTGACGGAATATCTGAATATGGTATACGGTAATACGTACTTTCATAATATCTGTACTCGTATTTTTGCGGCAGTATTAATCTTGTACTGTCGAGAAGTTTCATTTTGTGTTCGGAATTGCATTTTGGTTTCTAACGGAATGCGCCTATATATAGCGCGTATATAAGTCCCACGGTTGCGATACCGGTATTACGTTCTGTTTCTCATTCGGAGTTTGGCATTGTCGGAGTTTACCATTAAAAATGTCGTCGGAATGCATTGTCAGATTCTCGCTTCGCGTAGATCAGCTTATGCATATTATTTAGTTATGACACATTGAGATATAAGCTCATTCTTTGTCGTCGTGTCAGATCGGTAGGATTGATATTATTATTATGGCATTCGTTCTATCGTATTCGTCTCTCCGTCATGAGCGGCTAAATGAGCAGTGGTTGTAGAATAATTTCTGTATCCTTAACGGAGCACATGTACTTCGCAGGGAACGTCATGTTTTCCGTCATATTGTAACGCCCGTTACCTGTGTATGCGCATGCTGTATGTATACCTAATGGTCATCCTGCTCGCCTATTCGTTATACATGTATCTGTTCCTCCTACTTGCCTCCAGGCAATTACATACAGCCGTTTCAACGCATGTTGACCGATGGTCACTCGACAACACTTCACTTTTTCCTTTTCCTTTCTGCCAGCTGATGAATAAAGTTGCAAAACGTACAGATTGCTGGTTTGCTTAGCGTACGCATTCACAAACAGACTTAACTTTAATGTTGTTCTAGGCGACAAATTAGCCACACAGATTATCAGTAAGTTTGCTCACAAAAATAATAGGGCAGCAACAGAGAGAATATAAATCAGCAAAGTGGAGTTTGGGCATAAATCGTAATAGCTATAGATGTTGATAAAAACACATGGTTCTGTAATATGACAAGCGGGCAATTACATATGTTTTAAAGAAGGAATAAAACGGCGGTTGGAAGTTAAGTAATTAAAAAAGAATTGAATTATTATTAGCATGTTAGAAATGATGAGTAAGAGGCTGGAGATGAGGAATGGTTGGATCTAATGGTTGTTGGCTTCGAAGTGTTGCTGAATGGCATCGGATACGTGGCGTTCCCATTGCAGTGTATCGTAATGTACGTTGAAGTTCGCGCTCGGTAGTTGTTTTGGCTGGCGGCACTTGCGGATTGTCAGGATGACAGCGGCGGTGATTACAACGGCGAGTTAGGAAAGGTGGAAGGAGGGACAAGATAGGTGAAGATTCGTTGGCACAGGTAGACTGGAGGCAGCTGGGTGGGGGTAGCGCTTTGTAAGGAACTGACATTAAGTTGTTGGGTTACGCTTCGGAGATTGCGGATGGCATTGTTGAAGACTTTAATGGTGGAATCGGATTTTCGGGAGAATTCTGTTAGCGGATTTTCGGGAATTCTGTTAGACAGTAGTCACGCGCCACAATATGTTACACGAAGACGAGTGTCCTCCCGCACACTGGGCCCGCGCAAAAGCTCTGATTCTGACTCAGACTCTGACTGCTCAAACTCTGACTCTGACTACTCAAACTCTGACTGCTCAAAGTCTGACTCTGACTCTGACTAGCCAAAGTCTGACTCTGACTTTGACTGGCCAACTTCTAACTCTGACCGCTATACTCTGACCACTAAAACTGTCCAACAATCAAAATATGATCTTAGGTTTCTTGGGTTTACACTGGGTCTCTCATTTTATTGGGGTATACCGAGGTGACGAAGGTCTCTTATGTCATTTAAGTTTTCTGAGGAACCTAAGAAACCTGAGAAACCTAAGGAACCTAAGAAACCTAAGGAACGTAAGAAACCATAAAAACCTAAAAAATCTAAGCTTAGAATGACCTTAGAAACCTGAGAAACATAAGTACTATCTCACAATAACCTAGGAACCTCAGAATAACTTAACAAACCTTAGAACCTGTTTTTTCTCGGTTGAATCAGAGTTTCAGTGGTTAAATAGTAGTTCCGGTCAGAGTCAGACCCTGAGTCGTCAGAGTCAGAGTTTGGGTAGTCAGAGTCAGAGTATGGGCGGTCAGAGTCAGACTTTGGGTAGTCAGAGTCAGACTTTGAGCAGTCAGAGTCAGAGTTTGAGTGGTCAGAATCAGAGTCAGAGTTTGAACTTGGGCCCAATTAACCTTATCGAGCATCACACACGCCCGCTCGGTAAACCGGGCGTCCCGGTGGGCACTGCGGACCAAGCGAGCCAGTGAACCCACAACCCGGAAAACGAATAGCGGAAACCGCAGTGGGTGGATCTTAACTCGGCACGGCTGCCACATCACCCGGCCCGGATGGAGCGGACCAGATTACACCAACGGTCACTCGGCAGAGTTCAACCGAGAGCTCAGTCGACCGCTTGACGGGCGAGTCGACCATACCGTCGCCGGTCGGCACTGTTCGAGCCGGAATTGTTCCAGTGTCTCTAGTGGACTGCAGCCCGGAATCGACACCGAAGGCGGTCAGAACTCGACCCGAACGAACCCGTATTTTAGACGCCGGTAGGACAGCAGCTCCAGAAACTTAGCGGGCCGCCGGAACAGGTCACCGATGGCACGATAAACGGACAAGCGGCCCATCTGGGAGTCCAGTTAGCAGCCGCCCGGAACAAAATCGACTGGAAGAAGGCAAGCTTGGCGGAAAAGGATGCGACTATCAACACCCTGAAAACGGAGAATGCGGACATGGCAGAAGTTACCAACCGACTCCAAAAACGGGTGGACACTTTCGCGAACGAGTGGGTCTACCTCAGGCAGGGGTGCAGCAACAGAACCGAAGCGTTAGAGATCCTACAGCGAAAGCTTCGGACGGCAACGAAAGAAGGGGCGCGTTCAAAGAAAAGCTTGAAAAATCTCTGGTCGAGTCAACCGAGTTCATCGCATGAACCGTCAAAGCCGAAGCTGCGCTCCGACTTAGTCGGGTTGCTGTCCACTAAGCCCGTGTGCAATACGGCCTGCTGATGCATCCGGCCGACCGGCTGTCCAGATTTGATCCTCCAGTATTGCATCATGCCGGACAGCTGTACCGGCGAGAATCGCTGGAACGCGAAGCGCCCTGGTCGACGGGATGATCAGGTCGATGCCGACTGAGACCAACGGTACGACCGGAAAGAGAAGCTGAGCGGCCGGGCCGATGCTGATCGGATTTGACAGAACGTTAGCAAATCGAGTAATCAAGTCGGCAACTGGAATAACCGTGGTGGTTGCTTTTGGGATCCTGGCGGAAACCATCAGAGAATGCCCCCAATGTGCTAGCTGCTGCCGTCTTCGACTCAGCATCCGCCGCCAATGGTGCAGCCTGGATGCACGGGTTCCCCTCTTTAAAAGCAACAGCAGCCGATACTGCAGCCTGAGCAATTAAGCGCTCCTGTATACCGGACGATGGCGATAGCGCCACCGGCGTTCCAGGCAGCCCAGAAGTCATATCTGCAGCAGCCGGATGACCAGCAGCCGTTGATGTACCAGTTCGGACCAATATGTGCTCCGGTGCAGCAAGGACAGTTGAGCGGCCAGATGGTGTCCGTCCAGATGCCCAGACAGACGTTCGGCAGCCGATAAATGGTCACAAAATACCTGAACGTCCAGTAACTGCAGGCGGCTTACTCGACCGACGACCTCTACATAACCGCAGGACATAAATGGCGCGGGATGGACAAAGACGACGCCGGGCGGCATGCTTGCGCTTATGCAGCGGTTTTTAGCGCCGGGTGGCCGGGGTGCCCCTGTGCAGCTTAAATAAGCGCCGGTTGATAAGGTCGTCTCCGTGAAGCGGGTGAAAGGATGGCAACTGAGCGGCTTGACCAGACGGAAATATGGATTTCCTCTCAACCGAATGACGGATTCGACCAAAGGCAGCGAAACGAGACAATCAAACCGCCAGGCAGGTGTCAGAGACTGCTTACTCGAGGCGGTAGACACCTCTTGTGGCTTGCTCTGTCGCCCGCACGCAGATGGCCACGCCATTCGTGCCGCGTTATTACGCTGCTTACTCAGCGTTTACTTTGTCCACGCTGACCAATCGGCGCATTACTGCACTCTTGGGGGCGTAGCCCAGCGCCTACGAGCGATTCCATGCTTTACGGCCTCAGCTGTAACGCAGCTGCAGCACGCCGTCTCGTTATCCTATATATTAAAGCAGAGATCTGATTCCGGAACGCTCCCGCCTCCAAAACGTTCTGATTGGCCAGAACCCGCCTAGCGGCTTTTAAGCTTTTGCAACCCCTTAAACCTGTGCTTTTACGCGTTTGTTCTCACAAAGTTTCCGAAACTAAGTGATTTCACCTGTGCAAGCCTTCGTCTGATAAACTGGATCCCAGCTTCAGCTTTGCTCCTTACAAAGCTTCAAAACCTTAGTTCTTTAAGAAACCTGATTACTTTAATTAACTTACCATTACCATCTTTAAGCCTTTAGTAACCGAAAGTCCCGCGTGCGGTACCCGCCCTTTTGAGCCTTTGGTCACCGAAGGTACCCGTTTTTTTGAGCCTTTGGTCACCGAAGGTACACGTTTTTTTGAGCCTTTGGTCACCGAGGCCACGCGTGCGGTACCCGCCCTTTTTGAGCCTTTGGTCACCGAAGGCCCCGCGTGCGGTACCCGCCTTTTCGAGCCTTTGGTCGCCGAGGCCCCGTGTGCGGTACCCGCCTTTTCGAGCCTTTGGTCACCGAAGGCCCTGCGTGCGGAACCCACCCTTTTACGCCTTCGTAGCCGAAGGCCACGCGTGCGGTACCCACTTTTTTATGGCTTTGATAACCGAAGGTCACGCGTGCGGTACCCACCTTTTTAACCCTTTTGTAGCCGAAGGCCGCGCGTGCGGAACCCACCCAAAAAGACGCAACTGACCTGAATCGCCTTTGCACTGCAGCGCGGCGCATAAGAGCCGCGCGCTGTGCTTGTCACGATAATCCACGAGCTCGCTGGCAGCTACTTTTCACAGCCTAGACCGAATTGGTTTTCTGTGTTTGTTTGTGGTTGCTTTATTGTTACCAATAAGGGCTATTTGCCTTATTTTCCTGGCTCTGCGTCTGTGTCTTCTGACATGGTAGCAGTATCGCTCGGTTTTCTTTCCTGGACACCTCTGATCCCCCAGTGAAGGCATTATCTCCTGGTCAAACTACGCTGATTGCCTATAAGTATGCCAGCCATCCGCGACCATCATCTGTCCCTTGATACAGGTTTCATTGGAAACCTGAAGCGCGACGGATTACATACGGGCGAGCGTCTAAAAGTAGGCCCCCCGCGTCTTGGATCCCCGACTCAAAAACAGAGCGGGAACGTTCCAGAGAAACCCAGCGCCCTACCGGGTTGCGTTCATACGGGCGAGCGTCTATAGGTAGGCCCCCCGCGTCTTTGGCACCCTGACTCAAAAACTGAGCAGGAACGATCCAGATTCCTAATTAGCGCCCTATCGGGTACGCTGCGGCCCTCACAGTAGAAGAGGGTGAAGTGGAACGACGGAGCAGCACTGTCTGGACGATCAAAAACCGGTAAGACTGGCTGTGGCGTCGTAGGTTTTCGAGGAACTTTCATAAAAATTGGAGGTTTTCGCGTGGAACCTAACTTCAAAAATTAATATCTTTTTAACCTTTCATCCGATCTGCTTAAAAATAGCATTTTCGGAATCTCCGTAAAAAGTACTTCTAGAATTAAGAACTTTGGCTCTTGAGAAAATTTTCTGATTTTTACCGAATTTTCAGCGGAAAACAACCGCCATTTTGTCCAGCCACAAATTTTTCGCGGAAAGTCGCGTGACATCAGAGTGGTAACTTGCCGTTAAAATTTTGACTAATCAGAACACGTGGGAAACTTCCCCGTGCTATAAGACTCGTAGTGAGTCATATTATTTTTTGAATTTTGCTCACGGCACGCTACTCGTGACGTAGAGCTAATTGCAAGACCATTTCGTACGTGACGTCACACCGGTCAGTAACGTAGCATAGGGCCATAGGGAGCTAGCGCTAAACCTGAGCTCTAGCGCACCTGACCAGCACCGACCCGCGATCCAATTCAACGTTCCGGTCCAGATTAAAGACCAAAGAATTTTTCAAGTCCCAATACCATGGGCCAAACTCACAGCGCCTTGGCCAAGGTTGTGGCATACACCAGCCATGAGCAGCTCCAACGGAGAATGCTCATTCCTATGGACAGCGCCAGCCAAATGACTATGCCAAGCCTCGTGCGAAGAACTATGCCACGCGCGAACCAACGGGGCCTTACGGGCTTCGTAGCACCAGGCACACCAGTTCTGACCCGGACGAGCCAAACTCGGCCGGCTCGACGAGTTCGGCCGAGGCCAGAGCCAGGCGGGACAACCAAATCCTGCCGGCCGACCTGGAAACCAGCGACGAAAGTTTGGACGCGACTCTGGACGAAGCAGTCCTGGAAGCGTCCTAAGGGCTGCTTGAGACCAACCAGCCTCAAGACAGCCAACCTGGCGCCGATAAGTCGGCCCAGGCCAACAGTGTCCCTCGGGACTTGGCGCACCATCCGGCCATATCTGGTCCGGGCCAAGTCCAACTTGAGGCGCCAACAGCAGCCACAAGTGAGGACAAGACAAGCAACATTGACCCGGTGCCTCACTTGTGGCTGCTGTTGGCGCCTCAAGTTGGACTTGGCCCGGACCAGATATGGCCGGATGGTGCGCCAAGTCCCGAGGGACACTGTTGGCCTGGGCCGACTTATCGGCGCCAGGTTGGCTGTCTTGAGGCTGGTTGGTCTCAAGCAGCCCTTCGGACGCTTCCAGGACTGCTTCGTCCAGAGTCGCGTCCAAACTTTCGTCGCTGGTTTCCAGGTCGGCCGGCAGGATTTGGTTGTCCCGCCTGGCTCTGGCCTCGGCCAAACTCGTCGAGCCGGCCGAGTTTGGCTCGTCCGGGTCAGAACTGGTGTGCCTGGTGCTACGAAGCCTGTAAGGCCCTTGCTGGTCGCGCGTGGCATAGTTCTTCGCACGAGGCTTGGCATAGTCATTTGGCTGGCGCTGTCCATAGGAATGAGCATTCTCCGTTGGAACAGTGGACCCGGTGCCGAAAACTTGGCCCGGGCCAATCTTATCGTCCAGGATGTGATAGCAAGTCCAACCTTATCGGGCTCGGAACCAGATCCAACCTGAGGCACCAACAGTGACCAAAGGTGGACACAAGTCAAAGGGCTAAGGCCAAAAGGCTGGTCCAAAGGCACATGACCAGGGCCAACAGCCCGCGAGTCAGTCGCCAATTATGTTTGAAGTCGATGGCTCAACAAACACAACGCCATCGCCAACCAATGACGTCACCGGCGCGCCTGGCCAGTGCAAACCGGACGTAGGGCCCATAGTGGACCTGACCCATCCTAACAGGGCCAGATCCAGGATAGACTTGAACCAGTCTGCCTGGGACATGAGCCGCGCCGAATTCAGCCCACAAAAGCTGATCCAGGCCATCCCGCCCGAGGAAATTGAAGAAGTCGACCAACTCCGGACCAGAGTGCGGGACCTGACTAAACAGCTTGTGGCCGCATCCGAACGACTGATGCAGGACGAGATTCGCAAGTACAAAGACCTTGCGTCCAAAGCGGAAGCAGAGGCCCAGGATGTCTTGGCCCAACAGGCCCAGACCCAACTTGAGTTGACCAAACTCAAGTTGGCCCCATGCCCCGATGCTGAGCGAGACCAGCTCAACAAGGAAGTCCACCGCCTAGAAGTGGCGGTGGCGGGACTGGAACTTTTGCTCGCTTCGACGAGGACTGAGCTGGCCCAAGCCAGGGCCACTATTGACGAAATTGATAAAGAAACGGATCGCGTACAGACGGACAATGATCGTCTCACCGACGACATGGCCAACCTGCAGGACGAAATCGACCGCCTGGGTAACGGCTACCATCTCCTGTACGAGAATCACCAGGTTTTGCTGCAGGCAACCCAATCGGGTGGCCAGTTGGACAAGCTAGTCCAACAGAAGGAGACGCAGATTGCGCAACTCCAGCAGCAGAACACAACTCTTCAAGACCAGCTCAGGACCGAATCAACGATTCGGGTCCAGCTCCAGCAAAATAGCATCATCGGACAACAGAACTTTGTCCAATTATGGCAGGCCTTCGTCCAAGCCAAACAGGTGATCCAGAGCCAACATGACCGGATCATCACCTTGGAGGCCAACAACGCCGGCCTGGTCAAAGATTACCAGGCGGCCACCCAACGTATTACTGAACTCAACGAGGACCTGGAAAGGCTAAGCACGGAAAACGCCTGCTCAGATGCGGAAAAATCACATCTCGAGAACTTACTTTTTGAGATGTCCGCAGAACCACCGCCCTACCATACCTTTCCGGACTCGGATACACAGCGTCGATAAGAAAAAGTCGACGAGGCTCTGCGGCAGGACCAACGGTTCTACCACCAGTCAGTGTATCACCAGCAACATTACCATGTGAATATGGTAGTGGAGGGACCATCAGTTGGACATCCCCCAACCGGGCCAACTATACCGTCACCTCCCAGTCCAGTGGACCGAGGATCATCAACGGCGACAGTAACGCTGCCGCCTCCACCAATCCCGGTCACCACATCAGCCACTATTGGTCCAGCGACCATAGTGACGCCCGCAACGCAGACTCAACCGTCTGTGTAAAGCGGGCCATACTTTGACCCAAGCCAGGCGACACGGAGCCACAGTTACTTTGGGTCAAGGCCATTGTACCCGTCCTTGTTCCCGAACATGGACTTTAACCAAAGTCCACATCTGGCCCCAAGCCAGGCTCACACCAGCGGCATGGATCCAAACCGGACCAACCCGCCGAGCCTAATGTTCGGGCCATCAGCCATACAGGGACAGATGGGAGGCCAAGGTGGCACACCAACGGTGCAACAGCCACTCGTAGGCCAATTAAGCCTATTTGGCCCTCCTATCTCAGCGGCAGCCCCAACGGGTCAAGCCCAACCACAGTCGGACCAGAATGCCCCCGTGGGTCAGAACGTGCCCAACCCATCGGGCGCACCGCCGACGGCGGCGACGCCAATTGGACCGGCGACTCAGCCAAACCAGGGTTAGAATGTGCCCATGTTAGTCCAGTTGCCCAATGGAACTTATGGATGGATGGCATCCAACGGAGCCGTCCAGTATCCACGGAACCAACCGCTGAACCTTCAACAGGGACATCAGCCAGGCCCAGCGCCACAGGCACTGCAGCCACCACCACAAGTGGTGGTACAGCAGATAACGCCTGCACCGTCGCCAAGGGCCAGCCCACCAGTGCATGATCTAATATATATACAAATGGTGGTGGACGCACACGCAAAGGCCAATGCAAAGGCCAATGCCTGGACTGCCATACCATCCGTTGACGGTGACAAAACCATGGTCAAGGGATGGATTGCTCAGGTCAGAAGGATCTGTAAGCAATCATCAGACTTGAACAAGCCTGACTCAGACTTGAGCAAGCCTGACTTCATGAGCCGAGTCTATGGATCCTTGTCCAAACCGGTCAAGGAATGGTACATGGGCCAAAGCAACCGGGAGGAAGGCGATGGCTACACCGTCGAGGAGTGGCCTCAGAAGTTTGCCGCTCGATATGACGACGAAAACCAAAGAGCCAACGCCCTCAATGACATCACGAACCGTTTCTACCGACACGGTTCTGAAACCCCGGAGCAATACTATGATGCAATCCTTACCTTACAGGCACGCGCCAACCTCGACGACATTATGGCTCTTCATTTCCTTAAGAGAACATGACTGAGCTAGAACTGCGTCGTGCCTTGGACATCCGACTGCCAAAGTCTCCGACAGAATTTCTGGACTACATCCGGCAGTTCACGGCAGGCAAACCCGAATACGACGGGAAGGCGGGCCAAGGATACCCGGTTGTCCGGGCGGCCGCACCAACGCCACCTGCCCAAGTCGCACCTCAACAGCCAACATCGGCTTACTATCCTCCCCAGGCATTAACGTTAACCCAAGCAAAAGTCGAAGCAACATACGCCGCTATCGCGGCTATGAACTTGGGCTCCCCACAGCGTGGGTCCACACCGCCCAACGGCGGTGGTGGCGGCTATGGCCAGGCCCAGAAAAAAAGGCAATTATGGCTATAGCCAGGGAAACGGTGGAGGAGGACAAAGAGGCGGATACTCCGGAGGCCAGAACGCCAGCTTCAGCGGAAAGCGAGGAGGCAGCAACAGCGGCTCTGGACGCCGAGGCCAAGGAGGCAGCGGAGGCCAGAACGGCCAACGCCAAGCATTAAACTCCGAAGAGGCCCGAAAGCAGGAGGACATGTACATCGATCGAACCGAGCGCATGTTCGTACGATGGTCCAAAGACGGAACCATCACCTGCAACCACTGCCTGTGGGGAAACCACAAAACCGAAGGCTGTGGTTACGCTGGCCGTCCCTACGCCGAGAATCCTAACCGGATCTGGTACTTGGATTGGCGAGGGCGGTAAACTAAGGGATACCCTACCGGGTCAAAGAATCCCAATCGCTTCGGCCTGGTGCCACCCAAACAAGCCCGACCACAACGTGGTAACGGGGGGAACGGCGGCCGCACAGTCCACCGGCTCAGGAAATGGGAACGGTGGCGGAAACCGGCAAAGTGGCGCGGACTGGTATGGATGACGGGGAATACAAACACCCGCCAACGAAAGGACCGCATTACCGCCACTGACCGACCAGCAGTTGAAGCCCAACGGCAATGGCAGCGGCTCTCACCGGGCTAGCCCAACTGCGGGAAACGCTTAAGGTTAGGGAGTAACGGCAACTCACCTGACCTATTGCCGGAACCTAAACCGCCGGACATAACTCCTAACCCATATGTTGTTAAACTAACCCCAACCGCTAGAAGTGCAGTGGATCTGGAACCGGCCGCCCAACGGCCTGCCGGCGGATTCAAGTTTGGCGCCCAACCGGCGACCAAGCCACATAACCCAAGAAGTGCGGCCACGCCAGAACATGTAGAAGTCACACCTGGACCATTTGGCTCTAGAAGTTAGACCAGACCGGCAGTAGTCTAACCGGCGACCAAGTCAATTTTCGGAGCCTTGGTTAACTCGAAGGCCAACCGATCACGTGGGAAAGCGAGACGTCGCACCACGAATATGACGTATCCTAGATCGGCGTCAGAAACCTCCTCCGATAGGGCACCGGAAGGATGGTCCGTGGGAAGTACGGACAGTGAGGTCGATCCGCCAGAAGAGTGGACCGCCGAACCTCTTGAGGCGTCAAGTCCCCGCACCTGCTGGCGCCAGACCGGTGGACGACCCCTCGGAGCCGCACCAATAACGCGGACCATTAACAGCTCAAGGACATTCCTGAATACTAAAAATATGTTTTCGACCCTACGGGTAGCACCGCAGGAAGAGTCCGTCCAACAGGTGCTATCAGCACCTAAGTATGCTCCTTATGACCCAAGACCAGTGTCGCTAATCCCCATTGTACCGGTGATGCGGGAAGTGACAGTTGGCCTCGATGAGAATCGGAAACAGAAAACCGTTAGAGCACGGACACTCAAAATCCAAATCGGACCAGTCCACACGCTCGCTATGCTGGACACTGGGGCGGAGACATCCCTCATCAGCCAGCAGTTTTGCACCGCCAATGGCATCAAAACGGAGCCATTAGGACGGAACACCAAAATCCTTGGTGTTGGCGGACAAACCGCCTTCGTGGTCTCTCACTGCTGCACCGTACCGGTGACACTGCAGGGATACAAGAGCCACCACACGTTCTTCGTCCAACCGACGTTAACGGACGTGTACGTTCTACTTGGTTGTGACTATCTCCACTCCAAGTTCACCTTCATCTTGAAGCCAAACGAAGAAATCGTTTGGGACGCGGTAAAGTCTATCCCGATACCAGAGGCACCGGGACCCGACAATGAAGTGCGGATAAATCGGCTTCGCGAACCGACTGTCTAAACTTCTACCTGCTGGGAATGCCTGGACCCCATAGAGAGCCTCATCTGGGCACTACGCGTCCATAATGCAATTGAGCGCTACATGGCCCAATTCCGCGCTGGCATATTCAAGCCAAATCACGGGATAGTAAAGACTATCCCGATGCCAGAGGCACCGGGCCAACGACCGGTGCCTGATAGAGAACTAAAGGAGAAACTGGTCCAGCGATATAAAACTTGGTTTACGGGGGTTAGGAATTTCCTTGAATACCGCGCTGACTGCCTCCTTGCCCTAGAAGAGGGCTGGCCAGAAGAAGTAGGCAAACCACTAACGTGGCGCCAGATAGCCGAACAATACGGACCATTTGCCCAAGAGTTGGACAAACTCCAAGAAGAGGGGGCATTATGGGAACACGAACGTCTAGCCCTGTGGTGGGAATACAAAGAGTACCACTTAGAAATTCCGAAAGCACTCCAACGAATGTGCTCGGACCTCTTCGATGATATCATAACACTTAAAAGAAATTGACCGAACACCCTGGCGTAACCGCCACTATTTGGCCAAAGTATGACTTGAGCCTGAGCAACGTCAGGACCATACCGGAACCATTGCCAGAAGCAGCACCACACATAGCAATTAGAGTGCGCTTCAACGACGGCCCATACCCTGGACATGGCCGACGAAGGGACACCAACAGAGAAGCGCAGGACCCTTCAACCGAAGAGGCCAAACTAACTTGTCCTTTATGTGGAGACGGCGTTGAAGCAGTAATACGGGCCATACAGACCCGTTTTGCTCAACGGTGGACAGGAGGCCGACCAGCCTCGCCACTCCCTAACGGGAACCGTCCAACCACTCCGGCGGGACCGGACGAACCTGGCAATGCGATATGTATTGCGAACTATGCGGAAACACCGCTAATTGCTGACTTTTTAATATTGAAAAGTCTGGAGAACAGAAAATCAATACTGATCGGCGCAGCTCGATCGTAAATCGTAGAGCCAATTCAACAGTGTGCAGCACGTGCTATGCCGCGCCCACTAACAAAACTCAAGCCAATCAGAAGCGAGACACAACACAGACACGTAATCCAAGTGGCGCAGCGTTGCGGACGTGAACGCTAGTGAACCCCCGCTCACAGTCTCATTATGGACCGATCTCCTTCAAATTTTGCACGTAAATGCACATGACCATGAGGATCGTTCTTACACCGATCTAGATTTCCACGATTTTCTTCAGAATTTAAAATAAATTTTAAACTTTTCGAAATTCATTTTAAAATTTGAAAAACATGCCAAGCCAGTGGATCGATGTAAAAACATCGTGGTTATGTGCATTCACGTTCAAAATTTGAGGGAGATCGGTCCATAATGTGACTTTTGGTACACCGGAATGCATTTAAACTTTTTGGAATTTTCCAACAGCCATAATTCCCGAACCGGATGTTGCGCGCACAAACGGTTTTCACGACAGCGTATACAAATATTTGGCTACAGAATGTCACAAAACAAGAGAAAAAAGGGTAAGGGAGTGCCCGAAAGTGAAAGATTTCGTGCATGTAAACGAATTAGGTACCATGTACCGGGCCACTTCCCTTAAGTATCGTATCTCACCCACACAGCAACTGATTGCAATAGCCGGAAAACATATACACGTACACCAGTGATAGCTAAACTACCCTAGGTACACAGTAAACTACGCATATTGGCATTCAACACAATAAGAAAGAGGTGTCCGCACTATAGTTGGAGAGATTCCCGCAAACGTTTCTTAATGCCAAAATAAAATTACTTCTTAAAGTAGACGTATAAGCTAGCGGATTACAGTGATCGGCTGCGTTTTGACAAGTACAGATACAAGCCTGTCGCCAAACTGAGCATTCGTAAATACAGCGAAAAGTAGAAATTTACAGGTAACGCTAAAAAGCCGTACTACAGCGCGTCACGCCACACTATTTACACACGTGACGATATTTTGATGGGAATAATTTCTGTAATTGCCTGGCGGGATGTCGCTTGAAAACGGTCGGTGGAGTAAGGGGCAATCTAACTGCGAAGCGCAGTTACGCTTGCGATGACCGCAGTGCACTGGCCATTATTCAAGCGCCGATTTCGCGCTAATATCGCTCTACCTGTACCTTTACATGCTCAGTTTGTCGACAAGCTAGTGCCCAATGTACCGTATGCCGTGAATACCAACTGCACCGTGTCGATGTCCTGGCCGCGCTGGTAGACGCGGAACGCCACGCTCTCGCAGGTGTTGACACGGCAGCGGGGGTGGTCCCGCAGGTAGTCGTTGGCGCGCTCCACCAGCACGCCAAACGGCTCGTACTCGGCGTGGTGGGAGGGACCGTTCTCCCGCGTCATTCGCGGCAGGAAATCCACAGCCTGCAGACCGCTGGCCGGCCGGGCTACTGCCGGAAGGAGGACGGCCGGAGAGGATCCCGTCGCCACCCCGTAATCCGGCGGGGCGTCCGCGTATTCTGGGAGTGCGCGCTGGTGATCGTGCAACGGTTCCATTCGTTCCCTGCACTGTTTACCCTTTGACCGTGTTTAATACGGCGGATTCTGATAACGTTTGTACGGGTAATGAATGAAGACAGCTAGTAGCGTCGTCAGTTTACACCAGGAGAAACGAATTCTGCTTCTTTAGAGGAAATAAATTACGCTTGATTATTTCCGCTTCACGATGCATCTGTTGGTAAATATTCTACAGCCTACACTAACATTCAGGGACTGCCACGTTGATGCACACAGCTGGAAAAGAGGAATACAGTGGAGATGGTACTGGCTTAACGATATCATGCTGGCTACACTAGTGAGCTGCAGAACATATCCGTGCAGCGTTATCGGCGTGCTAAATCTACGGCGGAAAAGCAGCACGCCTATTTCCGGTGCTGCATCACGCCAAGAGCTAGCTGTTCACTTGCACATATTGAAGCGATGCTCTTAAAGCATCTCAACTGGAACTGCTTATTCAGCGCTTCCAGGAAACAACTGCTATTCCGGTTGGAAAGGAATGTGGAATAATGTTAAGTACTCATTTCGTACACCTACCGTATTTCTGGATTTTAAAAGATTACTGGAACTGCTACACTTTTTATTGCAGCCATTATACCTCCTTCGGACATCGACGAATATAAAATTCAGTATCATGACGATATTGTGTAAGGGATTCACCGATTTTCCCGTACCGCTACATTTGGCTGGGTCAGCGGCGGCGTTGAATAGGGATGATTTTGCTGCAGTACCGTCCGCTGCGTTACCTGTACCCTGACACAATGGTCGACCGCCGCCTACCGCATCCCCACACGGGACCATGCTTACGCTTACCCAAATCCATCGAGCGGACGATTTCTGGCAGCGCAACCGTTGGAAACTTGCACGAATTCTGTTGTTTTGCCAGAGGTCGTCCGTCGTGTTGCAGCCTAGCGTAGATACGGACGACTTTGCATTAATTTTTCTACACACAAAGTGTTTATTAGGATTTACAGTGTCCCTTCGTATCCTGTCCTATGTGTTCGTCATGTATCATGAAAATTTTCACCCCTTTTTGCTCATTGCTATTCCATTGTCCTTCTGCAGTATTTCTTTGGGTATCCCATGTTTTATTAAGAGCTTAAGAATCTTGAGAAAACATAGAAAAGTCGCAGAATGCTTGAAGGGTACATAGAGGACACATAAAGGAATAAAAGGGATACTGCGAGAACACTGTGTGATAAGACACTGGAAAACATTATCATGTTAACAGAGATAGCCAAACACCATGAAACGTGCCGAATAGAAAGGGACGTTTAAACGCGTATCACTTTCCCAAGCAATAATATCCACTGGATCGTTACAGTATTCTTGCTGTCCGCAGCTGTGCTTGTTACATGACAGTCCAGTATTCACGCAATGTACCTCCACGTATCATTCGTATCCGTTATCCGTCGTGCATGCCGGATGCGCTCCGTACCCTTCTTAGGTCCCTTAGAATTCCGATACTTGAAGTATTTTAAGTGGCATACCAGCGGGATACATCCAGTGTACTATACTTGGCGTATGGATACATAAAGGGTACTCGTCGAAACACTCGGAACTTGGAAACTAGAAGCTTCTCGCATGACGCTTCTCGCATGCATGCATGCCTGCATCCTCTTCCCGAGTTCGGTGACCAACGCTCACCGAAATCGGGAATTGGTCACCGAACTCGGCAAGATGATATGACAGGAAGCATGCGAGATACCGGCGAGCGAGACTCTGCGCCAGCGGTTCAGCATCGAAATCCAACACGGAAATGCGGCTGCTTATGTCATGGGAGCACCATCAGTATCGCCTGATTTAGGTGAAATTTTCTGTATAATTAGGCCGTCTATTTCTGCTGCCGGCTGAGGCTGCATAATTGGTATATCTTATACTTTGATAGAAAATGGGTGACTTTTGAACTGCCAGTCAACTTAGATATAATAAATATACGACATATATATATATATATATATATATATATATATATATAACTATATATATAAATAAGATAATGCGATATGTATATATATATAAATACATATATCTATATAAATAAGATACGTCTACATGCTTTATATATACAAGACATACGTATGCACAGTGCATTACTACCGCATATTTCACAAAATACATAGATACTTAAGTACTTAACATGCACACATATACATACACTATACTCGTATATAGATTTATATACAATATATGTATGTATACTACGTATGCATGTACGGCAGTTACTACGGAAGGAGATTTTACAGGATACACAGATATTTTAAAGGTGCATCTACAATATAGCGTTGGAACCTAACAGCACTCACTCTTATTACTATTTTCCAACCTTATTTAATTGAATATTCTGCGTAGCCTGCACTTGTTTTGGTATTACATATCTATATTAGTTAGTTCGTCATTGTTCCCACGAAAAACGTACGAATACACGATGTGGGCTGCAGAAAAAAAGATGGGTTTTCAAAAATAGGGATGATACATGTAGGATGCGTAGAGAATGCCGTGGTATACTGATCATACTGCAGGTAGAAGTTATTCAAGCATTCTATTATAAAATTATGTACGAACCGTGGCACGGGTAATAAGGCAGTATGAAATCCTCCAGAATCCCGATCTTCGCCATACAATTGCGTGGCGCCACTGGCGCGAACCGAGGCTGTTCTTTGCCTTATCATACAATCGAGTTCATCCAGTTCCTATTTCGTTCACATCCAAACTATCCAGCAAGAAGGCGCTCGGTGGGAATATTTGTGTAGAATCTTGAAATCAATGGAGCCTAGCCGCTGCCCGAAGAGTTTCGCTCCATGCCACTGGAGCGGAACGCATCGGGCAACGGCACAGCTGGGCTACTCGGCAGCATTCCCGCATCGCAGCAACCGGGATTCCACATTGCCCTCGTCACAAACGTCGCCGTAATATCGTATACGGGCTAATACTTTGTTAAGGTATTACCCTTTTTGCTGCTAGTACAAAACAACAACGAAAAGAGAAGTACATCGTCCAAAGCCACAGCAACAGGAAACAGCATGCAGTTGCTAGTCATTATCTGGTATCACGACTTCCACAATATCCCGAGAATCTCGCGAAATGCAAATATACCATTAACGGTGTCGATTATATGTACGCCAATGGTCACGGATGAAATTCGTTTCCGTTTGAAAGTGTGAAAAATACGCGGGTCCACGAATAGCATACGGACACCAGTAGACGTTGCAATTCAAATGCTGAGTACTGGAGAACTTCGAGATATCGAGAATGATATCAGGAGATGAAAACACTGTTCAACGCCTGACACGAATCATGGGCAAATGCATGCCGCGCGAGGTCGATAGCGAATTAAATTACGGCCGATACGCGATAGCCTCATTTAGGTTCGCCGTTGCAACGAACGAAAATCACGGTATCTAGCACAGGCAGAGTGTGGTATATAGGGAAGGCCTGAATGCACACACACCACTGCGAAGACATAGTTCTTTAAGACCGGTGGACGATTGCCTTCCGAGTAACCTGTGTTCCCGTGGAAATCACCTTCATGGAAATAATTCCTGTTTCACGAGAATCTCTCAGCTATGAACTTCAGATGAAGAAAATCCAGGGACTTCCGGCGCTTGCAGAAGCGTCAACCGCTCGGTATGGCAGTATCATTAGTGAACCTTGAGTAACACTCATTGAACTGCACTGCAGATTTTATTTCGCAACGTTTTGCGAACCACGCTTCTTTTCCTTTCTGAAGTTCATCACAATTCACAAATACTGACTTTCTCCTTCTCCTCACTATTTCTAAATGATCTTCGTTTGGGATATCTAACTTTCTCCCATTATACTCGGGTGGCTTTCCACCCAGTCGGAAGGTGTACCGCTTAAATAAACTCCAAGTTGCCCAACCGATCGTCTATATTGTAGAGCGTGCTGTTATATACCTATCAGACTAACGGATTTTCTTGTCCGCCAACATGGTCAGGACTCAGGGTATGTAAAGACCGCAAGATGTGCTATAACGTCTGCATAATACTTGCGCGCCACTTGAAGAAACCCTTTGGAAAGGATCCGTGCACGATTGAGTAAGCCTCGCTATCTGCTGAGATGGAAGAGTTGCTTCCACAACCAGATACTTAGTTGGCCAATTTTAGCGCCAGAATCACTTGTGATCAATAGTTGCGCCCGAAAGAGTACAAATTACGTAAGGCTTTCCTACTTCTCGGAATACAGAAAAACTCCTCGATAAAATTCGTTTACAGGTGTAATAACCGAAATCTTTATGTGAACAGTGAAGCTTAATGTACTGTAATAATTACTCTAATGCCAAAATTAACAAAGGCTAAAGGCGCAAACGTGACTATCAATCAGAGTACACAACTTTAAAAGAGATAGTGCAGGAACATTCTTATTCGTATTTTAATGCTCCTTGGCTATTATGTTGTTCTATTCGCCATACGAAACCTAAAGGTCCTTTTATTCTAATTAAAATTGCCGAAATGGAGAAGCTGTTTGGGCAGTTTTAACACTGCCGTTAAATGCCAATAATCGTAATACTGATGTATGATTTCGCTGTTTATTTAAGTCGAGGCTTGTATATTCTTTGCGGTTGCTAATAATGTGAGCAACCTGTAAAATAAGCTATGTGCATCGATGAGATATCGCGACAAGTCCTGGTTCCATAAAGAATGAGCAACAAGTGCAGCTTAACTTGATCAATACAACTACATAAAACAAATGCAAGCATAAAAACAATGAAGATCCTTCCAAATATCACATCCCACAATCAGGAAGGGAATTCGTTCCAGATCAACCCATCCGGAATAAAATTCCCTTGACATTCTGAGCACTCCACCATCCACGATCTATATCCTATCAGCAGTAACCGAGAAATGCTAACAAAGCGGCCGATACCGAATAACATAACTAATCCCATGGTCAACACGATTCCATCTGATGCAAACACAATCATTAATAACCGTCGAACGCTTCAAGAAAATTCGAAGTACGTCGGTGGTCCATCAAATGCATAAGCTTGGCTACTGTCGTCGTCTACACACGAAGAACTGTCAACGGGATACGCTCCAGTAAAATGCGACCAACGACCTTCCATTACATAGCCGTCGATCATGGCAAAATTGCCACTGTAAGCGAATTCTCCCAGTGACGGACCGTGACAGTAATTCCAGTGGTTAATGCCAAAAGTGTCCTTCAGAAAAAAATAACGCTGCTCATCTCCGGAACACAAATAACTTGTATCGGCAAAAGGACTGCGCGCCACGATAGCTGCGGCAGAAAATTCCCCACGGCCGGTCAATAATTTGGCCTTCTCGATCAGCGATTCCGCGTTTTCGCTCGTTGGTTCATTTTTCACGGTGTAGGCCACATTGTCATCGGCGTCGGTTTCCCTGTCGTCCATGGCGATTTGCAGATACTCCTCCAGACGCTCCAACTGCGCTTCGGTCAGGTTGCCGATGACCTTGCGGTACATGTCCATCTCTTGCATTTCGTCCAGCTCTTCCAGCTTAATTACCACCGGGCTTTCTGGCGCACTGGACACGCTGCTGGTCAGTGAGGAAATGGAAGAACTGAAGCCGGAATCTGGCACGGAAGAAACTGTGCTGTCCCGGTCACTTTCGGCTTCCGCTGCGTGTTGTGTCTCCCGGCAATGACGCCGCACACTGGATTTCGTTGTAAACTGGCGCTGGCATTTTGCGAAAGGACAGGCGAACGGGCGAAAGCCTCGGTGGGCGTTGAGGTGCTGTTGGAGGGTGGCGGAACGGGTGAACAGTTTCGGGCATTTTTGGCATTTGAACGGTTTGGCCTCGGTGTGTCGGCGCTCATGCCTTTCTCTTGAACCTGTTGAAAATAAAATAATATCGGTTAAACTTCATGACTTTTTTCACGAACCGCATTATCGTGTATAATTGTAAATCTGAATTGAATGACGAGAAAATCTCTTGTAAACTAATCGTCAACTACTCGTAATTGCGTTCAAGTGGAACACTATGTCGAGTAAATGGGCGACCTACCATCAAGTAGCTCATATAACGTCAGTTTATATTCGCCACTTTTTCTTACAACACCAATAACTAAAAATCGCTTCAGCTGGTTTTAAAATTCTCAAGATCCCTGAAAACGTTGCGATGTGCTTTACATGCTCAAAAAATTCCGAAAGGAAATGGTTGCCCATTGGACGGTATATCGCCCTTTTACTTAGTCTAGCGGCCTACTCATAGGCGAATTTAACTCGCTTGGGCGGGAGGGGCACTGAGAACCCAAGAACCCCAAAGATAGCAAGATAACTCACTGCAAACTTATAAAAAATTTTTAGAAAGTACGAATCGAATCAAGATTGTTGGTACAGCAAGATGTCAAGTAAAAAATTACATGATAGCGGACATTTCCGCGCGGAGCGCGAAGCTGACGAACGTTTTCACTGCAGAAATTATTAGAAATTTTATAAAAATAGCAGAAATAATCTGAATAATTTTCAGCGGAAGTCAAAAGGCAAAAGGCATTGCGATATTTTATGTACAGAGTTCAGAAAACCAGTGAATTTTCGCGCCAGCGCTAGTCGGCGCACGATTTCATCAGAAACTGCTACAAATTATATAAAAATTTGTAAAAAATAAGTAAGATACAGATACGTCATTGGAATTTTTTCTGCAGCGGATGTTTAACGGAACAACAGCAATGCAATATGATGTACAAAGTTCAGAAAATAGTAAATTTCGCGCGGAGCGCTAAAGCCGATGCACGCTTTTACACCTGAGATTGCTAGAAATTCGATAAAAAATAGTAAAATATTACGAGTTTCTGATAAAACTCCTTCTGAAACATGGTTTATTAATAAAAGAATAAGATGTATTCAGATAATGTGCTTCGTGGATACCGTGAACTGTACAACCAAATTTGCGCAGTGATTGTGAGTTACATTCGGTAGTGCAAAATAGAGGCACTTTCGCGCGGAGCGCGAAGCTAACAAACGGTTTGACTGAAAATTCGCTAGAAATTCAAAAAAAATGTAGTTCTGCAGTTTTTCCCAAAGCCGGTAAATTTTTCTCAATAGCCCCTTTACTTTTTTTTTTTGAAGTACCACTTTTCCGAAGATTTCGGAGAGGGGGCACGCCCCTGTGCCCTCCTAAATTCGCCCCTGGGCCTACTTGAACTTAATTGACTCATCAGAGGTATTGTGCAATCGCAGTAGCTGTCCCACCTAAAATAAAGCACGCTTAACAAGCCAGTTTCTTACCGAACTGGCGCAAGTGCTTAATGAAATATGGACAGAGCGAATTATTCCCATAAATTACATAAATACCGATAATTGCCGATAAATGCTTAAATAGCCGATAGGAAGCCATTTTCTTTCCATGATTGATTTCCGAAAACTGTCTGTACAGTATCTAAGGTATCATAGCGTTGGTGCTGGTCGGTTCATTAAGTACAACATAAATTAGACTACTGTAGCGACGTTCACAAGTTAGACCACAGAGTGTGTTTACCGTAAAAATGCGCACTTTATATACCCACGCTGCACGAGCAAAATTCACGATAATTTTCCCGTAAATTTAAATTGGAGTTCCTTGAGCAGCATTCATGTTTTGACATCTTATTTAATTATTCGATAGTATGTAAACATAAAAAATTAGCTAGAATTTGTATTACAGAAGGCTGAAAAGAAATGCATACAATTCAGAGCTCTGAGATCTATACCATGTTGGTTTGTTGTGGTTTTCGGGGTGCCCCTGCGGGGGGGCGGTTTTGTTCAGCACCGGCAGTGACTGACGCTGACTGTGGATAACTGGATATGTTTACACGATGGGCGCAGAAAGTGGCGATCATTTTCAGAGCTCTGATTATAAGGAAAAAATGGGTGAAAAAGTATTTATAATTACGTGGAAATTTGCTATTAGAAACAAGAAAAAGTAAAATGGGATTTGGGTCGTGAATTTTGCCCGTGCAGCGTGGGTATATAAAGTGCGCATTTTTACGGTAAACACACTCTGTGGTCTAACTTGTGAACGTCGCTACAGTAATTTATCGCCGGTTCAAGGTTGTGGTGCCTCGTTAGCTTGTCGTTTCCATCGACAACGAGCTCCTACAGCTGAAGGCAGTGGACATTAAACTGAGTATTTAGTGATCGTCGTCCTAATCGTTCTTGAGGTACAAACAAATTACCAGAACACTGTTTCTCAGGCTGAAGAAAAACGACCCAAATCCGCCCGAAACGCATAAATCAGTCTTATTTGGATGCATTATATGATAATAAAAATGCTAAAATTAATGATTATCGCTTCCAGATAATGGAAATGCCGACAAATTTTACTGCGAAATAATGATGCTTATGATAATAAATTATGTATATTTACGACAATCTCGCTATTGATGACCTTAAACACTGTAGATGAAAATAGTAATCTGCGAACGCAAAGTATTCAGTCTCATTATAAAAAAAACAAATATTATTTAGTTAGGTAATACGTTGCAGTCGTAGTTCATGACTGCAAAATTACTAGTTAAGAATTGTATGACCAAACCAGTTGGCAATAAACAGGCTGTCATCAAAATTTTTGTTCGCAGAAAAACAAAACATAAGAAAGCCTAAGAAACCTAGGAAACCTCAAGAAAACCTAAGAAAACATACCTTTTGAACTGAAACCTTTCCCGCATCTTGAGCAGTTGTGATCTCTTGGGGCCTCGGAGTGTATCCTTTGGTGGGTGCGCAAGTGAGCTAATTGAGTGAAACGTTTCTGGCAGATATTACACGCCCAGTCACGCCGCCCGGCATGGAAATCCAGATGCGTTCGAAGAATATTGGTCTGACTAAATCGTTTGGGGCATAAATGGCACCTACAAGTAACGCGGCTGGATGCTCAAGATTTTGCTAAGACAATGCATTCACGCTTCTTAATAATATTGATATCGTGGTTCGACTCACGCGTACGGCTTCTCGCCGGTGTGCTGACGTAGATGGATTTTTAAGCTTTTCTTGCTGGCATACGACTTCCCGCAAATGCCACAGTTGACTCTGGCTTCCTTCTTGGTGACTTGCGATTCCTGGGTGACCTGGAAGAATAATTATTGCTTTATTGGAGCTACGATAAACTACATATGTGAAGAATGCAGGATAGGAGACACACATTAATATTGCGCATACTAATCTATATGGAGAATGAAGTGTACTGCGATTCGCATACTGATCGTCCGGACGTAAGCAATTTATTACTACAAAGTATAACGAAGTTCACCTAACTAAAAAGCCGAAGCAAAGCCAAAACATAAACTACACAATACACATAAAGCGGTTATAGTGTTGCAATTTGCGCACCTAGATATCTATATTTACCACGCTGTGTGGAAAGGGTCGCCTGTAGAGTTAAAGAAGTTCAGAAATTATTTTCAAATATGTTAAAAATTTAATTCGATGTATTTTTAGAATTTTAAAAGTATTGTTAATATATAATTATTTTTGTTTTAATTCCATTCTGCGTCTGTTCAACACTAGTCTATTATGAATGTCTTATTAAATAAGATCAATTTCGTATTATTTTTATGAAACTTTTAATAATTTTATTTTTGGAGTGGAGTTTAGTTTATTTCAGATACGATAAAAATAATGGCAATCAAAACGCAAGCTAAAATAACATTCGCACGGCGGCCGCTTGTAATGGATGGCCAAATCTTGATTTACTACCAAGTACTGTGCATAATGCATATTAAGCACAGTGTTATCGGTTCAAAATGTCTTTATGTAAAAGCCATATCAAATCGCATCAATTCAAATTACGTACCTTGATCTTCACTGAGACCGGCGTTGTCGCGTTCATGATTTGCTGACCAGACAGACAGCAGTGGCATGTATCATTCTCCAAGCATATCACCAAAAATAAAATAGTTAAAGCAGAAATCGACATATGAATATGCAGTATATATACAGTTTGCGAGGCATTTATCGATAACCAGGGAATAGTGTCGCGGTGTATTTCCGGTGCAAATGAGTGGCTCCAGGTGCAGCGTACAACTGCAGGCGTTTATTATGACGGGCAGCCTGGTGGACCGGTGCACTCAGTGCGCCGCAGATACTTAACGCGGCAGTCGTCAGCAACGTGCCCGATGTATCCGTCGGCCGATTGCAAAAGGATTCGGCATCTCACGCTTCACGGGAGGACAACAAAAACACTTGTACGAACAATACCGGCGCGGCCAATCATCCGCCAAATGCAACTGCAACAATCACACAGCGCTGAATACCGTCTCGTTACCGTACAATACGCGCATACAGTGTATTTATGGTTTAAACCGAACGTCCGCTCTAGGCGACGCCGATTTCACGCTTGGACGTTAACGTATGTATATTGATGTACGTATGTATAAACATAGATATATGTTAACATAATTTGTGTATATCCAATATTTACGTGTATCCATCGTTAGCGTAGGATAAACGCCGTGTCCGAAGAAAACACACAATCGAGCTGATGGTGAGGAAAGCTGAGCGAATCAGGACATTAGTTTTGCTCCACTGACAGATTGTACAATAGGGAAGATCAAGACCACTTTACTGCAACGTATCTGCAATAAAGGAAGGGGAAACGGGGCAACAGTTTTACCATTTTGAGTACCGTATGTCGGGCGCAGGTGTACAATATTAATGAGGGTACTGGGCCGACTGGTTCCTGCCGATTACACTTCGCTGCAGTATTCCCTGAACTTAAGTGGGGTTTGTGAGGGAAATTAACGTATCATTTGTGTCTGGCGAGTCCCTGGCGTAATGGAACGCAACACAATATTCCGCCAACCGCATTGTTATGCGATTAAGACTACGGTAGGATTTACGATGCGGCAGATACAAGTAATGCTAACAACTGACGCTGAAGATCCCGATTCTGACGTCGACAGATCCGCATTGTCAAATTATAGTAGTACGGACTGCAGAGTGCAGTTATACGGAGTCGTACGAACCATAAAAATACGCCGATTGCTGGTGATATGTACGATGGGATTTGCTTAACAGTTATGGTTACGTACTTGCCGAAATTTCAACTAATTAGACACTGATGAGCACCGTCAGTTGAACACGACAGAAATGATAGCACTCCACCCGTCAAACACTCCGCGCATGTGCCCAAACACGCCACTCGCGGACAGTTGTGACATTGTTTTAATGGCAGACCGCGAATAACGGTTATCAGTCTGACAATTAGCGCCATAACAATGCGGCTTTTTGTCAGCAGGCAAGAAGCCCTGCCGGTTAAATACCTCTTCATTACTGGAAACCTGTGAGAATTTTTCTTTTATGTGCGTATTGACCCGTCACAATGTACAAGGAAATAGCTCGGCATAGTTTAATAGTTTCATCTCGGTAGCACGTAACCCAGGTAATAATGTACAAGTGGGCCAGAATAAGGAGGGCGGGTAGCCTTGTAAGGTCGCGAGAATGCCAGACTTCCGGGATGCGGTAGCTGCGGCGCTGCGAGACTGCCACGTTCTGGGACTGCGGCGTTGCGAGACTGCCAGACTGCTGTGCTGCGGCCTTGCGAAACTACGAGATTGCGGCACTGCGGGGCTGCGAGACTGCGGCGCTGCGAGATTGCGGGGCTGTTGGTGTGTTGCTAAGTTGAATGCTGCTAAAAGTATCCAGTTACTCGGTTGCCGATATTTATTTAGATGTCGATTATAGGTTTCGAGCAATGCACATTGTTTCTGTTATTATTCAACCAAACGAATTTATTATTACGATAATGTCATTTAAAACGAATGACCACCGAAATTACTAGTAATTTAGTCTGAATAGACCACCGCACTTATACAGATAGTCCACCGTTTATTTAGACCACCGAGAATTTACAAAGAATCCGTATTATTAAATTAACGTTCTGATTATTCAATAAATATCACCATTCTTCAATAAATGCGTTTTTTCAGTAAATTATTTATCATTACTTTTATTTATTTACATTAAATTTTTTAAGATTTGTTAATGCGTGACCGACGTCCCAACGTGCGCGACCGATGTCCCGTTCTCACAGTAAAAACAAAAATCCGCAGAGGTCAACCATTATCGTTCCAGTACCGAGCGTGGCATCTTTTAGTAAAGGAGCGTAGAACCCTTCTGATGTAAAAATTAATGAGACAATAATATTGTTATGCGAAGTACAGACAATTGTTACCATGGGTGGGAAACTACCAGGTACTTACTATAGTGTGAGAAATACAAAACTATCAAGTACTTACTATAGTGTCTACCTATAGTAAGTTCTTGCTACTCCTTGTACTGGAGTATGTTACTGTACAAGTACGTACGTCTAAATAGATCTATAAAGAGCGTAGCGGGGCTTTCGAAACGTAGCAGCTTTGGAGCGTACCAGCTTTAGAAACATTTATAAATTTTTATTACCATGTAATATCGGAGTTCTAAATTTCGGTGTTTAAATAAACGTTTTGAAAAAGCGATGCAACATAATATTTCGAAATGTTTAGAGTGTTCATGTGCACCGATATTGTAAGTTATTTTTTAAGTTGCGAAATACCTTAAATTCGTTGCGCAAAAAAAGTAGCATAACAAAAATCCGTGCCCGCAGCCAACATCCGTGCGAACACCAAAAGGTCACTCGTGCACCCAGCAACCGCCCAGCATTCAATGGCCGCCATCGTTTTTTTCGGCCAGCGCTTTGAGCGAAAAACGATTCTGCTCCCATAGGGGTTTTGCTGGTTTGGCCTAGCCGCTGAATTTCAGTTTTTGTTCCTGAATCAATCATGTAATTGTCATTAAAATGAGCTTAATTCTCAGCGCTTAAAGTCATTCCTGATTTCCTGGATGAATTAAATGTGTTCCTAACACTGTCACGACTCGTTCCATCGATGCCTTCCAGTCCGAAGATGTTTCTCGCGGCATCGCAACGACAAGTCTAACGAATTTATGCTCATAAAATGTGCAAAAGAAAACTTGGAAAAAATTGCGCAACACCAGTCGGCAGAAAAATAAAACGCAATGCCGCCAACTTGGCGCCAGCTTGGCTTGGCGACCTGCTACTGTTTCAAAGTACACGAAAAAAACACAAAAAACTGCATGCTTTTTCTCAAAATACACGAATACGAAAATATATGTAAAATATTTTGCCAGGTTTTACTGTTACGACCTGCTAAATTTTCAGCAGCAAGATTAAAACAACTGAAGGATTACTTTACTGAAAGAATAACTGAAGGAGAATTAGTTTCGATTTTCTCAATTTATCACGAATGCGCAGGCTGACGCAGTTTCGCAGGCTACCGCAGTTTCGCAGGCTGCCGCAGTTTCGCAGGCTGCCGCAGTTTTCAGCCTGTGTTGATCTGATATTCCAGGGTCCCCCCCCCCATAATAAAAAATAAACATGTATCCATGCAACACTGGCCCACTTGTGCATTAATGCTTGTGCAAAAAAAGTGCATTAAACCTAAAGTAGTAGCTACGTATACAGCCACTGAAACTTTCGCTTTCGCGCACTACGATTCACTTTTTTTGTAGCTAAGCTAGTTGCATATATACATTGGCTGAAAGCGAAAGTTTTCGTGTATTTACACTCGTGGATCCATAATCTCTGTCGTACAGGTATCGTTTTGTATTGCACACTAATAATATTACATACAGGAACTTCGGTGTCCAGGCGAGAGAGCTGGGATCCGGAATCGGGAATCCGATTATATCGATGGCAAAAGGTGATGTCGAGTATGCCGGAAGTTGGTGTCAATACTGGAGACTCTCGGCAAGAGCATTACTACTGCGTTGTATCTGTATATAACCAAGCATTCAGCGGCTTTGCGTGATTTTCATGTAAACTGCGTACCTTCCTTTGCATCTGTACGAACGAACATTAAAGATTAAACATAACTCATCAAATGATTTATTACTTATTGTCAACCAAGCGTGTGTCAAATTGGAAAACCAGTGAGGAAGTGACCGGGTTCCCAGAACTTGATGATTTCGATAATCTGACTGACAATCGATGCACTGAATTTACACATTATCTGGAGCTGCGTAGGATACGATAGTCGGTTCTCAATATCAAATAAGGCGGAGTTAATGCTTGCTGCTTACTAAACTCATGGCCATTATCGCGTTCCGATGTTGCTGGAGATTAGTCAGATCTGGGTTTATTACTCGTGTGGATTACTCGTACTCCAGTTCGTTCAACGTTTCAAGCTGCAGTTAAGTCATAAGAGGTGATAAAAATGTAATGTACCGAACGACGCACATCATTCCCGATAAAAACTAACGCAAAAAAAGATCGCAAGACACGTACTTCTATGCTAATACCGACCACACAAATATCGGATTTTAAATATCGATGTGGCCCGTGACAAACTGTACAAGTCAACGACCTACCCAGTATCCGTTATCGAGCTCCCTGCAGTTTCGATATTGAGGTTCCTTAACGATTTGTAAAGCGGTCAACGGTTAACGATGTGTCCGTATTCTATTAGGAGCCGCCGTTTCCAAAGCTTTAAAGCGTTCGTTCGCTGTTAACGGCTGCAATAGGGATGCAGAAACTGGCCCGTCCCGGTTTCCACAGGATGTGTTCCTGGACGCCTGTGAGTTGTCCTGTCAAGATACTTTATCCATGCTTCAACGGCCGCACAGTCTAGTCGACCACTGTACGAAATCTGTGCGAAAGATGGCGTACATTTGTCGGCCAATTTATCCGGCTTCCATCCGATGGAATTTATGAAGCTGGCCGATCATCAGTTGAAGGTATGTCTGGTGGCAACATTCCCGTGCCTTTCGGATATTATCCACCGGAAATTAGTCCTCGTCGATCGGCTCTCATGTTCGTGCGTTACTGCAACAAATTTTTGTTATTACCTTTCCAGCATTTTCTGCGCTGCAATAATATCCTCATATAACTTGTATTGCCGGCTAATCCGGGATGCCAAAACACGGATGCACACGTTCAACGCGCCATTAGTCTTTTTAGCATATGCTGATCAGCGGGTGCGTCTGCATGGCGCAACGCCGAAACAGTCATACGGCACGTACACAAGATACAGACCGGTACATGCCGCATAGCCTTGTTTTTTCAACCTTTACGAATCGCAGCCCAAAAAGGTTCTCGGCGATTCCCACCGTGCTGCACTGATGTTGTTCATGTTAACCAGCGATGTTAGCTGATTCTTGGCTTTATTTTGTTAATAAAATAACAAATTACAACATGTCACTACATCATTGCTGCAGTACAATCAATGTCTGATCATTGCTACAGAGGATGTTCACGCCAAGCGCGGCCAGTTTTTCAGAAATTTGTTACGAACTTCCCCATACAGATCTTGATTTTCTTTCTATTGCATCGAATAGCCCTTTCTTTGAACTGTCGGGTTAAATCATTTTTGCTAAGCGGTAGTCATTTTATGACAAAGGAAAATTCTGAAACTAAAGGAGGGTCTTGGCGCACCACGGAACAAATGGCATAACGATGGCACACAATTTCAAAATAAAATTTCACAACAAAATTCGGGTTTCCAACCAACCACAAAATGTTATTTCTGTAGAGTTGTTAGGCCTTTCGTCTTCAGAATTTATTTGGTTTTGGAAGATCCGAGCAACCCATGTATCGCTGGGCTGCGTGGATCGAAGTGGGGTCCCTGGGAAGGGTCACACTGTCTTCCATCCCTTGGATATCCCTCCGGGCTGTTGTCCTGGAGATCTGACTTTGGCAGATCTTTAGTATGGACGTCTGCGATGACTTCACCGGAGGCAGTGAGCAAACTCGTCGCAGCAGTCTCGCGATAATTAATTCCGACCACCAGCATCATGTGATTCGTTTTTGTAAAACTGTTAAACTTAATCTAGTTTTCAATAATTTTTTATTCCTCGAACTGACTTTGTATCATTGTTCCCTGGCCGGTAAAATAAAGGTAGCTCTATGACTCATCAAATGCGAAGATACGAAAGAGATTTCAGTTACTCAAAATTTTGCCTGGCCGAAAGCCGCGAGAGAACTGCTGGCGGTTCAAGGCTTTCTGACTAGCCCAAACAATCGTCCCTTTACACCTGTTTGCTACAATATTCCTGGGACTTATCATCGCTGTTCTGTGATGGGATGTTCCGAGGTTCTATGACAATGGTCTCTGAGACTGAGACTTGGGAGCAGTACATGCTTGTCGCGTCTTGGCAACGAGGAACTTTGTGTGCACTTTCGATGGGGTCCGCTCTCCAAGGCATTTAAAAGGCGAATCATTTCCTTTACGCTTTGGTCCACAATTTTCAAAAACCTCTCTTAATGCCACAGCAGAAATATAGATATTTACATTTCTGGTCGTCAGACGTATTGCAATTTTTTTATTATTTTTTAAAATTGTTGCAAACGACAAAACAAGGCACATCGTTTAAAAATCTGTTTTCTCTTTCATCTACTGCAGTCAAACTTTCTGACCAATCTTAAAAGATTAAGCACACTTCAAAATATGTTAAAGTGTAACACACGGATATTAATTGTTTTGGGGAAATTTTAAGGAAATTTTATTTCTTGCTGGCCGCACTTGGCGTGAACACCCTCTGTACAGTATATCACTACGTATAGTACAGCTGTACTTACAGTACGTGCTTGTAAAGAAAACCAAAAATACTTGCTATCATCTCGCTCCGGCTGCAGCACAATTTTTCCGTATTCGTGTTTTGACTTGTATCCACAATATCCCAGCGTATCTTTGCAGCATCTTTTATATCCAAATGATGTACGATTAAAGAGGTTGAACCGATCAGTCGGTCCGCGGTTCAAAATAACCTCGCAAGCGTCCAAGTTTTAGTGGTGGCGTGTCGTTGCGAGGTTATTTTGAACCGCGGACCGACTGATCGGTTCAACCTCTTTTTGTCGTACATTGTATAATCTACTAAGAAACCTAAGAAAATTATCTGGATAGCTAAATACGCGACGGATACAGTAGGTACACGCTAAGATACGTCACGATTCATTCAATCGATACGCCATAGGTACATTCAGTACGATTCTTAAAATGTAAGTAAAGTGCACCATGGGATACGGTGGGAGACTGTAGCTTCCAAAGGTGATACGCATACAAACATCATTAATTTTTAGTATTCTGCACGGATTGCGGATATTGTTAATGTGGCCGTTCTTTGTACATCGCGTATCGTACAGTATCCTTCGTGTATCCTCCATGTATCCCGTTAATTATCTGTGCTTTTTAGGTTTATTTCTATGTTTTTTTATATTTTGTTAACTTGTTTTGTGGATACATGCAGGATACGGCAGCCAATAACAAGGAGTCACAAAATAATGAGGATACATGATCGATACGCAGATGATACCATGGTATGCGGCGGGATACTGCGAAGACAATCAAGAAACATGCCTTGGAAAACTTCACGTATACGAAGTCGTCCATATCCACAATCATTTGGCTACGGAATGTCATAAACCAACGCAAAAAGTTGTTCAGGAAGTCGCGAGAGCAAGGAAATGAAATAACATGCGCCTTCTCAAAGTTCCAAAAGCAGCAAAATTCGTAGAACAATGCAGAGATGTATTTTGATTTGTGTGATTGGAAATCTTTGTCGGCATGTACCGGAACACATCCCTTAACACCAAATTAAATTTTTCCAAAATTGAACAATATATGTTCTGCGGTTTTCGGCATTTCGCAGCACGTGAATGCGGAGATTGTTTTTACACGTTATTAACACGTTTAATATCGTGTGAATTGCACAGTGTAAAAACCATCACCATATTCTATTCAAACGAAAACGCTCCGTAATGCAGCGTTTGTTACGCCGGTGAAACGCATTTAAAATGGATGGAATTGCAGTACAGGTGCCTGTTTTCAGCGCGCGCCCGCCGCCCGAAAACAGGCACGGTTGAGTGCCACGTTATTACCTCCATTACGCTGCAGACTTGATCACGTTATTACCTCCAACCGATTGGCTAAACACTGGATAATGCAATGTACATCCGGCGGCGGTTATTCCCAGCAAGGATGCTTCTGCAACCTCCATTACGCTGCAGACTTGATCACGTTATTACCTCCAACCGATTGGCTAAACACTGGATAATGCAATGTACATCCGGCGGCGGTTATTCCCAGCAAGGATGCTTCTGCAACCTCCATTACGCTGCAGACTTGATCACGTTATTACCTCCAACCGATTGGCTAAACACTGGATAATGCAATGTACATCCGGCGGCGGTTATTCCCAGCAAGGATGCTTCTGCAACCTCCATTACGCTGCAGACTTGATCACGTTATTACCTCCAACCGATTGGCTAAACACTGGATAATGCAATGTACATCCGGCGGCGGTTATTCCCAGCAAGGATGCTTCTGCAACAATACACATTGCTGCAGAAGCAAGGTTACTGGGCAGTGTGGCCGAGTCAGGACGGCGAAGGGACCGTGCAACTCCATCCGTTCTTCCAACGCCCGATAAGCACCATCAGGATATGACGAAGGCTGAAGAATAGTGCCCATTCCGTGATCTGGTTGGTGTACGGCGCGTATGCCGTTTCCAGCTTCGCCAGCAATTCTCCAAACGTGAAATCCGACGGCATTTTCGGCTTGCACATGGACACGAGAAGCTGTAAGGCTTTAGTGTCCAGACTGTTGATCAGCAAAGGGCGGTGCTTATCGGTATGAAGATCCGTCAGGGCAACGTAATTATCAAACAAGAACTTCCACGCTTTGTAATCCATCGTTTCCGGATTAAACTTCGCCAGTCGATCCGTTGAAGTCGCCATTGTCACGCTTAACTAACGCTCACTCCTCTCTTCCCACTTAAAGTTCAATGAATACTACACGCTTCACGCCAATTGTCACGTCGTGAAGCACCAGATTTATTGTGCCACTCTGGCCGGATAGATACTAAATATAATAATCAAGAACACTACAGAATATCCCATCCAGTACAGGTCACAAATATGTAAATGTTGCTACGCGCAAGGGTGCGTAGCCACTGCACTGCATTACAGGTATTTATCTTCATAATAACCGGACACGCACTGCAGCGGCCAGAGTCTCGTAGCAGGCATGTAGCGCATGGGCGCTGTGGGGGAATTTAAAGTCTACGAAAAAATGGTCACCGAAAATGTCCTGGATGCATCCCAGCCAGCACTTGTCGTTCTCCATGCGCACTGCTATAGCAGTGCTATATCCAGTCCTCAGCTACAAGAATACAGTAGCTACTGTATTCTGGAAGCTGAAGGACTTGTTTTCCATTAAAAGCCGTCGAAATACCGGAGACAGGAATTCGGGGTTTATTTTTCGCTGCAAGATGAAAAAGCACTGCCTTTAAGCAATAGATACTTCGACATTTTTTTGTATTTGAAAAGCTGTCGCAATAATTATAGTTTCTTAGGTAGAAACACTCGACGCACACGCCTACTGTCATTAACTGGACTACCAGATTCAGCCATATCTCTCTCAGAAAGTTGCGCCATTACTTTAATTTTAGCAGCCGCAAACCGTATTTATTTTTTGTGAAAACTGACAATGTGCTGACGACATTTTGTTGGCTTGAGAGACCCAGGAAGCCTAAGAAAACTGATCCCTAAGAAACCTATGAAAAAACAACAAGTAGTTGAGAAAATTGATAAACTAACGTACTCGTATTTTACTGAGCGTTTAATTTTCTGAAGCTGAGCGCTCTAGCAGTCTTTAAATACAGTTGGCTGCCGCAAAACTACCGCAAAACCGATCATCTCACCCCTGGTTCGAGGCGAGACTCTCGACAGCTGAAAGGCGTTTGGCCAACTTTGCTGGGACAGTGGAACTTTCATGTTCATGAAGCAGGACCACGTATTATTCCGAACTCTTTAATGAATTAACAAATAAACCCCATATAAAACAGACATGTCTGATGAGAACGGTTAGGTATATACCTCATAAACATAAACATAAACATAAACATAAACATAAGGCTTTTTCACATAAACATAAACATAAACATAAAGGTTACCCACATAAACATAAAGCTTAAACTCATAATGTCTTTAATACATAATACATAAACATAAACGTTAAAACACATACTATTATACGTAATTTTTGTTACTTACTAGAATGGTTACCATGGCAGACATTTTTCTCGTAAGAAGTCCGTACAAGTACTCCAGTTTCCCGAACACAGTCGTAAAATTGTTTTCTGAATTTTGTTTGCTGGAGTACTGACTAAAGATGCCCCGGATTGCCTTACCAGACCCTAACGTATATCTACGTTATGTCGACGAAGAAAATCGAAATGCTGTACAACCACCTTCTGATTTTACTAACTACTCGCACCCAATCGCGTATTTGGAGCGCCTTTCGGACACTGACCGACTAAAGATGGCAAGCTCAAGCGCATTTGTCATAATATATATATATATATATATATATATATATATATATATATATATATATATATATATATATTTAAATATTTGTAAAAGTTATATACAATAACATTTTTTATCTATTTATTAAGGCTGCTGTGCACGAAGCAATTAGTGATTTCCATCACAACTTAATTGAACACGACCGCCTAATGCGGAAAAAAATGGAGAAACTCTTGGGCGTTCTGCAGCAGTTTCAATCCGCAGTGCAGTCCAAGTTAAATGGGCTCGATGATATCAGTCAAAAAACCAGTCTGTGCACTCTTATGGCTAAACACGCGGACTTAAAGAAACGCACCTCCATCAATGTTTATGAAAGCTGGGATGACCTGCACACATATTTCCTAGGGGAAAAGTCGTATGAAAAGCCGAGATCCGACATTTTAGTTATTAAGAAAGCAAGAACTGGACGTAACAAGAATTCAGAGAAAAGGTCAAACACGTACGGGGATTGTTTCAAAGGTCTGTTCAATATTTACTGGGGAAGGGAGCATCCGAACAAAATCTGGCTAGAGAACAATCAGTTTATTAGTTTTATGACAACCCTGGCTGAACTACAGGATGAGTTTGAGACTTCTGAAAAAATTTATAAGAGGCTGCCGTCAATATCAGTACAAGCAATCGAAGCTTACGCTCAAGCAACTATTGGTGCTCAATCTTTTGAAAAAGCTGAAGAACAAATCGAAGAAGCAAGAGATGCAATATTGGATCTTGATTAAAATACTACGATGAGTGTTGTATTAAATATTTCCCAAGCTTCTTGCTTGCTTTTTCTTGACGTACCACCGCTGCATTTATCATGTATTTAAATAAAAACCCAAACAGCTACAGCACCACAAAAGTTAAACACGTTTGTATCTGTATATTTTGTAAACATAAACGCGATGTACTCGGGATGTACTGCAGGACATACTGCGAGATATACTTGGGGTACCAAGAACACAACGTAACGTTCGAAAGACACAAGCTGTAACACAGACGTAAGCTGGCATAATTCGGTAACGTTTTTACGCACTGCAAACAAAAACATAAGGCTTTTCTGCACTAAAACAACAAGTGTTGGGCCCCAAAAATATTCACGAATGTTTAACAGCTACGCATTGCTAACACTGTGCTCTACCGCAGCAAAATTTTTATTCCATATTTCCGTAATAAAGATGTCTCCAATCCAGAACCGTAGGCTACACTGACCGCCGGGAAAAACTGGATCGCGGCACTTTAAACATCACAAAATTCAAACATCAAGCAACAAAACATTTTCGGTAAACTGCCGCCCTTCTGTTGTATCAGTTTATGCTGGCTAGCCTTGCTTCTCAGCCATGAACTGCCCTATCTCTTCAAGCTCTTTTGCCGAAAATTCGATGTTCTTATCCATCACACATTGCGTCGGACGAAAATGAGGATGCCGGTTTTGAATGCAACTTTTCTCCAAACAATACCTGCGAGGTCCTGCTTTGTCAATGATTCTGGTTCTGTTGCTCCCGCTTTTGTAGTCAAATTCTGTACGGACCACAAGCAACTGCGAACAACCTCCCGATTTCCATTTCTCTTTAAAAACCTGTTTGCAACCTGGACATTTGCATCGCGGATCGACGTAGGATTCTTTAGTAATCCTGAATGGATCTGACCCTTGCTGCCATGGATGGAAAGGACCACCGGAAGCTTTGCAGCAGCCGCAACGCTCTGTAAATATTGACAGTGTATGTCATCTCGCTTTAAACTATTCGAAAACAAACACTCAGCCGGACTCGTTTCGTACACATATATCTGTACTCGAAAATCATGCATGAGTGACTGAAAGTAAATTATAATTGCATCAATACTCGAATATTTTGTTTTGTACCTGGCGTTTTTGCGCGAGCAGTAGCTGCAAATCTCCTTACAAGCTCAGCTTGCGGGTGTTCATCGGCGACGCTGGCACAAGACGCTGCATCTCCAAGGTCAGCTGGTAATGAGCTTGCTGACGGCTGAGAACATCCAGTTTGGGACAGACCTTCACGACGTGTATAACCAACACCTGTTTTACATGGCTTTTGAGACGGTTTTTTCCCGCCGCCAGTTACTTTTTGGAACTGCAGTGGCTCAAGTGATGCTTTCTGTTTGACGTAGCTTGAAATTTCGATGACGAGGTTATGAATAACAGCCGCTGCAACCACGTGTTTACAAAGTCGGTTTTGGTTTGATTTCGCCCATGGGCACCTGCACTCAAACTTCCCCGAATCCGATTCAATAGACACAAAGTACTGTTGACCAGAATCAGTTTCTGACAGCACCCCGAACTTGTGAAAATTTCCACCAAGTACGGGTTCGCTGTGACCACGTTCGGTTTCCGTCGCGCTTCAGTAAATCTAAAACCTTTTTCACCTTTTCAACCACTCCTTCTTTAATTTTCACGGCAAAGAATCCACTTCCTTGATATTCCTGGGGCAAAGAGTTATTCACGACCTTGTCCAGTTTTGGCTCACTCAAGATCAGAGAATGAGTTTCCGCCAGTCTTTCAGACTTCGGCCTTTGGAACACCCGATATGACTTCCTAAAACAAAAAAAGCATTTAGGTTTAATTGAAAATAAACTCCGCTCTTCGTTTAGCTCCAGTTTATTTTAAATGTATGAGATAGTTACTGTGCTGCAATAAAATTATATAAAAATAACAAAGTATCCTGGCTGTATCGCAATAACAATATATAAAAAATGCTGGAACTAAAAACCTAATCACATTATGTAAATTCGTAATGCCCGGTACACTAACTGGATAACTCACGTTTTCCAAATTCTTCCGACAGCCGTATCTCCGGTTTCCGGCTTTAAGCGCTCTCTGGCACCCCGGGCATAGATAATAAGCGGCTCCGGATCCAGCCAAACTACCTCGCCTTCCGAATGGCTGTCGCCGTTCGTAGATCCGTTAACAGAAGGGGCTTCTTCGTCAACAACAATTTCCTCGTCTTGAGCAACTTGGTGGACTGCAGATTCATCCATAGAGCCACTGCTTGTTCTAATGAATACAAAATTAATACGTTGCAAACAGCTACACACTCTCAAAAAAGATTAGACGAAAATCTTTTGCTGTAACGTTTTCGCTTTGACGGTGGAGATTCACTATCCGATTCCACTTCGCTGTCGGACGTCATGGCAAACCAAATTAACCCGGTCGACACCATGCATGCCAATTGGCACGGTGGAGGACCGAATTTTTGTAGCTAGTTCTAACGCTCCTACAACCTGTGTGTTGGTTTCGTTTAAAAGAAGAGGAGTCAAAGTATGGTTAAAAACGGAAAATTTCATAGCCCAGCGTTACCACAGAGTTGTGATAATGACCAAAGGTGGACAAAAATGACCAAACCAGGTTCGCGGGGGTCTCGGGCACCTGCCCAGAAACTCCCGCATCAGATAATTACGCAAAAAATCACATTTTAAGTATGCGTTGGACTTTGTTCAAAAATAAGCAGGTTATGCTTACACAGGTGGACACCGTCCGCCCACGGTCATTCTAAAAATCTGTGCCAGTTTTGGCACGCATGGGTTTGGTACTATTCTGTATCACAAATTCAAAATTCTATATAAAAGTATTGTCTCAAGATAAAAAATTGCACATACAATCAAAAAATCACACTAAAGTGACCCTTTTTATTGATCATAATTCAGTGGTCATTGAAGTGACCAGTGGTCACTCAAGGTCGAAAAATAACTTTACTGGCCAATTGCCCGAAAATTAAAAATACTACCACAGATATGGGTACTAAACAGTGTTTTCGGCACTTTCTGAACACTACTTGTACTATTTTGTCCTGACTCTTGAGCAAAAATGAGCAACCACAAAACTAAAACGGCTCGCAGACTGGTTATCGCTGTCGATGTCGTATCGGTGTATGACCGCAGTGTGACAGCCCGGTTTACAACCGCATTCGCATAGACCCGGTGCTTTCTACACTTTTGAAATGTTTTGAATTACGAGGGATCATCTCCGTACTTTGAATTTATATACACTTCACGAGTATTCACTTTAAATGAACATTCTCGTAACTAATCCATTATATTAACATTATGTATAAAATATATTATTTAATATGCGGAAACTTCCGGTCAGCACACCAAGAGTGATCATTTCCGCAGCTGACTTAGCTGCTCTCTATCTATGGGTGAATAGGTCCGGCCGCTTGATATTACGTCTAATTAGCAATGAGAAATACAACACAACAATAGGTTTAACATTATCGTCATAATAATGTCATTCACGTTATCGTAAATCACTAGATTTAGTCTACGTCTAATCTGTATAAAGAAATAATACATGCAGTACTTCCTTTACACTACTGTCCAGCGTCTGACATCGTCTCTGGACGCAGGTGCTGTTACTGCAATAAAGTTGACAGTGGCTGATGAGTCCATGGTAGCCACAGTCCAACGCAGCGCACTGAGACTACTGTACGCATTTCCGCATCAATCAGGCTGGTCAAAGCAGAATGCTGCTTGATAAGTCGCTTGTTTCCTGATTATTAGGAATAAAATTTTTTGGCTGGAACAGTGCTAAGAAATTTGTGCTTAATTCATATGCGTTTCAATCTGCTTTTCGCGATATGCTAGGCACATTATATCATTTTTATGGTGTGCCAGCTCTAATAGGTGGTTTAACGCGTTTTCGTTTTTGTTGACCACTGGTCATCTTGCTGACCATTTGATTTATTTAACTAAATCGCGCTCTTTAAGGGCTTCTGTTTAAGCTAAGCTAAGTTCCTGTAGGATTTTTTTATGAATTGTTATTTAAGCAAAACTTTACAGTGCCAATTGGCTCAGTTCCCATGCGTGCCACTTTGGCATCATGACGTCCTGCTTGACCTATGGTCACGAAAATTCCACAAAAAAAAATTTTTCTTAATTGAATTTTTTTGTCGACGAATACCAATTTTCAAATCGGTATTCCTATTCCTTCTGGTACCCGGCGTTGGTGGGTTAAAAATTACCCAGTTGAAAATCTCCAATTTCAGATATTACAGGTGAAAATTGTTTTAATCATTCAGACACGCGACCGAATCAATGTAGAACCAAATTGGATAGACCAGAAACGGCACTTCATGTACCGCATTGTTCCACCCGGATTTGCTTGTGCAGCCGATTGAATCAAAGCAAACTTATACCTAGCATCCGGATTATGTTTATGCGGTACATGCTTTATGTATCACGGCTTTATGTTTATGCAGCGCAGCTTTATTTTTATGTTTATGTTTATGCGAAAAAGCCTTATGTTTATGTTTATGTTTATGAGGTATATACCTAACCGATGAGAACAGCGAACAGAATACAGTATGTTCAGCGCTTTGGGCATAGCAAAGTGCGATCATTTTTACGAACGTACCTTGAAGTATCCGAGACGGTCCAAACAAGAGCGGGCTAAAATGTACAAAGGAATAGAGTAAAAGTTAGTAAGACAAGTTGTCTGAATGAATGCTATTACAAAAATGTAGAAACTCAGAACGTTTTGCATCGGTAAGATACTGGATGAAGTGTATTAGGCGTATGTTTTTAAATGATGAACTGCATAATTTTGCTTTTAACTTACGATAATGTGAATAACCCTATGAAAACACTCTATGTACTGCAAACAAGTAATAATTGTAAGTGAAGACCATCGGTATCAAAATAATTCCTCATGGTTACTTACATCGAAATAATTCCCTAATACTCTGTACTTATAATATCTCTTGAATCGGCATCTGCCATTACACATAATAATACGCCTGCGCGGGTTTACACTAATAAAAGTTCCGAATTTTAAACATTGAAAAAACATCCAAAACCATTAGCGTCTTTCGTGAGTTTAGGACGTGCGTTAAATGTAAGTAGTATGTATGCTAGAATAGCATCCTCGCTCTGATTGGTCAGACACGCCCTCCTCTCTGATTGGTCAGACACGCCCTCTTCTCTGATTTGTCAGACACGCCCTCTTCTCTGATTGGTCAGGCACGCCCTCTTCTCTGATTGGTCAGACACGCCCTCTTCTCTGATTGGGCAGAACCAAACCGAACTGAACTGAACCGGCCCGAGACCGAACCGAGACTGAACCGAACCTAACCGGCCTGAACCGAGACCGAACCGAGACTGTGTCGTACTTTACCCCCTTTCTTTTGTTTATTTTTCCCCACCCTCTTTTATTCATTATTCAGACAGCATTTGTATATGCATGTACAGCGGTGCACTGTTTAACAAAAATACAATTCGGAGAAACACGAGAATGGTCAGCATAAGGATCTCCCGGAGACCAGTTATACATTTCAAATTCACAACAATGACATTTTACAGTATCTTCGACTCCAGTGTAGTACAATCCAACACGGGCCATGGATCCGGCGGAAGGCAGGAGGTGTGGCCAGTTTCCAAAAGTGCTTAAAGATCCATTGTCACTGTGCAGCTCAGTAACGTACTTGTACAACTCGTCAGCCAGTGCATGTACTTTCTCCACACCATCTAAATTGGTTAACAAATTCTCAGGAATATGTGATAGACCGGACCAGGCTCCGGCGATAGCACAAGCCATGGTGCCGATGGCATCGGTGCAGCCGCTCACGGCCATAACGGTGTCCAGGGTAGAATCAAAGTGGTTATGCCCCCGACGACCAACAGCTGCACAGTAAATTGCCAAGGGAATAGCTTGGCAGGGAGCGGAGCCGTTTCCAATAATTTTAACCAGCTTTTCAGGTTCGTCACGGCGCTGTACAAAATCCAACACAGTCATCATACGTGTATAAAATTTTTGCTGCATGCTCGCGGGTAGATTCTTGGAAGCGAAGGCACTAACGGCAGAGAGAAATTGAATCTCGTCCATGTGCGGATATTTTAAAACAAAGCTGAGAGCGTAAGCCTGCAACTGAGCTCCAGCGGCGGCCTCATCGGTGGAATGGGTGAGGCGGGAGACACGCCCAACAAAGAAGATCATCTGCTCGGTTGGGTTGTAAAAGAATAAAGGAAAAGCCGTTATCCAGGTGGCGGCATTGCACTCTGTACCACGGTTGCGGACTTTGGCCGCAGCCGCTGTCCAGTCATCAGAAGGGCACCATTTCCAAGCGGCGATAATATCTTTTATTTCACCGAAAGCTACCCGCTTTGTATGGTTTTGGTAGAAAGCGTTACTGCATTCGCGAGCGGCATCTTTTGGAGAATAATAACCGATATTTAAAAGTGAGTGGCCATAAGCCTGAGTCAATAGCGTCTTCTTCCAATAAGTGCAAACCATGTTACGCACTCCCGCAAGGTTCATGTGACAGGAGGTAGGTCTCCTCAGGGGTGTCCCGTAACATTCACCAATTAGAGCGCCCAGTAAACAACCGCTGAACTGATCCATGGCTGACAAAAAGTGAAAATGAAATTTTGTATCGTGATGTGTTCCACTTTGCTCGAACACAACTGGCGATACTTCTCTCTAGTCTCAGTGACCAGGACTGGCGATGGTCAAAGTTCAGGTTTGAACACGTTCAGACAAGCTTGAGCGTGTTGCGACAAGCATAAACGTGTTCTGCCAACCTTGAGCATTCAACCTCTGCATGGAATTCTACTTTTCGAAGCAGTGTTGTCAGTTGGTGATTTTGCAGCCATGGAATCATTTGAGCTTTCCGATTTACTTTTCGTTCCCGCAGAGCGCGAGTACTCTTGCGGATCCTTTACTTTAAAATTTTTAGATTCTGGCAACATACAGATAAAAGGATTCCGCTGTTACAAAAAAAATCTCTGGTCCTGTTCATATCAGAGTTTTTGCAAGTTTTGGCATATTTGCGAGACGATTCATGCTACGCACTGAATTTTTACACTAGCAATCGTTGTCACAACAGAAGTACATTTACCAAGGACTTTGGGAACGGTTTAATGGGAAAGTGTGTGATGGTTAACGGCGTCACTGTTATTCAAATTGATCGCTTCACTGACGTTTACGCTGACGGTAACTCTAGCAGTCGTGCTAGAATCCCCAAAAAAGGTGTTGCCCTGTTGCGTACATTAAAGTGGGATCGCCTTCGACGCTCATTGGCTTCCATACAAAACCTCAACTTTGAACCGTTGCCTACGGAATTTCACTACGAGTGTGCCTCAGCTATCGTCATGCTGGCAAACAACACGACGGCTGGTGACGTGTGGAAAATTGCGCAAAGCGAAACTCTGCTGTACCAATTAGAGACCCTGTACATTGACATACTGTCAAAGTATACCACTTATGACATCACTGGCGCCCCATCGCCACTGGAGTTCTTTCGCCAGTGGAATTTTAGTGTTGTAAGTCTACGCGTGTAGTGAACTCGTCAAGTAAAATTTAGTATTGGATTGTCTGCTTTACTAAACGTTTCGAAAAAAAATGGATAACGTACGCGCTTTAGAAATTTTGGGGGTTCACGATGATTTCACGGTGTACAAAATCAACGCCGTGGTTAGCATGTTTTGGAACCCCAAGGATGTTTGTTTGATTTTAGTGTTCGATGCCAAACCGGACGGTTCTGGGTTGAAGAAAGCACTCGACAAGGGAGTGCGTCTTGCATACAGCGATATCAGTACTATGTTGGGAATGCTACGCAATGGCACGCTTCAGGAATACATGGATCGTGCAATCACGGACAAGGGGGCAGAGAAATTCTCCCTCCCAAGACAAGGATGTGTGGACGTCACTGTCAGTATTTATCCCACGTCACTGTCAGTATTCATCCCAAGTACGGACGCATGATTCGTTTCTCTCAGCCACGCCGCACTATTCAGTTGCCGTATCAAGGATTTGTTAATCTGATGGAGGAAGTCTATGTGCAGCACTGGGGGCGGGACATTTCTATCTGACTTGATACTTCTCTTTTCATAAGCTTATCTTTCCTAGCATTGTTCGTTTCTTATTTGTTGTGAAGAAAAAAAAGGCTTAGTAGCCATTATTTGCAAGAGTATTAACTAGAAAGTTATATAAAGGCTTCAAGTTGATATTGTTGCAAGTATTGCTCTAGCCATGGATATCCGCAACGTCATTCTGTCGGTTCAGTTCACCAAGCCTGTTGATTTAGATTCCCTCTGGGCGTCGTTTCCCCACGAAGCCGTTCGTGTAAAAGGATTCAATGCCGTTACTCTTCGTTTACAGGCTAAGACATTCTGTCAAGTCTTTCCCAATGGTAAAGCTATTTTAAATGGGGCTAAAAGCATTCTTGGCGCAAAATCATTGTTAAAATTTTATCAGGCCATGTTGTTTTCGCGAGGCTTTGAATTCACTATTAAGGACCAGTATGTAGCAAATACCGTCTGTACGTACAAGTCCGAGAAGACTCTCGACCTTGAGCATCTCTACAACCAAGCAAAATACTTGCCTGTACATAGATTGTACGAACCGGAAATATTCCCTGCACTAAAGTTACGAGCGTGCGGTGCTACTGTACACATATTTTATACCGGCAGTTGTGTACTACTTGGCTGTACTTCTTCGGAGCAAATTCAAGAAGTTTTTGATTTGATAAAATCATTACTAATTTTGTGAAGTAAAAAAGTGGTGAAACTGAATGCCAGGTTGTAAAAAACTGATATCCATTTTTTGCACAATTCAAAAACATTTTTGCCGTAGATAAACCACAGTGTAAGCCGAAATAACTTGTAATCTTTAGGAATGGAAAAAGTGACTTTTGATTTTCGTTTTAAAACTCCATGTTCGTTATATATTTCTGGCCCAACCATGTCCGGTAAACCGACATTCACCATGAGACTTTTACAGACTATTCCTGATAATATTACACCCGCACCCATACGCATCGTGTACGCCTATGGTACATGGCAAGAGGCATTCAATAATTTTAATAAATCCATCGAGTTATTGCCTGGTTTGGATAAAATTTTGGACGATGAAAACTTTTTTGAAAGAAATGTGCCAACACTACTCATTCTTGATGATCTTATGGAAGAGATATCAAAAACCGCCAAATGCTCAACACTTTTTACGAGAGATGTGCATCACAAAAATGAATCTGTCATATTTATTTCGCAAAATTTATATAAACAGGGTAAGAGCATGCGAGACATATCATTAAATTCCCAGTACCTAATTTTGTTCAAGTCTGTGCGTGACGTACAGCAGATTAAAGTACTTGCTCGGCAATTAGGTATGTCACACCTGTGTGAAGCATATAAAAAGGCTATAAAGGAGCCGTTTTGATATTTGTTAATTAATTTACGGCCAGATACCCCCGATAACCTCAGACTGCAGTCAGATATATTCGAATACCGAAAAATCTATTCGGAAAAATGAATCTAGAGGACGTAATAATACATGCTTTAGAAATTATGAATCCGCGACAATGCCGATACTTCTTTCAGGTTGCTTCTAAGAAACAGATTTCTGCCATCGAAGAAGCTTGTTTAAACCTATTGAAGCAGCCGACTGCTTTGAGCAGAGTTGATTTAGCCAAAGCACGCCGACTTGCACCGACAATTAAACGCTTAGCAGACCGAAAGCTACCCCAGGAAAAAAAGCGAAAAATTCTACAACAACGTGGCGGTTTTTTAGCGGCAATACTACCGATTCTGGGTACTCTAGTTGCATGCTTTTTATCAAAATGAAGACTTACGTTCTTGTTCCGGAGACCGAGTTTCGGTCAAGCGGTAAATCTAAAGCCACTTCGTGGAAAAAGGCTGAAGAAATCCGCAGTGCTATGACTCAGGATTTACTGACACGCGCAGCATATCAGCCCAGGCCCGAACCACCGCCTGTGAAATCAGATCATTACGACACACCGACATCAAGCGCTGTACTACGCAGTTACGGTACACAAGCCATGCCTCAGCTGACTGACGAGGCAACGCAAGTTAGTGAACCACCAATCGTACAGTACTTACCAGGTGAGCCAGTGTACATACAGAGTGAGCCCACTATCCAATATCTTGAAAGAGATCCTGTGATACATTACATAGAACGCGATCCTGTCATACAGTACGTACAGGTACCCGGTAAAACACTAGTTAAGCATGTGTACAAGAGTCCTCGGCCCAAGCCAATAGCTAAGATACTTAAGAAAAAACAGCCGGCGATACCCCGTGCCCCAACCACGCCTATTGTGGAGTTTCCTGATGATGGAGCATTACAATATTATCCAGATTCCTCCGCAGAGGTAGAGTCTGTCGAAATCCCAGTTGCTAGGAAGGCTCGTGCGGTACAGGGGAGCAAAAAGGCGGCACCGTATGCGGTTCCCACAATACGTGTTAAAAAGGTATCGCAGTTGGAGGCTTTACCGTCCCATTCAACGCCCCCGGCCATACCCGCACCGGCAAGTTTAAAAGCTTTACCCGCACCTTCAACTTTACAAGTCTTACCGGCACCGGCAAGTTCAGAAGCTTTACCCGCACCTTCAACTTTACAAGCCTTACCCACACCGCCAAGTTCAAAAGCTTTACCGGCACCTCCAACTATAGAAGCCTTACCGGCCCCGCCAATTTCCCAAGCTTTACCAGCTACACCAGTTCTTAAAGCTCTTACCTACAAGGAGCCGCCAGTGATTCGTAACACAAAGAATGGTGTGGAAAAACGGTATGTTGACTCATTAAGGCGTAAAGTTACAAAATCCGAAGGGCCACCTAAGAAAAAACAGAAAACACAGCGTGGTGGATGGTTAAGTTATGCATAATGGCAACACTGGACGAAATTTATTTAGATGCATCTAATCCCGGCAGTCTAGGGGGAGTGGACCGCCTATACAAGGAGGCGCAAAATTATGGATTTTCCCGTCAACAGGCTGAAGAATATTTACAAAGTAAAGATGCCTACACGCAGCATAAGGCTTATCGATCCAAATTTAAACGTCGAAAAATATAAACATTTAATATCGGTGATCAGCATAAAATTGACTTGGCAGATATGCAAAAATTTGCAAGTGACAATAACAATATAAAGTATTCACTAACGTGCGTAGACTGTTTTTCCCGCTACGGCTGGGCTGAACCAGTCAAGTCTAAGAAACCTGAAGAAATTATCCGCGCCCTTTGCAATATTTATAAGGAATCTGATAGGCCATTGCGATGCCAAAGTGACAACGGTAAAGAATTTGTTAATAAACAGTTGCAGAAATTCTTTGTTGATCACAATATCACATTTTTTACAACAAAAAATGATGATGTAAAATGTGCTATGGTTAAGCGATTAAATAGATCTATAAAGGAACGCCTATACGTGTACATGACAGAGAACAATACATACAAGTACATTGACATCTTACCTGACATTTTAAAGTCATATAATAATTCCGTTCACTCTAGTACGGGATTTGCAACCAGTCAGGTAGATGTGGATGAAGCCCGTGTCATACGCCAGGATATGTTGGAGGAACCACAAGCCAAAAAACCAACTTTTGAGGTTGGCGATCATGTTCGCATTGCCAAGCGCAAGCAAACGTTTGAGAAGGGATACGAAACAAATTACACAGAAGGAATCTTTAAAGTTGTACAAGTTAAAAAACGGCAAAATCATTATATTTATACATTAGAGGACTTGGGCGGCGAGAAAGTGGACGGTGATTTTTATGCCAGCGAATTGTCAAAATTTATCATGACCGAGCGTCCTTATCATCGAATTTCGCGCATATTAAGGGAGAGAATGTACAAGGGAAAGCAGCAATACCTGATACGTTGGTACGGTTACGGCCCCGCATATGACTCCTGGGAAAACAAAGAAGACTTAGAATGAGTTTCTACATGACACTGCCGTCTTCCGCGTCTCACAATATTTACCCCGACAATCGTTGTGGGAAATTTACAACTTTGCTAGCTAAAGGTATTGATCTTGATGGAAGCTGGGAAGTGGGTCTGTCCCAAATTATTTTACCACCAATGAGTTTCCGATTTACTGAAGGTTTGACAGTGTTTGTTAAAACCACAACTTCCCCGAGGCAGAGCCGGTATCTAAACAAAGAATCATACAATGACGAAAATCAACTAATTCGAAAAATAAACCTTCTATTGCGTGAAAAGGACACCATCTTTGGACACATTGACGTGACCGGAAGCTCAACACAGCTGGTGGTAAATCCCGATGTCGAGCTCACGTTTGTTGGATCAGAGTATACGCGGGCGTTAGGACTATTGCAAGGATACTCGTATGCTGGTGCCGGCGGGCAGACTTTCCAGTTACGGCCGGGCACGCAGAGTCGTATCGTTCATGTTTATTGTGACATTATTGAGCACGGATTTGTCGGCGATGCAATGGTACCGTTGTTACGTACCATCGCCACCGTCGCCAGTTCTTATACCGAGACAACATTAATTTACGAGAATCCCCATTATGTACCACTTAACAAACACACTTTTCAGACCATCGCAATAAAACTCGCTGATGATTTAGGGACAGAAGTATCGTTTCACCCCGGTACCGCGATAATTAAGTTACATTTTCGCCCCAAGAAACGCTGACACAATGATACTTCAAGAGCACAAGTTTGATGAAAATCGTTATTTACAAGTATTTGGACGACAACATGGGTTTGGTATGCCGGTGTACCGTGGCGCCCCCATGACCGGTGCAGGGTTTTGGGGAAGAGTTATTGGTTTTGCCAAAGGAATATTCAGCAAAGCCGCTCCCCATTTAAGTAATTTGATAACAAAAGCGCAGCCACATATGAAAAATATGGCGCATAAAGCCGTCGAGTCGGCGATTGACAAAGCCGTTGAGCATATTAGTGACAAGCTGAAGCAACAGCAGGGATCGGGTATTAAGGGGCGAAAACGACGCAAAGTAGTCCTTACAAAGCGACAACTTGCAATTGACGCACTTAAAGACAAACTATAATGGCACTTATTGAAAGCGGCTCCGAACCCTCTATGCTCTTAGAGAGCCATTTATTTCATCTTCCGGCGACTCTTACCGAGAGGTGGAATACGCGTGATCATGATATCGGGCCAACACAAGCCCCGTCGGACACATCTAACGATTATGTTTTTACTATTGCTCCGTGTCAAACTGAACTTATTAGTTTGGCGGATGTTCGATTTTCTTGCGATTTGTATGTTACCGATTCTAAAGGGGATGCTCCTACGGATGATGCCTGCTTGACAACCCTCAATAATATTTTGGATAGTTTATTTGAGCAGGTAATTGTAACTCTGGGCGGTCGCAATATCTCTGACAGCAGCTCCATGTACCACATGCGGGCGTACATTGAAAATCTTTTAGGCTACACTAAGCAAGCGCAGGCTTCACAATTACAACTGTCTGGGTTTGCTATGGATACACTGATGTGGAAGCAAGATCCATATTACGAAGCCAAAGTTAACAATGAAAAGATCTTTTTAGCAAAGGAGCAGAGCTAAGACGAATGTGGCTACGCGCCTGCCGTCCATTGCAATTATCTGGAAAACTGCATTGTGATTTGTTTCAACAGGACAAACCGCTGATACCGGGTGTCGAGTTGAGTATTAAATTAGTACGCAATAAAAATACCTTAGTGTTTATGACGGATAGTGATTTATCAAACCCAAAATCTGTTATTATCAAAAACCCTCGTTTAAAAATTAGAAAGTACGAGCCGTCACCCGATTTTTTAGGGGCTATGACTAAGCAGTTAATTTCTACAAATGCAAAATACCACATTGAACGTGTTGCCATGCGTCAAACCACGTTGTTCGCCGGACAGCAGCAACATGTTTGGCCCAATCTTGTTATCGGACAGTTACCCAAGGTTATGTTCTTTGCCATGGTACCGAGTAGGGCATTCAATGGGGATTATACATCCACACCGTATGCCTTTAATCATTTCAGTTTGGCTTACCTGCACGCAGAAATCGACGGGCAAATATTTCCAACACGCGGTTATAATATGGATTTTGAAAACGGTGCAAGTTTAGAGCCGTTCGAAGGTCTTTTTGATACCCTGGAGCGGCTTCACGAAGGCTTTGGTGAGTTTCCGTTTTATAGATCTGATTATATTTTAGGAGAATTTTGTATTTATGGTTTTGACTTTACAAGAGGGCATACAGGACGTGGTGCTCTGTCGCTTATTCGACAAGGTAATTTGAATATTAGCATGCGTTTTGCCAAACCATTAACAGAAGCAGCTGTATGTATCGCAATGCTTATTTACGACAACATTATTGAAATTAATAATAATCGACAAGTAATTTTTGACTTTGCACCATGAATAATTTTGAGATTGAAAAGGCTTTAAATAATGATCCCAAAATTCAAGATAATTTCGTCGGTGTCTTTGCCAGTGACACTATACCGGAAAAACAATACCCCGGAGCATACATAGTAAATACACAAAAATCGGGAAGTCCAGGAGAGCACTGGGTGGCATTTTTTTGTGTCAGTATAAATAAATTGGAAGCTTTTGATTCGTACGGACAAAATCCCGGAACGTACTCTACAGATATTACTCAGTGGATGGGAACAGATTATGTAATAATGTCAAATACTACCCGCCAAAACAATGATAGTACAGTGTGCGGTCAATATTGTATGTTTTATGTATTACTACGCTGTTATGGATACTCGTACAGAGATGTAATGTCAGCCTTTACCAGAGATAAAGGCATAAACGACCGGTTCGTTTGCAAATTTATAAACAAGTTTTTCCGCCTAAGCACTAAATTACGCGACCATAATTTTATAAAATCACTATTGAAATATGGATAAACCTACACTCAAGCAAATAATCTCGGTTGTTTTTGGAATTTTGATGACAATCTTGCTTTTAGTATATAATATTTTGGAAATATGCGGCCATGTGGTCAAACACAACACAACACGAATAAGTGAGTCAGCCAGAATTACTAAGGACGCCATTGACGTAATGATAAGCGATGAGTCATCGCCAACGCCAACTGGCGAAGTCAAACTTGCTTAAGCGCTCGCAGTTTAGAAAACTATTCAGTCTGGCTACAATGGATATGCGTTATGCACGCAATCGTTTACTCACGTTTGCCAACTGGCCGTGGCCGTTGATGCCCGCTGCGGAACTGGTTGTTGCTGGCCTGTACTACTGTACTTATCCTGATGAAGTACGTTGTGCTTTCTGTACATGGGGCGCACGAGACTGGCCTGGAGATGAATTTCTGCCCAATGAACATAAACGCGAGGCGCCCAACTGTCCGATTAATAAGGGCCAGGACGTGGTTGGTCTTTCCCCCAAGTGCTAGCCTACGCCCACCGCGCATGGCGAATATGGAAAAACGTTTCGCTACATTTGCCGGCTGGACAAAGACCCAACACCCACGGGAGATGGCTTTGGCCGGATTTTTCTTCACAGGGACAAAGGACCGTACGGAATGTTTTCAGTGTGGACTACAAATTGAAGACTGGGTGCCTGACGATACGCCTTGGGAAGAGCACGCCCGCCATGCCCCAGACTGTACTTACGTAGAAAAGCAGAAGGGCGAGAATTTTATTATCGAAACTGTTCAAAAATTCCATTGCGAATCCGAACGTCTCTCGAGCGAAGCGTCAAAGAAGTACGAAGAGCAAACAGATGTTAATAAACTGCAGTGTAAAGTATGTTATGATGCTGATGTTAGTGTACTGTTTCGACCATGTGGTCATGCTGTGTGCTGCAAACTCTGTTCGAATCGTTTGTATCACTGTCCTGTCTGCCGCGCTAATGTTACTGAACGCTACTCGTTGTTTCTCTGCTAGGCTGTGTACTGTTTACGAATAAAGCATCAAAAAATCAATCAAAGACAGGGGAAATGTGGGTGGGAGTCAAAGTGCACGCGAAGGCGTGTTTGAACATGTTGCCAGCCATCGCCAGTGGCGAGCAGTAATAAAAGGCGAGGCGATCATTATCAATAGCCAATCAGTCGACAACGCCAGTGCATCCTGGCGCTGAAAGTTTTTAAAAGACCCTGCGTCACTGTATTGCACATTCAGTTCAACTTTTGGCAAGTGCGAAACACTTTTACCATGGATGATTATATTATCACGGATGACGACCGCCTGGATACTGATGCTATATTTGCCGAGGGGCCGTGGCAGTCTCCCCCTTACGTCCTGACCGATGCCGACAGAGAAGACAGCGCGGCGATTTCTGCTGAAGGGTTTCGGGATGCCGGGGTGAGTGAAAAATTAAAATAATCTACAGCTAGAAATGTAAATTTTTAGATAAAATAGATTTTATGCGCATTGTCTTTATTGTTAAGAACAAAATAATTTTGATTATATTAATATACATTTATAAATTATATGAGCTAGATATTTGGTTGAGACGAAAACAACAGTGTGTCTTGCTCGCTTGATCGAAGTGACTGATAATTCCTAACTGAGATTTTATAGAGTGTGGATTATTCGGTCTGTCTAAGCTGAAAATACAATAGCAAGTACTTGTTTTTCTGATCAGTAAGATAGATATCACATAACTGTCATTTTATCAAACTTGCCTTACCCTGTCTGTCTAAGCTAAAATACAATACCAAAGCCTTGTTTTTCTGATCAGTAAAATAGATATCACCTAACTGACACTCTATCAAAACCGTCTTACCCTGCCTGTCTGAGCTAAAATACAATACCAAGGCCTTGTTTTTCTGATCAGTAAAATAGATATCACCTAACTGACACTCTATCAAGACCGTCTTTCTCTGTCTGTCTAAGCAAAATACACAATAACCATGCCTTGTTTTTCTGCATAGCAAGAAAAATGGCGCATAACGCAACGTTAAACAACGGCTACCGTAAAATAAAACAAACAATTTTAAAAAGTTAAACGTTTTGCAGGACTTACCCAGTCAGCATGGCGGTGCAGAAAACCAGAATGCGCTGGACGGCAGGATTGCGGTATGTCTTTATTATCCAAGCAAAGTAAACAAATAAAATATAAAATAACTCTCTTCAGGCACTCGAAGACATGGATGTTGATGAGCCAGGAGAAGAAAATCCAATCGCGCCCAAGGCATTGGTGAGTCGTAAGCACTGACTAAAACTTATCACTAAGCTGACGTCAAGATTGCTGTTATTTCCGCAAAAACAATATTTGTTACTGGTTATTGACTACAAGCTATTCTTCAGTAATATTCAATTTTTTAAACGTTAATTTGAGTATTCTCTACTTAATAATCAATTCAATAATAATCTGATCTTATTCATTGCTTAGTTTCAATATTTATTTCTTAATAATGATTTTAATAAAACTAATAATTACAAAGATTGAAACTGGGAAATTTTGCAGACTATCGATGATATTACTGACTTACCGGACTTCGCGAGCTTGTTCAGTCTTCAAAAAGTTAAGGAGCGGAGTTTTAAGAAATTCAACAGCGGCGAGTACGAGTACCGTATACGGATTGCTTCTCTGCCCCGCATCTTTTCCAAGGAAGAAACTGTGCTGCTCATGCCACTGATCCTGGAGGCGGTGCTAAAGCTGTGTCTGGAAACCTTTGATCCCTCCAACCGCATCAATGTGTCCATCGATTGCCAAACGCTAGACCACCTAATTTATCTGTCGATGCGTAGACTGTCGGACTTTAACTTCGCAGACCTCATTGCTGCCTTCACCAAGGCCAACTCGGGACGCACTGTTAGGGATGATACGTTTACCATCCGTATCTTTCGTACTATTATGCCCAGCGGTGGATCGTGGAAAAGGAAACACCGACACATCGCCAGAGACGCAAAGCGGTTCTGTAAGTCGATCGTTACCGTACGAGCTGAAGATAACCTATGCTTACCAGCGGCGCTGTACCTTGGAAAATATCGACTGACGCATGACGTACAAGATCAATACAAGAACCAGTGGAAGCACTTATACGGTAAAAAGGGTGTGACAAAGTTAACTTCTCACGCCAAAAAAATCGTTCAGTTATGTGACTTACCCACCGGCCGTGCCTGCGATCTGGATGACTTAGCGACCATACAAGAAGAATGTTTTCCGGAATACCAAATTAAAGTGATCTCCGCCGATCATGGTAACGTGGTTATTGCTCGTGTGCCGGAAAAGAAAGGCCCGCAGATGCAGGAAATTTATGTACTACTGGAAAACAATCATTTTGACCTGGTCACCACGGTTAATGGGATTTTTAATTCCTCTTACTATTGCGGCGACTGCGATCTGCCGTACAGCAGCAAAGAGCGACATCACTGTGGTGCCAAATGTCGATACTGCTACCGCCCTGCAAATGACTGCATTCCTAGTATCCGTGTTCATTGTGAGCGCTGTCGTCGTTGCTTCAATAACCAAGCATGCTTTGATATTCACAAAGGAACCCGCCGCAACGGAAAGACCTTTTGCGAGCAGCTCTTCTACTGTGCCGATTGCAAACAGTTTGTAAGTCTCTTGTTTCGCAAGGACGCCAAGCATCAGTGTGAAGAAACGTACTGCACCGTGTGCCAGGAATGGGTGCAACAAGCCACGCACAAATGTTTTTTGAAAACTTTTCCAAAGCCACTGTCTCCAGCACCTGACCGTCCCGAGCCGGAAAGGCATTATATCTTCTTCGACTATGAGACGTTCAACGATCCGGTACGGTCACACCCCCGCCTGTGTAGTTGCCCAGTATGCGGATGGGACAGAGTTTCGTTTCCCGGCCAACGGACAGCCAATGACTTTAGCTGTTGGCCGCCAGTTCGGTGAATGGCTGTTTTCAGAACAACATCGTAACCACACCATTATCGCGCACAATTTTCGAGGTTATGACGGCCACTTTGTTCTCACGCATCTACTCGACAACAAGTTGCGGGGTGTCGAGGTTATCAAGCGGGGGAATCAGCTGCTGCAGCTCCGGTACCGCTCACTGTACATAACCGCTCGCAACACTCTAAACTTTTTGCCCATGCCCCTCAGCAGCCTACCCAAGGCGGTCGGCCTTGACGTTGCCGTTAAGAAAGGGGACTTTCCGCACAATTTAAATCATCCAGATAACTGGGACAAGATCCTGCCCTGGCCTGAGCCGGAATGTACATGTTCTACGGTATGAAACAGAAAGACAAGCAAGAATTCCTCAGATGGCACGCCGAAGCCAAAGAAGCCGCTAACTGCCGTTTTGACTTCCGCGCTGGGATCATGTCCTACTGCTCCAATGACGTCACCGTACTCCGCCTGTGTGCACTCAAGTTCGTTCAGGATTTTGCTGCACTCACGGGTCTGAACCCGCTGGATAGTATCACCATGCCGTCAGCCTGTAATCGTTACTACCGTACGTACCACTTGGAACCCGAAAAGATAGCTGTACTGTCCGCCCACGGCCCGCACCGCAACCGACGCACCAGCATACAAGCCACGCAATGGTTAGAAGTATTAAATCGTGCCGCAAATGGCCGTATTCAGCATGGCCGAATTGATAAAGAAGTAAAGATTGGACCGTACTTTGTTGACGGCCTGGATGCCACTACTCGTACAGTGTACGAGTATAACGGATGCGTGTTCCACGGCCACCCAGAGTGAACCGAACCCGAAGATCGTTCACCATTCTCTCGCAAGCTTATGCGTGAAGTGTACGAAGAGTATGTGGATCGTGTACGGTACCTGGAGGATGAAAACTACACTGTGGTCACAATGTGGGAATGCCAGTGGTTGAAAGAGCGCCAGGAGACAGAAATCGCCGCCTTCCTATCCACACAAAATCTCCGTGAGCCGCTTAACCCGCGCGAAGCATTTAAAGGGGGCCGCACAAACGCCAGCCGCCTGTTCTACGAAGTACAGCCCGTGGAGAAGATTCTCCACTATGACGTCGTCAGTCTGTATCCTTTCGTTAACAAGACAAAGCCGTACCCCATTGGTCACCCCGAAATCATTCTTTCGGATTTTAAAGATGTCAGGGAGTACAACGGTCTAGTGTATTGTAAAGTGCTGCCGCCCCCCAAGTGTCGGTATCCTGTGCTGCCCCTGTCCATTAACAAGAAGCTTGTCTTCGCACTGTGCCGCACTTGCGCCGAGACACAAAGCAAGGAATTCTGCCGTCACTCGGACGCCGAACGCTGTCTTGATGGTGTCTGGACCACCCCCGAGCTGCACCACGCTCTCGACCGCGGTTATACTGTGCAGACGGTGTATGAAGTATGGCACTGGGAGAAAATGGAGGCCGGCGTGTATGCTGCGTACATGAACAAATTTCTTAAAGTCAAGATGGAGGCAAGTGGTTGGCCGAGTTGGTGCAAGACACAACGGCAGAAGGATGATTTCATTCGTCGGGTCAAAGAACGGGAAGGCATTGATCTTGATCCTGAGGCTATGCAATGTGGCGAAAAACTGTCTCAATTGTTTGTGGGGCAAACAGGGTCAACGGGACGACATGTCACGGACAAAGTTCATCTACAAAGTGAAAGATTATGTGGACTTGATCCGCTCCAAAGCGGTCGAAATCCTGGACGTGTTTGCAATCAACGACGCCTGTCTTATGGTAACCTACCGCCAAGGTGACGATTACAACGAAGGTAGCAATGCAACCAACGTTGCCGTGGCCGCGTTTACAACAGCTCACGCCCGTCTTGTGTTGTTGGCGCTAATGGAGAAGTTGGACGACCGCCTCATGTACTACGACACTGACTCTGTCGTATTCCTCCACCGCCCCGGGGACTGGCTGCCAGAGACCGGGAGCATCCTGGGTGATTGGGACGACCAGTTGCAGGCCGGCGAGAGCCACATCGTCAAGTTTGTGTCATGCGGTCCAAAGGTCTACAGCTACGAAACCGACACCGGACGGATTGAATTGAAGGTATGAACACTGTACTTGTACTTTTTATACTCGTACTTTTAAATAATCTGATAATTGTGTTAGTCCAAGGGGATCGCGCAGAATGGATACACTGAGGATATCCTGGATTTTGATGAAATTAAAAAATCCTTTACGCGCACGGGGAAAGCACTGGACTTTGATGCCTTGCAACGCCTTTTGGATGGCAGCGACAGCCATGTGCAGGTCATCTACCCGCAGTTCATCAAGCGGAACGGCAAGACCCAGGAGATCAATACTGTGCAGTTATTTAAAAAGCTGCAGATGGTCTATGATAAGCGCATGCTTTTTCCTGACTTTTCTACCTTGCCTTTTGGTACAAAGCAGTAATTTAAATTCGGGCCGCTAACGGGTACTTTTTTGTTATTTTAAGCGGAAATGTTTTATTGTTTTGATAGAAAAAGAGGCTGTATGCCCATTACTTGCAATTCATTAGCATGAAACGCTGTATTCATGTTGATGCGATTGTGAGTATTAGGCTTATACCAGTTACGTCATCATCGCCAGCTGTCACCGGTCAAATTATTATACATGTGTTCAGTGAAAGCTGACAGGGTGGGGGAAAATACACAAGAGAAAGGGGTAAAGTTCGGTTCAGTCCGGTTGAACCGATTCGGATGGGTCTCGGTTCGGTCTCGGGCCGGTTCAGTTCAGTTCGGTTCGGTTCTGCCCAATCAGAGAAGAGGGCGGGTCTGCCCAATTAGAGAAGAGGGCGTGTCTGACCAATCAGAGAAGAGGGCGTGTCTGACCAATCAGAGAAGAGGACGTGTCTGACCAATCAGAGAAGAGGGCGCGTCTGACAAATCAGAGAAGAGGGCGTGTCTGACCAATCAGAGAAGAGGGCGTGTCTGACCAATCAAAGCGAGGGCGTGTCTGACCAATCAGAGAAGAGGGCGTGTCTGACCAATCAGAGCGAGGGCGTGTCTGACCAATCAGAGAAGAGGGCGTGTCTGACCAATCAGAGAAGAGGGCGTGTCTGACCAATCAGAGAAGAGGGCGTGTCTGACCAATCAGAGCGAGGATGCTATTCTAGCATACATACTACCAATGTACCCAAAACAGCCGCTGCATTCCCTCTACTACAGCTAAACTTAAAACGTTGTCTCAAAAAGGCTGTAGATCGAGGCTCTCTAGTAATGACACGAATCTTGCGGCCGACGAAACGGATTAGCTACGAGAAAGCCAATCCAAATGTCGCAAGTGTCTCGACGGCCAGAGCGTAGAAAAGATGTCCCAAATCCTCGACGAAGGCGTATTTCCGGCGCTTGAAGTCTTCTGCCATCTGCGCTACACTTCCTGCTTACAAAGAACTAGCGCGCACATGAGAGACGGCACGAAGGCGTATTTCCGGCGCTTGAAGTCTTCTGCCATCTGCGCTACACTTCCTGCTTACAAAGAACTAGCGCGCACATGAGAGACGGCTACAGTGTCCCAGCACGTTGCATCCCACTAATAATACACGTTGCATCCCACTAATGCAGCTAATACTTAGAAGTCCGTTACAAAGGCAAGTAGGGGCAATGCACTAGAAGTATTGATCGATATCATGTACGCTACGCTCTTGTTTTACAATTAATATCACAATTTAATTTTCAATATGCACATCAACGAGCACCACTCAGTGTGTACAACCAAATGAGGAATTTGTCCCAGTTAACATGCGAAGGGACCGTGAACAAGTAAACGTTGCAACAGAAAGCAGGTGGAACGACTCTCGCCTGTTCTCATGCACAGTTTTTTATTGATCTCCTTTAACAAAACGACTAAAGCATCACAACGAGTGCCAAATGCCTCGCACGCAATGGTGACAAAATAATTATTCCGCACATTTTGCGCAGGGTCTGCTAATACCGACATAATGTGCTATAACGTAAATTTTCAAATTTTCATAACTTTGTTTTTTTGCGTTAATTTTATGCACATATCCTTGGAAAATAAAGAATAACATATATACTAATAGTGTGTATCAAGGTTTTCTGTATTTTTCAAGCATTTTTACAAAAATTTAACGCGAAAATTAACAATGTTACGAATGTTTGAAGGTTTACGTTATAGCATATGCCTCTAGGTTGTAGCATATGTCTCTATGCCTGTAGCCAGCCTTGGGAATTTGCTGGACGAAGCGGCAGTGAGAATTGCAGTTGCGCTGCGTTTGGGTACTGTCATCTGCAGCGAACATAAATGCATTTGTGGAAGTATGGTTGATAAATTCGGTCGGCACGGACTGTCATGTAAACGAAGTAAAGGGAGGATTCCTCGACACGAACGTTTGAATGATATCACGCAAAGAGCAATCGGATCCGCGAAGATTTCATCTATCCGTGAGCCTACGGGTCTGGATCGAAATAACGGTAAACGGCCGGATGGATTAACTCATTATCCGTGGAAAGCGGCAAAGCGCTGGTGTGGGACGTAACTGTCGCCGATACGTTTGCACACAGACTTATATTGGTCAGACATCCGATCATGCTGGTGCTGCAGCAGAAGCGGCCGAACATCGGAAGTGCGCAAGTATGCTGACTTGGCTGACCAATACAATTTTTAACCCGTCGCGTTAGAGACAATGGGAAGCTGCGGTCTTCTCACCATGGATTTTTTTAAAGATCTAGCTAGACGCATCAGAGAGCAGACTGGCGAAATTCGCGCAAAGTGTTTTTGTTACAACGTTTTAGTATTGAAATTCAGCGCGGTAATGCGGCTTGTGTCTTGGGAACTGTTGAAAAGCAGCATGAGCTGGATGGATTAGTTTATGTTTAGTTTGTGCATAGTTTCTGAAAAGGTGTTTTATTCATTGTAGACGTTTCTAGCAAACTCAAATGCTTTTGTTATAGCATATAGCCAGTGTCAAATCTGCATCCTCAAAAATTTTATTGCGCTGTCATGATGTGCTGCACCGTAAGTATGGTGCACGCGCAGCATACCTAGAATTTACGCCGCTTGTCCTCTAGAATTTACGTAGAATTTACCTAGAATTTACGCCGCTCTTGCTTGTCCTTTCGTCGACATTGCTTTGAAGCGCATGTATTCCGTTTGGTATGGGGAAAATATTAGGATTGCAACCTGCTGGCAACATAAGCGTAAATATGTTGAGCCTCATCGCTAGGACGCATTCACGTTTCCCTTCTTAAACAGAAATCATCACCAATTACAAGGGAATGGACACAGTACATGGCACAACATTAGTTAAGTGTACATGCCCGCAAAGTTTCACTTTCGCACACTCCCAAACACTTTTGCACAGTTTCATGGCATTCTGTAGCTAGGTGATTTGTGTTCATGGACGTGAAAGCCGTTTGTGCGCGCAACTTCCGGTTGGGGAATTCTGGCTGAAATAAATTTCCATGAAGTTTGGATGCATTCGAGTGTACCAGAACTCTCAGAACGAACCGATCTTCGTCTGAAATCGGTGGAAAAAGACACACACATATTAACCAGGGCACATTTTCCGGGTCTAAATTATAAAAAAGCTCCATCTTTCGTAAAGCGTTAGTTAGTATTCTACCGTAGTATATTTAAAAGAATTTTTTCATCTGGCATAGTTAATCAGGCTTGGCTAACAAAAATTAAATGAGTGCCGTGGACAGCTTCAGTTGTCCAGCACCACCAAATGTGAATCCCGCGCGCATTTCCCATGCCGATGCCGTCGATGGTAAACTGTAAATTTTAGAATACCTTATTAAATAATTTATAATAATATACAGATATTCGTACATAAAGCATTGTTTACAGACTGCAAATACTGAATGAATTTTAAATGCTGCAAATACTGAATGAATTCACAATCAACTGGCAGCGATGACATCGGCCAAGTGGCTACGTGACAGGTCGTCGCGGGACATTTGGTTTTACGGACATTTCGTCTAAGGACAACTCGTTGTTGGGGCAAATAGTCATATGACTGTTCGTTACCATAAACCAGTCGATTATATTTCGACTCCGCAAAAGTCGCCCGACCAAATGTCACACAACAAAACTTCTGCAAAACGATTTTTCCCAAAGCAAATAAGCAGCTGCGACGAAAAACGTGCGACGAAATGTCCCACGACGAAATGTCCAGCGACCACTTGGGCTGTCACGGGCCAAGTCAGTGCTGGACAACAGAAGCTTTTCGTGGGCATATCTAATGAAATGGGTGCAAAATAAAAATTTCCAAAACATCTGTGGCACTGCATTGCGACAGTTTGCACTTTGCAGTACTATGTTTGGTACTCATCTGATTTGTTTAGGCCACGCCCTATGAGTACGGACCATGGCAGATGAAATAATTTTTTGAAACATACTATCGTAGTACAGTATGCTATGGTTTAACATAAGATGAGATTTTTTACATTTACACTAGAAAAATGTGCCCTGGGGGCCTGGTAAGGTCGTTTTAACACGAAACATAAATTCTGACAAATAAAATCAATCTTAAAATATTCAAAGTTCATTTCGAAATCCATACGTATTTGGCTTTTTCAAAGAAATTTGGTAGAAGACGCGTTCCTAACGAGAGACTTTTGACACATCAAAGCAGTTAGACTTTATGGAATTGTTTCAGACAGAATTTCCCAACCGGATATCGCGCGCACAATCAGTTTTCCCGGCCATGTCAGAAGTGGCACGATCCGTACAACGTTTCGTTTCTGGCACCAGTGAACTGTTTCGTAAGCATGTTGCGTTTCGATAGGGAGCTGTATAATAACTGTGGTACTGCGGTATTTCTGCAGAAACACAGAAACATCGGAAAAACAGAGACATCTAGGGCTGTTATTTCTACAGAAACACAGAAACAGCGACATTTTATATAGGAACTGCTGTATTTCTACAGAAACACACAAACAGCGACATTTTGTATGGTAACAGCTGTATTACTACAGAAACACAGAAACAGCGACTTCCTTGAGCTAAACCACCATGTCATTGCACCAGAAAATACACGAAAAACTCGGATGTCAGTATGATTAAATGCGACAATAACTGTTGACAGAGTGGCCTAAACCGATGCAGTGCCAATGGAACAGGTGACAAGTTGCTGCCGAACTGCTGCCGTTTCACTCTGCTGCTGACGTAATGCAGGGTTTGCAGTTCCATTTTGTCTTGTCGAGCTTGCTTTTTGATCGCCGCGGAATAACACAATGAATGTGGAATACCTTTCCGCAGTTTACGCACGTAACCGTTTCCTTCTGGTTTGTGGCATCTGTTTTGCAAGTGCAGCAAATCTGAAAATGTTTAAATAGATTATTAAAATCTGTACAACCATACGGTATTAGAAAATAGTCAGATACGTCAAAACAACAAGCGAATTCAGTTTTTACTTACAGCACTATGCGCCACAACGTCTGGCTTGAAGGCTTTCTTCTTCACAGTCTGCTTCCCGCAGGCTTTCGCATTATTTGGTAAAACTGGTGGAACATCTGTAACAAAATATGATGCAATTATTCGAAAATTTATTCATAACGATGATCACTTTTTGATCACCAAAATCGAGTTTGCGCCTGTGAGAGTCTGTTGGTATGCCGTCGCTCAGTACCGGTTTTGGAAACGGTTGCCCTGCCGAGTAACTACTGCCTCCAGTCCGTTGGCCGCATGACTTTGCTGCTTCAGGATTTTGTTCTGGCCAAGGGTTCAGTAACACATTTCCTGGTTATGATTTTTAATCGAAATTCGCTGAATTTAATGGATTACCTTCGGAAGTTGCCGGTGATGGTAACGTCACTTTGCTTGGTGCCAGCACGGCAGTGGTCAAAGCGTACTCTTCCACGATCTCAGCGTTAGCGACTTTTCCTTCGACATCTACAGCTAAAATTCTTATAATGAACCTTAGCTCGGATGCTAGATATCATTCAGAAACCTTTTTCGATGTCTCCTCCCAACTGCTGCAGTAAATCGGCAGATATGTATCCAACCGACACCGCCATAGCTTTCTGGGTTCCAGATTCGCCCATAAAGCGGGCATCTCTGGAAACACTTGCACCTGGTATGGCTCGGACAACATCACGAATGCCATTAAGAAAGCCCACTTCTCCGCCCTGGGATAAGATCAGCTTTTCAGCTTCGCGGTCACGGAAATACAGCAGTTTCTTATCCTTTGACAGCTTAACATATCTTCCAATCTGTAAACAGAAGCAAAAAATAGCCGTAACAACACATAGCAACTTCATAGTATAAGAACAAATTTATGTAGCTTATATATGTGTCTGGCCTAAAAGGTCAACAGAAATTAATAACTACTAATGATTTACTAATGATATCAAGCCTACAGTTTCCGCCGTTTACAAATTTGTTGTGTGTAATAAACTTTGCGTTTTCAACAGGTTACCTGGCCGGGATCTGATACCGAAACTGCCGTAGATAACACTGTCCCAAACGAGGCGAGTGATTTTGGTCGCTTTGTTGGCGTAGAAACTTGCGTTGGAATTTCCAAGTCGCGTCGCTTTGGTAGTGCTGGCGTTTGCCAAGTCGATGCGGTTTTGCGCATGGCTGACATTACGTATCCATCAAGGTCACTTGGCACTATGCCGGTTTTACCGATTATTGCCAGTGCCTGTATAAAAAAATTGGGTGACGCTTTATCGGCTTAAAATTGGTAAATCTGCACCTTTTTTGTAAACGCGTACAACAGCGCGATGTGGCCGGCAATCCGTGATCGCGATTCCCGTAATCCGTACTTCTCCAGATGGGCCTCAATTTGTTCTTGAAGCTTATCGGAAATTTTGCATATCTCCAAAAAATCGTCGTCATCCAGCTCAAGGAAACGTGGCAAAAGATGTGACAGCGTGTTTGCCAGATCAGCCACTTCAACACGCTGCACAGCAGTGAGTTGGACAGCGACGGGAAACGATATTAACGCCAATTGCGACATCACGCGCATTCTGAAACGTAATTTGTGTTTGCATAGCTGAATCGTTTTCCGAGATGGTAAAGTTGTAATTACAACGTGTAAATGGAAGTAAAATTGCACGTATTCTTATGTAATCATAAAACGATTCAAACACTTACCAAAATTTACCAAAAGAACCGCGAATCGTCGTCCTTATTTAATTTGCTTACATTGTTTCTTAATTTCGCATGAATGCTTACCGTCCTGTCGCCCTTATTTTTGCCAGCCTATCTTCGTTACAAGAATAATTTCCATGCAGTGTGGAACAAGCCGCTACCCGCGTTTGCTTAATGGCTTGGCCTCAAAGGTCTCTTCAACCAAATGTTGGACAACTTCTACGTCAGATGGGTCATGGAGTATCACTTGCAGATTTTGTTTAGCGAAAACTTCTTCCCTGAGCATGGATGGCGTGATGGATTTAGAGTCCAGAATATCATGGGCATTTGGAGCAATAATTCTTCCCGCCATGCTGGTACATAGTGACTTCCCCGTACCAGTTACTCCTTCGCATACGATTGTTGGACACGCCTTGAGTTTCTCTCGAACTTTCTCCGAATGCAAGCCCATCAGCACAGCTCCTAACCATACAAACGCTCATTGACTGTTTTTATGAGCCATAGCATTATAGTTGTGTACGTATAGCAGGGGTTCTTTTACATGTTTTTTGTATGTTACAATAATTACTAGATATGACAAATAACTGCTCCATTACAATATTTAAAACCAATTGCTTATTATTTTTTTCTGAAATGAATCAAGTGTACACTTTAGAAAAGGGCATTGGTTAATGCCACTAAACCGCACTAGACCGCACTATGTTGTACCTGTGACAAGGCCCATCGACAACATAGTTTCCTTAGGCAAAATTTGGCTTAAAGAGAGAAATGGGCATCCGTTCAGGTATCCAGTTTTTGGAAGGCTGAGCTCACGCTGTACACCCGAAACCCACATGAATTTGGTGTCTTCCATGCCAACTAATTTTGCTTGATCGGACACCGCAAACACAGCGTTACGACCTGTCAAGACTCCTTCATATCACAATCACAAACATCCTTCATATCGGCTAAATAAACTTTGCAGTTTTGTTCTGATTCCCGTTACCTAACACAAAAAATCGCTTGCACTTCGAGTCGTCATTTTGCTCTTCTTCCTGCTTGATTTCGTCTGCAAGTGTTTGGAAACCAAGTCTAACTACACGTTGCTTCAGGTGTGAACGTCCCTGGTCAACACGGTCTCTGTTGCTCCTATTGAGAAAAATCAGAAAATACGAGCGTAATGAACATTTAGTAACGTCTTTAATATATCTATTCAGTTATGAGGGTCTTCATGTCTGACGAAATCTGGACCGGAAATCAATACGAGAACAATTGTTACGCAATTTTCGCTTGAAAATTTATATTTCAATAAGCTGTGTACGCTACTTTTTCAGCTCTTCGGTATTGTAAAAGCCATAGTCATTCAATTCCGAACTTGAAATCTTATGAAACAGTGGAGGAACTCCGGCATGTTTTCTGATTATGTCCATGAAGCGTCCAATGGATGAGAAAGCATCACTTGGGATGAAAATTGCGCTGAAAAATTTGAGACACAACGGGTAGGTCAACAGACAATTTTAATTAAAATTTTATCGAAACTTATTCTATCATTTATCGATTTTAAATGTTGGACGGGTAAATTACGGGTGTGCACGGGCGACCTTTTTGGTTCCGCAAGTGTGTTGGCTGCGGGCACGGAATTCCTGCACGGCTCTGACAAGACACTTGGCTAAACTGTCCTGTTCAGCTAAAGGTCACGGGTACAATGCCTTTGTAAAAAATCCGAGCATGTGCAAGCAGCGCATGTAAACGTGAACAACCTAGGCCATGTACACAAATAATCTAGCTACTGCATGTCATGAAACAATGCAAAAAGCGTTTGGGAATTGGGAGTGTACGTAAGTGAAAGGTTTCGTCATGTACTCTGTACACCAGTTTGGTGACATGTGCAGGGTCAATTCCCTTAGGCGTACGGAAGCATACTAAAAGTCTCATTGTGGACCGATCCTCTTAAAATTTTACACAAAAACGCGCATTACTAGGAAGATCGATTTTATACCAAACCAAGCTTTCTACCATTTTTCCAGGTTATAAATAAATTTTTTTAATTTTCGAAGATCATTTAAAAATTTCTTTTGAAAAAATTTTTTATTTTTTGCGATTTTCATCTAACAATCCATCAAAACGGCACCATCTAACTAACTACCAAATCAATTTTAAGAAGTAAAAGCACTGCGGCTTTTGGGCTTCGGCTTACTGTTGTCGAAAGCACACGTCTTTTCGCTCCCACGATATTGTCGATATCCAGTGCAAGCATAACAAGCCGCTATAATTATTATAACATATATATATATATATATATATATATATATATATAATTTTATAGAATTTCTAATCCAGAAATGTTACTTGTAACTATAGAATCGTGTCGTATAAACTTTACGAAATGCAATGCTCCTGAAAAACACGTTAAAATGCAACACACGGTGTGTAAACTGAAAACTTCCGGAAAAGTGGTTAAACGAGTAGCATGGTAATACTGTCAATAAACGAATATGCAGGCGCGACGTCTGGAGCCGAGCTAGTGCGATTGCGCTGCCAACGTTAAGAATGGCTGTAGCCTACAGCCATTAACCCTCCAGCGGGCGGTACCCGAAGGAATGCGAGTTTCATTTTGAAAATCGGGATTTCCCGATAAAAAAAATCAATTAAGAAAGGGAATTTTTTGTAAGCTTGTGCTGACCATAGGTCAGCCGTCGTGACTAGGGTGTTTGCCCACGCCAATGCCCATGAACGGTTTACAGCTTAAAAACATTTAATTTTGTGATAATTAGACGAATGGGAATAACATAAAAGCAATAATTTTATTAAATAGTACAAAAAAAGCACTTCCAAACAAGAGCATAGCAGTGGTCAACAAGTTGACCACTGGTCAGCAAAAAAATTAAAATCTACCAAATCCCGTTGCCATGTATTTTGACCACTATTAACAGATGGAATACAGAAAATAAACGATGCTAACGATATTTCTCTCCCATAACTTTCATTATACTCTCATACGAGGCTGCACGAAGCATTATTTTTGAAGTTTAACATTGCATTTCCTGTATTTCTGCACGCCTGGCCGCCTTTATACTGCCCGCATTGTGCGCGCTTGCATTTTTTTTCCGTGGTGTGGCCGCAAGTGCCACTATCTAAAAAGCTGCGCGGATAGTCCAGCTGCAGTGGTCAGTGGCGCAAAACAAGATATTAGCGGTCACTGGTCAGTAGCACCTTCTGGAACACATTAGCGACCGGAAGAAACTAGCTAGGCTGCCGCAAAGGTCAGGATCCCCAATGTGCACGCGTAAGTGTGCAATTGCTGTAGTTTTCAACCACCCGAGACTGATCACACAAAATTCGTGTTTCTGAAAAGCTGTGCAGCTCTCGCCTAACTTACCCAAGCGATGCATCAATATGTAGAAACGCGGCAAAGCGCGTGGTGTTGTGCCGCCATTCACAGTGTTATTGCAACGTCTGAAGAATTACAATCAGGACTACAATGTTCGGTTTTACCAGCGTTCTGTTTTCCTGAAGCAGACAAATTTAGAGGCGATTTTGGTTTTCGCCGACCGCCCGGGGTATTGATACGCAAAGCGTTTTTTGCCAGCTTCCGACCAACAAAACCGCGTGGCGCATGTTTTGCGTACGTACCGACAGCTACTTGATCTGATTACGTGATAAAGAGAAGCAGTCGAAATTGCATCCGCCCGTGTATCTGAGACCCTTCATGGGCAATGGTGTTGGCACGCAACACAATATTTTGACGGACTGTGGTCTTCTACTGTTCAACTTACAAGACCTGTGTTAATCGATTTTGGATAGAACGTTGTTAGTTGTACGTTGTTGATTTATCTCTGGTTTAATTATTCATCCACTAATTAGTTAATTAGCAAGATCTACGAGAGCTTGAAAAGTCCGAAATTAGCCGTTTTCGGGCAACGGTCATTTGTAATTGACTTGAGATATAAGTTTGAATTATGTTTTTACTGCTTCTTTAAAGTCTCTTATTGCTAATTATGCTAATTGATATTCATTAACTGTTCCCAATCATTGGGAAAAATATTCGGAAGACCATGTTGCGTCCTGACGCCAATGCCCGTCAACGGGTTAAGAATCAGGACTCAGGCATTTTTACTGAGAAACGACGATTCTGCTTTCAAGCTGTCAGCTACATCTGTACATCATTCAGAATTCGTCACATTCAAAAGCCATCAATTTAAAAAAAGTGAATTCGCGCAATATCACTCAAAATGATTCTAACTTAGGCGTTCCAAATTTTTAAGGGAACTGTAAGGGCGGGACGCCCCGCCCTCCTGAGTAGCTATTCGCTGTTTCTGGGGATTTCCACCCCGCACATTGCTGCGCTGTTTTGACGGACCTGCAGCACAGTTGCACTGGCTGCAGGATCCTTCCTCATTAGTCTGGTGTTGCTGCGCCACGGTGCGCATTAGATTCGGCAATAAAGCCTCATCCGGGTTCACCGCTGTTCGCTGTCGAGGATACGCATGGCGCCCATACGGCCCCGCGTTATAGAACAGATAACAGCGAAATTTACGATCGAGTATGACGGAACAGCATTTGAAAACTTTTTATCAAGAAAAAATTAGTCCGCGATGCTGCGCAGTTCGTGTTATGAGCATGAACAATTTGGAAAGCAATCATCAGGATTATTTTATGTAAAGCGCCAGCTACACCAAAATACAGTATTTCTTCGGTACAAAAAGCGCAACGATGCACCGGGCGTGTGGATAGGGTGTTTTCTGCTCAAAGCCTCTGCAATAATAATTAGTATAATCGCAGCTAAAGTTGCCGTATTTTCATACAGTGTGCTTCTTAGCTGCAAACTATAGTGACGTCACGTTCATTGAGTTCATCGTATTTTGAAGAGTGAAATCATTGAGCAATTGAAACTCACTACGGAGAAATCCAAACACTTTGCCACAAAATACCAACGGTAATTGTGAATTGTGGGAATATGCTCTGGACTCCGTAAGTGGTACTGCTGCCTACTTCCGCTAGGTACGAGCGGATTGCTGTGCCTAACGAAAGTTACCGAAACCCAAACACTCAGGAACTTCCCAAATGTTTAATCACCAAACTGAACGAACGAACAAACAGAACAGAACAGAACGAGATATGAACTTCCTTCTAACCTAGAGTCACACGACCTTTCAGCTAGAAACAAGCTCACAGATTTAGTTGAAGTCAGAAACTTCAGACTGATTAGTCAAACCAGAATCGTGGATCGCATTAGCGATCTAATGCGTTAGATAAGAACAGCAAATCGTACGTAACGGAACAGACAACACGTACGTCATAACACGTACGTAATACGCGCAAACTACGCATAGCGCGTTAACTGTAATTAAAAATTTGCTGCAAAATTTATATGAAGCTCACTGTTAACCTAAGCCGTCGCTGAAAGTACACAACTTTAATTTCCAACAACATTACACATTGTTTTTACAAAATATGAGCAAACCAATGCGTAATTATAACAAATAAATCTCGTTTAATTTATCCGCTTCGCCCATGGTCCCGGGTACAAATGCCGCTTTTCCCCTCTAATTTCCAGAGATAGTCGTTTTCGCAGAAATTCGTGGGAGCTTTATTTTCTTCCGCTTGCGCCGCGGCTGCTCCTGCGTATGTGGAGGTCGCTTTGACGTGACACGCCTCCACCGTGTCTAAGCAAGTTATATCCCGAGCAAGGCACATGCCGCCGTTACAGGCAAATGTTGTACAGCCGTCGGGGCCACGGGCTGTCGTGTGGTGTCCCACTCGGTTCTAGCTTTGCAGGCACACCAGCTGACAGAAGTCTGCGGCAAACAGTGCTGCTGAAAGTGAAATTTCAAAACGTAAGCAAATGCCGGGCATCGTCAGTGCGTACTACTGTTAAGTGAGCGCGAGCGCCAGTCTGCACTACTAGTTCAGTACGCATACACACTGTTCAAAAAATACAAGCCGACTACAGTATTCTGTTTAAATTTGGCTGCTATACTACTAGCGGTGGTTGCGAACTAACTTATTGCACGAGCGCGAGCGCCAGTACCACTGGGAAATGGTATTGGGATTGTGGAATTGGAAAAGCGTGACGTACACTCTTCGTGGCTTTAGACAAATTCTATGCTCTTGACGAAGACTTATTGCAGCACCACGCGCTTCGCGCTCGGTGCAAACAAATCTGCATAATGGCACTACCGCAACAGTGTAGATTCTACGAAGCCATGGGAGAAGGCTGAAAATACCCATGAAGCTGAAGAAGTACAAACAACATAAGAAAACATAAGAAACCATAACAAAATAAATAAGAACTTAAAAAATTAAAAAAGGAAAAATAAGAAAACAGCAAGAAACTAATATTAAACATAAAAAAGAAAACAAAAGAAAACTTAACAAAAAATAATAAAAATAAGAAAACACAAGAAAACTTAAGAAAGCTTAAAAGGTCTTACGAAACGTAAAAAAAACTGCAGAGACCTAAAAACGAAAACATGAAAAAAAAATACAAAACACTTAAGAAAATAGCATAAGAAAATTTAAAACAAAACCAAGAAATGTAACAAACTCGAAAAACCCGAAGCGGCCGACAGGATGACCGAAATATGTTTGGTTGGGCTTTCGGTTTCTTGTGCTTTTTATGTTTGCTTTTTTATTAGTTTTTTATAATATTTGACTTTTATTTTTTATGGTTTTATTATATTTTCATATGATTTATCTTTTTTCTAATCTTGCAGTATATTTCTTTAGGTTTCATTGGATTTTTTAGCCTTCACCCAAGACTTTGTGGGATCTACACAGTTATTTAGTATTCCGTACAGTTTTCTGTACATGCTGAAATTCCTGTAAGGGACCATCTCTAGATATTTTTGGTTTTGTTTAGACGGAAATGCTTCATTCGAACAATGATTTAAACTTCTGGCTGTAGTTACCGAGGCTTCCGCATTAGAGTCCATTGGCTGACTGACGGGTGAAATGTGCGCAAGCCGAAGTGAGCGTCGGACGAAAAATATCGCGGCCGAGTGCATGCCAGCCGATAAGTGTCACCGCCGGAAAACTTTGGCCGAAATAAACGTAGCCGAAAGGAAAACGGACGAAGTGATCGGTAGCCAGAATGCGGCTAAGGATGGGATAATGATGATGAGGAGTATAAGTAAGAACTTAGCTGCCCCGGGAACCTGTAAGGAGAGCGAGTAACACTACCGAGTCCAACTGTACGACACTACGACCGGCCTGCACTAAGTGGAACACCTTGTTGCTAGGACAGCAACAAACACGGCAATTTCTGAAATGGAGACTGAGAATGATAATTTAATAAACCATGAGGTACGAGGCAACATGCCAGTGCACATAATAATACGCCTACGCGGGTTTAAATTAATTAAAAATTCGAATTTTGAACATTGAAAAAACATCCAAAATTATTAGACTCTTTTGTGAGTTTAGGACGTGCGCTATATCTGCCCAAAACAGCTGTTGCATTTCCTCTGACTACCGCTAAACTGAAACGCTGTCTCAAAAAAGCTGAGACTGAGGCTCCCATGTCATGGATTTTGCGGCCGACGAAACGGATTACCTCGGCGAAAGGCATTCCAAATGTCCCAATCGTCTCGACGGCCAGAGGATCAAAAAGATATCCTAAAACCTCGACGAAAGCGTATTTCCGGCGCTTGAGGTCAGCTGTCGTTAGAATGGGAGTTCGGTAAGGTTAAACTGAGAACTTCGCTAATAATTGTGGCTTCCTTTAGGCGTCTGCCGGAAATCCTTAACAAACCCGTAGATGATCTCTGAAAATCGTAGTGGATGATGTCATCGTATAAGTGGTAATAATAACGGCTTCGTACGCCTGAAAGGAAATTTTTCGTCTTTGTGAATATTTCCCACCTGAACAATGGATACGGCTGTCCGGAGCCGCAGGAAAATTTAGCCACCGCCTTGCTTGTATTAAAGGTACGAGTATTGTTTTTCGGACATCGGGGTGTTGTTTGGCATTTGTTGCTGCGAATAAGACAGACCAACAGATTTAAGTAGGAAATTAAAAGCAGGCACAGAAATGGATCCAGAAATTTAGGGCCCGCGCTGAACCTTGGATTCGGATTCGCGGTAGGATTACTCAAACTTGGATTCGGATTACTCAAACTTGGACTTGGATTACCTAACTTGGATTACATAAGTTGGATTACTTAACTTGGAATACTTAACTTGGATTTCTTAAACTGGACTACTTATTTTTGGGCTTGGATTACGTTTTCCTAGACTGTTTTCTCGTGCTTATTCTTTTCCTCCTCTCAGGGTATTCTTAGGCTTCTTGAGTTTTTTAGGTTATTCCTAGGTTTTTAGGTTATTCTAAGGTTTCTTAGGTTAGGTTTCTTAGGTTTCTTAAGAAATACACGAAACCTAAGAATAACTTAAGAAACCTAAGAATAACATGAGAAACCTAAGAAGCCTAAGAATACCGTGAGAAAAGGAAAAGAATAAGCACGAAAAAACAGTATAAGAAAACGTAATCCGAGCCCAAAAATAAGTAGTCCAGTTCAAGAAATCCAAGTTAAGTAATCCAACGTCCAAGTCCAAGTTGGAGTAATCCGAATCCAAGTTCAGGTAATCCAACTCCGAATCCGAATCCAAGTTTGAGTAGTCCAACTCCGAATCCGAATCCAAGTTTGAGTAGTCCAACTCCGAATTCGAATCCAAGGTTCAGCGCGGGCCCTTTTCTGGCGCGTGCAGCCATGTTTCTTGCCGGCTTTCGCAAGTTAGAGTGACTTGAATAATGTCCAAAAGTAGCCCGAAAAAGGAACTGATTTACTTCTTAATAAATTCATGTTTCTGGCGCTTACTGTCGTCGGCTAGTTTCGCCACGGTTCCGGCTGTCTTCGAGCTGGCGCTCACGTGCACACGGCAACAGTGTCCCAGTATGTAGCATCCCACACGAATGCCTTACCATCGCGCACGGGAATCAAGGTCATCCCATCCGGCAGTTTATTATCCTTATCCGACAGGCCAATTTTGACCTGGACGATAATCCATAGATAATATAGTGGTGTGTCGCTCTTATCCATTTCTTCTTTCCTTTGCAAATATGTCGATGAAACGGTCAATTCGAAGAATTTGTCAAGAATTCGACCCTGATAATCCGACCAGCAGTGGACTAACTGGAGCAGGTACGTGTGTTGTTTGTGTTTTTTGGAGCTTACGATATAAGTATACTGTACACAGTACTTACGAGTGCGTTATTTTAACCAGGTCATGTGCGGTGGCACCGAGACATTCGCCGAGGACAGCTGGTCGCAGAACATTTGGTCGGAGTCACTTCGGCGCAAGGTCATCCCGCCGCGGTACACCTCATCCGTATACGTTTATTCGTTCCGGTATTTGGGCGCAAGACATTTTCCGAGAGGCCCTTTGGACGCCGAGACATCTCGCCGCGAAGCAAAGTGTCCAACGTGACAGCGCACATACATCCCTTGGCGAAATGTCATCGCGGCGAAAAGCCGTGGGTCGACTTTGACTGCCGCTAAATGTCACAATCCAGTTGTCCGGGTGCGGGAGCGGCGTACCTCTACTGTACATGTATGTTTGTAAAAGAAACAACGGCATAGCAACCGCATCAGCTTATTTTCAGCAGCCCAAGTACTTTTTAACATGCTTCTGGAATTCAGTTTCGTCGCTGGACGCAACAGGCCTGCACACAATTTTGTCGGATTAGGAGACCTGCGCTGCGCTTCGATCAAGCATGTCAATAATCGCGATGATGCGTCAATATCACCAGGTACCTTGTAATTTCCTTAAAATTAATAGTGCATCGTTCTATGCAACTTGTTTAACCCATTGCAAACCGAAAAAGTAGTTCGTTAGGGCAATAAGTAAACGATATAACTGCTATGAAATTTTACTTATTTGAAACTGATTTCAGAGTGATATTAAATTATTTACAGTCAAACTGAGTCAGTAACTAAACGTAACCCTTATCGACTTCGGGGCGCGCAGTGAGAGGGGAGGCAAGAGGTCCACATTAGGCACAGTATACGTTATAACTTTACTGAAAAACCCGTAGGAGGCCAGTTTTACGAGTACTAATTAATTATTTGCACTAATTGTTAATAGTAACAAGTATCGGTGGCGCTAGCGCGCCACCAGGTGTGTTTTAGGTATGGAAAGTAGAAACAGGAAGGAGATTACGAAGTTCAAACTGGTTCAAAGATATTAAAAGATATTAAATTTCGTAAAGGGCATATTTAAAAGATATTACAATGCGTAAAAGCGCGGCGCTATCAGCTATTACTGCATCAGTTTAGATATTTAATAATTTTAATCACTCAGATATTAAGGTATCAAAATATTTAGATGTGCGCGGGGCCGGCTTGGATTTCGAGGTATTTAGAAACATTTAGAAACATTTAAAAACATTTAGAAATATTTAGAAGTATTTAGAAATAGAAATATATTTAAATGTTTAGATTTTTGAACAGTAAGATATTCAGGTATTTAAATACTTAGCTTATTTGTAGAAAAAAGTTTTTTTGCACAACTTATTGCTTACAATCATTAATTGATGTGAAAAATTTTCGAAGATGTGTAGCAAATTCACGGCCCAATTTAGGGAGGGGGCGCGGTGGCACGTGCCCCCTCCGGAATTTTTGGAAAAGGTGGTATTGCTTGAAAAATATTACCGGCTGTGGAAAATGCAGCAGAAATTGCTGTTTTTTACTGAATTTCTAGCGATTTGTTCAGTCAAACTGTTTGTTAGCTTCGCGCTCCGCGCGGAAGTGACTCTGTGTTGTACTTTACCCATCATCATTGTAAGTTAAAATAGCTTAAAGTAAAACTTAACAACTCAAAATCATTGCGCACAATTTAGGTGTATATTTCACTGTCCACGAAGTGTACATTCCACGAAGCGCGCATTATCAGGGGCACGCATTATCTTTTTCTTTTATAAATAAACCGTGTTCGAAAAGAAGTTTCATCTAAAGCTCACAATAATTTACTGGTTTTAAAGAATTTCTAGTAATCCCAGGTGTAATAACGTGCATCGGCTTCACGCTCCCCGCAAAAATTTAATGTTTAACTTAACTTTCTACATGATATTGCATTTTGTTTTGCCGTTTAACATCCGCTACTGAAACATTTGAAATACATATCTGTATTTTGCTTATTTTTACTAATTTTTATAGCATTTCTAGCGTTTCTGCAATGAAATCGTCCGCCGGCTTCGCGCTTCACGCGCAAATTCACTGCTTTCTGAATTCTGTACATCAAATATCGCACTGCATTTTTGCCTTTTGACTTCTGCTGTAAAAATATTTCAGTTAATTCTGCTATTTTTTATGGAATTTCTAGCAATTTTCGCAGTGAAATCGTTCGCTGGCTTCGCGCTTTGCGCGAAAATGTCACTTTATGTAATTTTTGACTTGACACCTTGCTGTACCAACAATTTTGATTCAACTCGTGCTTTATATAAAATTGTTTATAAGTTGTGCAGCAAGTTATTTTGCTATCTTTGGGGATCATCGGTTCTCAGTTTCGCCTCCCGCCCAAGCGAGTTAAATTCGTCTATGGTAGCAATGGTTTATTTATCTCTGGATTTATATAGAATGTGCGTAAAAGTTTTTTTCTCATAACGCGAATAAAAAGAAAGTTACAGAAGGCAATGGTAAGAGCTGCCGTACGTGAGCTTTTTTTACATCACTACTCGACAGCTGCAAAAGTCCACGGCGCTTTAGTAAAAAGTAAAGTCATTATAATAACGAATACCTAACCTGTATCTGTATAGCAGCGCACTGCACTGCTTTACACAGTATCAAGAATGTGATATTATGTGGCCTTTAACTCTTGTTTGTCCACGCCCTCTTGACGTTGGCAGGTAGAAATATTTTTAAGAATACTACAATAGCATAAATTTTTTTACAAAAAATGAAAATTTTTGAAATTTGAGGGGTCCTACACTGTATGTGCCCTGGTTAATTACTCGTACTATAATAATAATATATTAATAACAATAATTATTATTATTATTAATTAGTTCTCGTACTACATAATTCAATTAATAATAATTAAGTCTCGGACAAATTCAAAGTTTTTATCCAGACTGGGCACCAGCTTGTGGGAGTAGTTTTATGTAATTATTAGTAATACAGTAATACTTATTAATTAATACTCGTACTAATTCAAAATTTTTGCCAGGACTAGGCTTTAGCTTTGTGCTACTAGACTAGTGGTTGTTTCACCGTTTTTGGAGATGGTACAGTTTACACTTTGGACCGATATGCTCTTCACTATAATTTGTGTTAGCAGTTTCTCAACAATTACCATTTGGTATTTACAAACCCGTTTCACACACGGCTTTTAAATGTAGTAATACCTCTGTAGTCTGCTATGACTTCTGCGTAATCTTAAAAAAGATTGCTAACACAATCAAAGTAAGGAGCATGGGAAAAAGTGCAAACTGTACCATCTCCAGGAACGTCTGGAAGGGTAAAAAAATTACCATAAGCTAGCAGCATGGATAAAAATTTTGAAGGAGCGAACTTGCCTCGTACAGATGTCAGATTGCTCAGAAACGTTAAAACGTGCGAGTACGGTGCGGTGCATTGACTTAGGGCTACATAGAGGCTGCAGCGCAGTGTAGATTTTACTTTTGAATTTTATTTTGGCCATGTGCTATTGACGACAGCAGCTAAAAATATTTTTTAATGCTTATTCTACAGAATTTTGTGTTACTTTTATCTTCAAACAAATGATGAATTTTTTTTTAAGTTTCAGCCGATGACGGGTCTGGTAAAATACTTCACTAAGGAAGCTGAAAGGTCAACCTAGACATAATGTCTTAATAGAAATAACGCAGAAGCGGCAATAGCCAAAGGGTGTGAGAAAGGTGATGACAATATTCAAGGAGGGTGTTTATTGTAATTAAAAACAGGGAGTGACAACAGTCAACAGGGGTTGCGGAGGGAGGGGGGGGGCGACAATAGTCGCACCTTTTGTTTATTAAGTTATAACTGCTTATATTTTGGCGAGCGCCAAAAAATGAGGAAAATTTAAAAGAGGGGAAATTTTCTGGAGCTGGAACTTGGAAGGTGGAATAAAAGTTTTCCTGTGTGAAATGCGGAAATTTTGTTCTCAAAAACATAAACATAACTGTTTTCGGTAAGGATCCCATTCGTAGACGTTAAAACTAAAGAACGATTTTTTTCTTTTTTGAAAACTGTTGCGTAATACAACTTTCGGAACCCATCGGGCAAAGAAATTCAACTACAGAGCAGGAAAAGCACTGAGACAAAAAATTTTTTACCATATAATTTTAAAGGGCTTAGGACGAAAGAAAACAGCGGATGGCAGTAGTGATAGTGGAGGACACTGTCAGGTTCGACAATTGTGCGAAACTAAGATTAAGCAGAGGCCGGAAGTGTAGCGCAAAATGCCGAAGTCAGCCAGCGCCGGAAGTATGCTTTTGTCGAGCATCTGGGATATCATTCTACCCTCTGGCACTCAACCGCTCGGAACCTTTAAAAGGGCCTTTGCGGAGGTGATCTGGTCCGCTGGCCGAAAGATCCGTGAAGTCACTGGGGAACCTCGATCTACGGGAGCCTTTTTTTAGACAGCGATTGCGTTAAGCGGTAGTCAGGGGAAATTCGGCGGCCGTTCGGGGAACTCTGAATACGCGTCCACAGATTTTTACAATCTGGTTATTTTTTTAGTGTTTATACTCCAATCATTTGAATTAATATACGTCAGCGCAGATATGTTTGTATGTATTAAGCAAATTATTACTTTCCAGAAACCTAAGAAGTAAAACGTATTAAAGCTGACTTTCTCTAATAGAAGCGATTTTTTTAAAAAAGCTGATTTTTTCTGTTGTCATAAAAAGTGCAAGAGCTTTTAAGTTAAACCGCACATATCCCTCTCCGGGCTAAAATGCGTGTGAGGTCTTCAGAATCGGAACCGTGTAATTCAGCATCTGACGACGCTAGAATTCGCATAAGCTTTACTTACCTCTTCAAAAATTAGAAAACAGTCGCATGTGAAATCAGCTATAGTGACCGAAATTAAAATGAAAAACAAATTAGAATGAAAAATCATTATCAGAAAATTAATAATTCTACACGAATTTTGTGAGGCCTTCGAGGTATAGGGCTTTTTCAGATTGTGAAGAGCGCCGACGACACAACAAACCTGGAGGGAAAGCCGATGCCGTTTCTTTGTAGAGTAGCAATACACACTTCTTGTTTTGTTATTGTCGCAGTTGTAGCTGCTGGGCGCATTATTACCGTGAATTCCGAGCATGCCTTTTTCTTATGGGAAATGAATTTCATGTTATATATTCAAATTTTGGTTATGCTTACCAGGTTTGTGAAGACAGTGCCATGGACGGTACCCTGCTGTGCGCTGCACTGAACTGGAGTCTGCTGTAGTTAACACCTCATCGTCGAACGCATCCAGCGGAATGCAAAATATTGCCAGGCAACCGAACAACAGAAATTAATATCAGTATCACCCTAAGTCGTATCCGTATCAAAGGCGGGCCCCTTCGTACGTCTACCAGGTACATCAAGCCGTAATAGCGTGCGTACGCAGATGTTCTTCCGATGTTGTTAGCTTCGTGCTGCTATTACTGTATTGTCAGAGGTATTTCAGTTTTCATCGTGACTTCCATGCGTGATATTGGATCACTGTTCGCTGCTGTAAACGGACGATGTTCATTGGTGCCTGTACGAAGACAGCGAATTCAGTGCCATAATTAGTAATCCGGTCCGAAGTTGCGATCTGATGTAAATATAGTGCGTATCAAATACGGGAATCATTGAAACGTACACGCCACTCCGTACGGTCGCCGCCGCAAACTGGCCTGACGGGTATTGCAGTCGCGGCTTCAACTCAGTGGTCCCTGGTTTCAGCCCATTTCAGCCCGATGTATACTGGGCAGGGCGCCATCCGAAGCAGACCGTGAAACATCGGAAAAATGCACCGATGAGGGAATCTAACCGCGGCTACGTCATAAGATCTGCGTAGGCAGTACCACTATACCACGGCGCAATATGTTGAAGACTGCGGCTGTACGTCTGTTAACCTTTTTACGTCAGCTGCTTCCCACCTTACATAATATTGTAATCGAAGCGATAGTTGCCGTACGGTACTCTTAACATGCCAACGCGCGGAACTGATATCCAACAGTACTCTCTATCAGTGTCGTTACTTAGACTTATGACTCTGGTTAGTTCTACAGTATATATAGCTTGCAATATACGTACGTTCTGGATACAGAACTTCAGGAACATAATTCGCTGCGCATTCTTTATTAATTGTATAGTTGTCGCGTGCGTATTTCGTTTCGTTTTTAGTCATGGCATGCCAACGCGTGGACTGATAGCCAACTGTATTATCTGTGTGTGGTTTCTTAGTCATAACTCTGGTTTATTTCTGTACTAGTATTATATACAATAGCTTGCAATATGCGCATGTTTTGGCGATCGAATTTTAAGAATATAATTTGCTGCACATCTTTTAATAATTGTACATAGTTGTCACTTGCGTATTTCCTTTCGTTTTCTTTGAAGTGGCACAAACCAACCCAGATTGTTTATTCGCAGACGCTAACTGGATTCTTCGGCAACGTCCGTAAAGGAGCAGGGGTAGTTTGTGAAACGGCAACACGCATCCGTGAGGACCACTACCGATCACAGGGACTGGGAAACTGGGCTGCGTATATTCGCTCCAGTCGACTGATGGCGTCAGAAGCAGTTTGGCTGTACAAGGTCCGCAACCGTTACAAAAGCAGGATACTATGTGCATCAGTGCATAAATTGTTCCCATTCAACCGCAACGCCGGATATGTTGGGAAAGAACGGATCAACACCATCACGCAGTCCGGCAGTCATACACTGGAAAGACGACCGTGGTAATGGCAACTAAAATTTTTATTTGATTAAATCGGGTTGGGTGTAGTGAATGTTTAATGTTTTACATGAAGTTCTGTTAAAAATGTACTGATCTAAAACTTCTGTGAATAACTTAATTGTTCTAAGCTATTCCCTTATTTTATTCTACTTTTTTATTTTACTTCTTGTGTGAATGAACGACTTGGTTGTTCTTAGCTCTTCCCCCATTTTAATCTACTTTCGACTCCCACCTTTTTCCGAAAGGTTTTGAACCTGAAACATTTTTGGTTTTAAGGCGTTGATATCCCTGTCAAATCTGATTTTGGGGTTTTGACACGGGCTATCAAGTTTTTTACATACTAACTGTTAGAATGAGCGGTGTTCCTTGAATTCCTTCTGTCAATTTGGGGGGTTTTCGGGAACAAATGTGCCCCTGTCACAGTTTGACACCCCTCTTGGCCAACGATATTACGCCCCTGCAACCAAACCCAACTTACTTGGAGGAAATGTGCACATACTCAAGACAGCTAGGTCATACGTTATGGGGCTCATTATTTCAGAAACAGCTCGGTTTACATCTCAGTAATCGAACAATCAAAAATGGCACGGTTCGGTCTAGTTGGTACGGGCATTCAGACAAAGCTATACAGGAGACAATAACACTGCATCCAGCAGGAACTGGGCAGACGCCAGATTCACTTTTCGACCCACTTCAGTATCCGGAAAGCAAGACAAACAAAAGATTGGAACCATTTATGTTTCAGACTGAATGTTTGGTTTTTTTGCCGTCTTGTTTGGTTTATTCTGCCAGATCCATTGTGCCATGCCCAGATCCTACTTGCCGAAATTTACTGACCCGTATCCCCCGCCGTATTTCGTGTTAGCAGGCTGCTTTCAGTTGTGCTTCGTCTCACCATTCACCAACGCTGTCCTATATTTCGGTAACGTCTTTTGTACTATATCAATATCCCAAACACACTTGGGAACGCGTGCCAAATCCAGCGGTAGCTCGTCACAGGTGGACTACCCTTTCTATACTTGCTTACTGTATACATTGTACATAAAAGAAAATTTTCGAAATGCCATCGTACGATGCGGGTGTGCATACAGGTATTATAACGTTCAAGGATTCGGGCACTTTACACTTAAAATCAATATCTGTAAATTCATAAATTGCTTCGTCTTTTTCCAATGCAGTTAATTCGAAATTCAACTTTTAAGGAGATCGTCACTTTCGAAAAAATTGTTAGTAACATGTAAATTGTTCACTTTAAGGTAACCTAGTACATTAAGTGGCAAATTTAAAGCACTTTCTCCCGGAATTTGTTCATACGTGGATACTTATAAAATAATGAGGGGAGCATCCGTGAAAAATGCTATATATTTGCAAAAAAATAGGACAGCATAGCAATTTTTGGTTACATTTTTAACGGTTTTCGCAGTGGTACTGACTGTAAGCTTCGCGTTCAGCGCGAAAGTAGCTCAAAGTTCTTTAAGCAGTAAGCACTTGACTGCTTTTATTCGGCATCGGCCAGCATACGTAACAATTTGCCTGCGCATGTTTACACTATTAAAAGTATACACTAATTAAAAGCAAGCACTTTAATAAATGAATGAACTTGACACCCATGCGTAACTGAAGGCAAGAGTTCGTCGTAGTCCACATTGCACACATATCAAGTGCTCAGCTGGCAAAGAAATAATGCTCCAAGAAGTGCACTAAATTTTTTTTAATAATTATTTTTTTATTGTATTTATTTATTGCATTTCTAGCGATCCCCGCACTGAAAAGCCCGTCGGCTTCACGCTTCTCGCGAATGTTCGCCTTTTCTCTAATCTCTTTGCATGATACAGCCCTTAAAACTTTTTGCCCTTTAGCTTTCGCTGCAAGCAATCTTTAAATGTTTTGCCTGTCATGTTTGTTTCTTAGGATGTTCCAGCATTTTTCGCAGCGAAATCTCTCGTTAGCTAGCAGTTGGATATTCCATAATACACGCATATGCGGTTAAGTATAACCACTTATTTATTGAATGACCATCCTTTGCATCAGAAACTCGTCATAATTAACCATTTTTATATAGAATTTCGAGCAATTTCCGCAGTAGAAATGTGCATCGGCTTCGCACGAAATTCAGTTTCCACTCAAAGTCTGTACATGATACAAGGCGGGGTCATGCCCTTTAATACCGTGCACTTTAGGAAATTTTTAATTACTGCCACTGATACTATTTTTTTAAAAATTGTAACAGTTTTTGCAGGGAGAACTTTTGCTGGCTTCGCGCCAAAATTGGCAATATTTAAATCATAATTCACTGATTTCGATATATTTTTCGATCCGATACCTTGTTCTACACGCACATTTTTGAATGCAGTTTCTCAAAAACTGAATCAGTGTAATTAAGTACTTTTAAAATTTCAATCGGTTTTTGCAGGAATGTATTTTACTGTTTACTGTGTTCTCAAATTCCCAGTGCCCCTTCCGCCCAAGCGACCTAAATTCGCCTATGGGTAAGTACATGGTACCAGAATCGAGTACAAGAACGAGAACTTTCACTTTCGGTCGAGAATATTCCAAACAGCTTGAACGCATTAAGGTGTCAAAAGACTCATTCTGGACGGATTTCTTTTAGATTCTGCTTTAATCTAAAACACCTGATTCGCAACACCTGAGAGGGATCGTCATCTGGGTCGTGCCAGTGTCCACTTCGCGAGTTTTTTGGCACCGAGCTTCTTGCTGTTCTTCCTATTGTTGGCGAAGAGTTCGGTGGCCTGGTTCGCTCGCTTCTGCTAGTTGAATGATACTGGCCACGGCGTCTGCCCTTGTGGTGATGGGGCGGGCCGTTGTGGCTCGCATGATGTGTTCCAGGCGTTCCGCGATTTCCGGTGGCAGGGGCAATGAGGCCGGTGTTGGGCCGACTTGTCATTCGGGCGGAAGTTTTCGGTTATGCGGGACCCTAGTCCTGGTACAGGGATCGGGTCAGGGATTCCGTCCAACCATTCAATGTCGCTGTCAGTCTCCGTTTCCGATTGGGATGGAGTGGCTGGTCGGCTGGGTACTGGTCCCGCTGCAAATCTATCAGCTAAAATCTGCATGACGCGCCTGTTCCGATCTCTCAGTTTTTCCGCCGGTCGACGGCCTGAGGATTGGGTCGGCGTCAAGAGTCTAACTTGGGCTCCGCGTGTTGGCTGCCCTGGTCGGTGTTTGGGTAACACGCGGTTGAGTGCTTGCTCGATCAGGCCCAGCTGGTATCCTCGGTTGAGGAAGCTGCGCATTTCTAGCGCAGCGTTGCCGGTATTCAGTGGCTACTCCATATACTGTAACATGGCCCGTCGAAGTCGCATCATATATATTCCAACGTGCGCTGGAGTTCTAAGTCCAGGGCAACCTTTCTTCGGATAGCTGCAATGTCCGTGCCTGTTAGGCCACGGATGGTTATGCGGATGTCCTCGTGGAGGGCCTCCGCAGCGTGAAGTACGCGTTCCAGGGGTGTTGACTCCGGAATAGCCCGTAGGCCATACGGGGATGATGTCGGTTCACGCTGGTCCGAGCCAGTGGCCATTGCCCAGTCGGTTGGCGCAGGCGTGGCCACTGGTGCTGATGAAGTTTCCCCCGTCGTAGCGGTTACTACGACGGTTTGGTCCAATGGAGGTGGTGGCGCTGATGGCGCTGGAGGCGGACGCGATGGTGCTGTGGACCCTCTTGTCCTAAACTGGTGCGCCATCCGATGTTGTTCCAGCTGCCATCTCAGCCTGTGAGATGTCGCCAGTAGGGCCTGACCAGTTTGGTCATGCAACGGGAATATTTCGTGCTGGGCCCGGCGGGTTGCGATTTCTTCGCTGAGTACGTGCGCTAGGCGTCGGAACCCATCCTGATCTTTAATGATCCGTTTAATCTGCTCACAGTGGTGAGGGTTATGTCTGTCCATTTCGCGGATCATGGTCTCCAATTCTAGGATGGAATTCTCTGCTTACACAAGATTCTCCTGGAGGATGTCGAGTGGCGTTCTGCCGTCAGCCAAAGGTTCATCTGGGGACTCGGACCGCGTTGACGGCGTTGACACTGACTAAATTTGGCACACAACATCGCCTGGCTGTGGTGCTGGCGATGACACAATGTTCTGTCGGTGGGAAAGTCTGGTCACGCCCGGCCAACACTGGGTTCGGTGCGGGCCATGCAGTATGGTCCGGTTCATTAATGCGAAGTTGGGCCGCCATTTCCGGTGGAAGGTCTTCTGGCCGATGGTATGCAGTATATACCCCATCCACAAATACCTGTAATGGGTAATCACGTAACTCGTTGAGTCGTGATGTGGTCGGCTGAGGTGGCGGCGGCTGTTCCGATCGGAATGCCTTCGGGGCCGTTTTTGGAGCTGATAAAGTTGGGTCCGTCGGCGCCTGAACCGTAGGTTCAGGTTCTGTCGCTGGAGGGTAGTAGAGCGGTTCGTCGTATCCACCATAACCACCGTATGGCGGTGGATATCCATAAGGTCCTGGCGGATACGCCCACGGTGGTGGGCATCGCCACTTATTCGGATCCGGCTACGGCTGGTTCGAAGGGCCAGGCGCAGGATACGGTGGATATCCGTAGTGGGAATTGTAGTATGGCGGTGGAGTGTAGCACGGCCTTGGTCCGACGTGGACTGGCGTAGTCTGGACCGTTGGTCCGACTGCTACTAATCGGTTGAGTGGTCGGTAGGCCACCATAGAGAATTAGTCGCGGGCCAGTATGGCTACGCGGTTGTCGGATCGATTGACCCGACGAAGAGCTTGGCTGACTGCCAACTGCTGCGGCGGTGACCAAGAGTCCGGTTTCATCGGGGAATGTCTCTGGCGGCAAGTGTTGCGACGGGATCGCTCGAGGTGGCAAAGGCTGCGACCGCGGTAGCGGTGTGTCGGCCCGTAGACCCGGTCCGACTGACCTGTTAGCCAGCTGTTCATCAGTTAAGTTAGCTCTTATATGAGGTACCTGCACACTCGGGCGCAAATTAGACGACTGAGTGGAAGATCCGCCTGACCGGGATTCCGGTTGTGAGTAAGGAATGTGTCCTGTTGCTTCGGTCGGAGTCGTCAGAGCGATCAGTACGTCGTCGTCCTTCCATCCGCACCCTACAAATGCCAACCTTCTTTAAAAGCCTGCAAAATGTCGCTTCCTATAAGATTTTTTGCATGATTTACCGACGCTTCGTAACATTTTTTTGCCTAATTTATGGAAAATTAAGGAAATACTGCCATCTAACTAAAATTAAGCGGTCACGCACCCCCTCCCCAGCATTCTGTACGCATGTGGTACAAGCTTGTCCGGTAATTCCATCGTAAAGGTACAGCTAGCGCGAAGGTTGCGCTTATAACGGTGGCCACTTCACTACTCGTACATTCGTCAGATTTCCTAAATGCGCTCCGCAGTTAGATGGTCGCTTACTGCACCGACCATTTTCTAGCCACCTTCCGCAAGGCAGTAACTAATACTCTCGTAAATTATCTGGTGCACCAAGCCACCAGCAAGCCAAAAGCATGTTACGTGTTTGATCAGCGTGGCGTAGCGCGCCGTGGTATGGAGTTTGGCGTAACCTGTGAATTTGTGTGTTTCGGTTTTCTGATGCGATGGAAATTACCGGACAATCTTGTACAGTGCACTTGTACGACAGCCGGATATTTTTGTTTAATCGTACGGTGCACTGCGTCATATGCGTATGGCATGTGGAAATGAGAGTACGCGATCATTTAGTCCTACATTGTATTAATCAGTTGGTTGCAAACCGATTTTGCGCAACGAATTTGAGAACCGAGAACTCTAAAAAATTTTCTGTACTCTAACCCTGCATTTGAAGAGAACTTGTACACTGTGAGAATTGCGTAAGGCCAGCTAAATTTCCAGCCGATTCGCGCTGTACCCTGCACTTTTGAATACATGTTCTGAATGCCGGTATTCTCGGACGGAAGTCGCTCATTGGTCCTGGCTGACGTTCCCTAAGCTCTATTGGAAGGTCGGCTTTCTCATCAAAACTCACTTTAAAAGGGGGCTAAACGAACATCATAAGTGGGTGAGGCTACTGCGTATAACCTTTTGCTGCTGAAACGACTTTATGGAATTCAGCCGCAAAAGTTTTGCGCATTCACAGAAGCGCGGACTACTGCTTTCCTTAAACAACGGTTTAGTTTCGCTGTTATCAAGGGAAATGTTGCATCTGTGTTAGGCACTTTACCTTTTAACCCCCGGGAGGAGATAGATTCTGGTTTATTTGTTTTATTTTATTTGGACGGTTGCTGCATATTAAAAATTGTTCGGAAGTCGTCTTGCCGGCGCCAACCAGGTGACATAATTATGTAGTTGTCATTTTTTTGTACTGTATAAACTGCTAACACACAGACATTTAAGCTCGGTAAATCCCCCACTTAGTAAGCGATTTTGCTCACTGTACAGTGATGGGGGCTCGATAACTCACTCACTAAATTAGCGATTTTCTTCACTGGACAGTAGTGGTTACTCGGTAACTCATTCACTTTATCGATTTTGCTAACTGGGCAGTAGTGGTAACTCGGTAACTCATTCACTCAATTACCGATTTTTCTAACTGGACAGTAGTGGTAACTCGGTAACTCATTCACTCAATTATCGATTTTGCTAAACTGGACAGTAGTGGTAACTCGTAAAATCATTCACTCAATTAGCGATTTTCCTCACTGGACAGTGGTGGGAGCTCGGTCACTTTGTTCGGTCTCTTTGCTTTTTGCGATTTTTTTAGAACAGTGGTCCTACCATTGTCGAACAGCCGGAAAATCTCACAGTACATATTTGTAGCGCACTGTCCGTATGTTTGGAAATACAACATGCCAAACCGTCCTAGTTTAAAAATGTGCCGACAATAAAACTCGTCAAGCTGACTTGTGATTTCTTAATTTTGTGGTTGGTGTTGCTCAGTTTTTTTTCCGTTTAATTTGCGTATTTAATAATGTATTGTACCTATGTTACGTCTTGTATCCAGGCAAAATTTTTTTAAGTTTCATGGTCACCTTGAAACTGGATTGGATCTGCGGCATCGTACCGGCAAGGTTTTAATCGGACGTATTCAACAAAAAGTCATGTGAAGCTGTTCTGTACCAAGGCCGCTCTTCTGTACCAAGGCCGATCTAACTGTGGTTTCAGATTTTTTTTGAAAAAGTTTTGTTTAGAGAATTGCCAGTCTGTGGGGAGGCCGCGCGTATGGTTGACCTTTTTCTTAATGCTATGAGATTCTCATGTACTATTTAATAATTATATACGTAACAATATATGATATATTTACATTCTCATGTAATTTATTATTTAGTACCTAATTTTTTAAATTCGTCGCTGCTGACAAACATATCTTCTATACTTACAAGAAACAGCTTCGGCTTCCCTCCGCGCCTATATACGGCCACTATAATTTATTTGATTTCGAATGAACGTTTAATCAATATCGCCAGTTTGATGACTTAATCACTTGACAGACTATTTTCGCTGAAGAGTGGAGTGTGTCCGGTGGTGTATGTCCGGTCAGTAGTGGTAGCTCGGTCGCTCGCTCGCTCAGCAGCCTTTGTGGCATCCCATTGGTGATTGGCGTGAGATGATAAGGACCAGTTTCTTTAGCTGCTATCTAATTTCTGGACTTCTTAACGAACGCTATTTTCAAATTTTTTTAAAGCTAACCATCACGAACAGCCTGTTTGATCAGTTTTTCTTAAACTGTAACAGCTTAATACTTCGGCGTTTATGGATCTAGGTTATTAATAGTTTTAGGCGAAAATAAATAATTCTTTTCGTTATGATCAGGATCGATTAACATGTTCATATATACACCCGCTAACCCGGATTATAACCAAAAATCGGCTGTTTGGATGTTGATTATGGTCAAATTAGATTTTAATTTTTTTATCCAAATCAATAGATTTCAGTTGGTATATTAAATTGCTGTAGTCGTTAGATGAAGTGGCTCCACGGAGTTGAAGTACATATTTCCGAACATGATTTTATATGTCTTTATTGGTCAAATCGAACATAAGGCGCAAGATATCGTAACATAACAAAGTATTAAAGAAAGAGTTATTTATAACAGGTAAATCTCATTCATTTTATCCGCTTCGCCCAAGGTCCCGAGTACAGATGTCGCGTTCCCTCTTTGGATTTCTAGCGGCAATCGTTGTCGCAGAAATTCGTGGTATGTTACTGGTACTGTTAGGAATACAGTCTCGATTTCTTCTCTTCGGCTTGTGCCGCTACCGTTCCCGCGGTTGTGGAGGTGGTTTTGAGATGAGAAACCGCCACCGTGTCTACACATGTCACGTCCCAAGCGAGACACATACCGCGCTTCCAGGCGAAAGTTGTGCAGCCGTCGGGACGACGATCTGTTGTGTGTGATGTTCCATGTGGTTCCAATTTGGCAAGCACACCAGCTGAAACATATCTGCGATACCGAGGAAGTCGAAGCGATTAACGCCAACAGTGCTATCTCCTTTGCACGCCGTATGCCCAGTCCTTCGCGACCAACCGGAAGACACATCTGCATCCATTGCGTATCGGTCACCGCAACGTTCACAATCGAAACGCCGGTTTTCCGCATTAAACCATCAAATTCTCTCAGTAGATCGGGATACCCGTAGCACTGACTTGTCCGTAAAATATACAGAAGCTCTGGAACGCTGAGGCAGTTAAGGCAGTTATTTAAAACTGTCTTTGCTGAGAAACAGATTTACATTTTATTATTTCCTTGTAGATTACTGCTTTTATTGGTCAAATCGAACTGAAATTACAGAGGGAAAAATGCGTGATTAGGGATAGATCCGAATAGGCATTCGCTTACATTTGCTTAACGTACTTAGTACTTACCGCTGACATTTATCGGGGAACTTTTTTTGTTTTTCACGTTAATTAATATATATGGGCAGATCGGAGCGAAACAAATGGCTCAGTTATTCAGTTGGGATCGGGCTGTTGGAGCATCTATTATGGCAATTCAACAATTTTCTCGAAAGGTTTTCTTATAACTGATAGCGTTTTACTCGGATTTTTAATGGATTAAGCATCACAAATACTCGAAAATCCATAAAAAATTAAGCGTTATAGAAATTTTACGGGGTTTAATACTACTTGAAACTCTGTGGTACGGAACCAGGAATAGCACAATGTTCCAAGTCTCCTTGTTGTTAGCTATCAACTACCGTAACTGCTAACAAAAGTGCCCCAACACAACAGCTTGCCGATTTAGACGTTTCTAAACGATGATTTGCCGCGAAATGACATCGCCGTAGGCGCTTATGGTGAAGTCACTAACTTGCACAGATTTTGCAACGTCCCAGCAAGGAACTACTCATGCGCTACGTAATATTTGTAAACGTTGCCACTTGCCATGCTGAGTCGCATAATACAGTGGCAGCTCAGCGTTAGGATATTATTTTTTACTCCGGCACCCATTTACGGAGCTTTACTGTTTGTTAGTTTTCATCTGTATTCGCATGAACCCGGTTCGCAAACGCGCGGAGCTTGAAAAGTTTCCGAAAATGCACGGTCACTGTGACCTATGAGACTACTTTAATTTTCCGGCAGCCCTACGGCATACGGCAGGTAAGTCTTTCTGCGTTAGGAAGTGTTTTAGAACACCCAGTGGACGTTCCACAAGGTGAGACCGCATGAGCCGAAAGCATATATGCACATTTTTAACTTCAGTTAAAAAGTGACCGGAAGTGCGCTTTCGTTGATTTAGCGTTAAGTGCAGAAACGAACACTACCCCTAGAATGGGGTCGCAGTCCCCGCGTTTCCAGGCCCAGTCTGGCACAGTCCCTGACGGTCACAGTCACAGAAGTCATACGGACTCCAACCCAGTCCAACCCAGTGTCACAGACTTCAGCAATACCCCACCAAGCTGGGGTCTGGTCCCACGTGCCTCCCTACATTTTCTATTGTTTGTTGCTCGGCATTTTAGATCACAAACAGTCTTTTATATAAGTCGGGTCCGGATTCTTATTTCTGAATAGTTTCGGGAATAGTTTCGGGAAGCGACTCGCCCGGTCGGCTAAATCTGCGGCTCTCAAGGCCTATATCTATCCTTTTCGTAACATGGTTAATAGCGGGAAGATTTTGGTTTTTCGTCCTCGATCTTATGGCAAAGTATGCAGCAGTATTGTTAACCCACCACACCGTAAATGTATGGAGAATGGTGATCGGCCATATTTTGTGCTTGGTGAAGTCACGGTAAGCTTCCGAAGCGTAGCTTTATGTACCACATATTTTTTTAAAATAACCGCAAATAATAATCAAAAAAATTATAAATTAGCATAAAGCTGGCCACTCTCCAAACAACAAAGACTACGAATGCTTTACTATTGTCAGGTAAGAAGATATCTTTAGACACCAACAAGCTTTAAGGCTCAAACATTTTTAACATGTATATGTCCCCGAAAAAAAGTGACTTCAGTAAATCGACAATCAAATGGTAAGAAAGTGCGCGCAATTGAAGATATAACAGATCTGCTACATTATCGTTCGGTAATTATTGACCTTTGTGCTTTTCCATTACAGTACAAAATAGAGCGCAGATCAGTGTATCCGGCATTCCGGCGACGTTTGGCTGGCAGAGATTTCATCAGCTATCAGAACACCGTCGTTGTACAGATGGCAAAAGATATGTGCTGGCTGGGATTCATCCAGGACATTAACGGTGACAAGGTGCTGGTTGACTTTGATTCGTCCACAGTGCCTGCACGTAACATCCCCGCTTCGCGCGTCTGGCCGCTACAGTTGGTGTCCAGTGAAGGTGTCGAATATGAGAACATGTCAGCATTCGCAGCTCTTCGCGATGAGCAGGATGGTCCCTTCCGTTTCCGTCCCGTCAGTGTGCTGAGTTTTGTTAAGGACTGCAAAATGTTTTTTATCTCCACAGACAGCTTGCCAGCAAGTGACACAGCGCCGGTAACTCAAATTTCCGTTGTGGATCGGTGCCAGATCGTCAGCCGACTGCCATTCGGCGAGCCGCTGCTGCTGGCCCGAACGAGCGGCATTCTCTACACGCGCCTTGAATTCCCCTTTGCTACGTCACAATTGGTTGTGGAAAGTGCCACGGAGGCAACGCGTTTCATTGACACATTTCGCCAACTGTACACTTCGCACCCGTCGCTTTCGGACATGGAGGACAGCTGTCGTTTCCATCTGCGAATCGGGTCGGATCAGTGCACGTTCATTGTCGTGGGTAGCCAAACAGACAGTGCAACCATTCAATGGACAGCGGAGATTCTGCGGAATATACTGGACCAGCATGCAACATGCCGTGCCAGTGTGCCCATGGCTCTTGTGGCCCAGACAGCGGAGTGCTCGGAGGGTTTGTTAATTCCCGGAGTAAAATCCACTTTAGCACTAACGAAACTTAATAAGTTTCGTTAGTGCTAAAGACTTATATACAAGACTATTAAGTGTATACGTGGCAATGATTGCTAGCGCAATCATTGTCACACACGTAACCTCGCTAGTAGGGGTGGTAGTAGGCTAGTAGCTTCTAGCTAGCATAGTACGCCGACGTACGGTTATTATATGGTTCAACCGTGAATGGTTGCACCTTGCAGTCTGCGCTCGGTTATTACGTTAGATTAATGTTAAGTATTTATTCCACTAAATACAGATAGCTTTATGAACATCTTAGCACGGCACCCTGCTGTCGGTTACTATAGACAGCCCATTTATTCTCTATTTTTATAAAAAAAAATTTCTTTGATTAGAAGATTTCTGTGATATGCATTTACTGCATGCCATTTGTAACCGTTTACCCTAAAAGCTCAGACTTTGTAATTTGATACCGTCACTGTTCGGGTATCAAGGACCTATTTGCGGGATGTCAAGCTGGTACCATAAAAGGTTATAAAAAAAGAATACCCAATTTGACACCTGTTTTGTTGAACATAATTTTATGGCACAGTAATTTAAAATTAAGACGATAGGTGACCGTGAGCTCCAAAATTGTAGCGGTATGGCTCCATTCCGCTGCAATTGGAGAAGTTAATCGTCAACCACACAAATGCTTTTAAATAACCGAAATACTAAATCCTTACAGCCGTTTGTAGTAAACAACTAGTATCGCAACACGTCTAGAGCGTCGCCAACAATAAGTTTCTCAGTGCAAAGTATCTGATCAGGTTTTCAAATTCAGGAGATGTCTAGTAACTGAACAAAATTATATGCGATACAATGTGATAGTCGCGAAAAGCTTGTCATGTGACGGACGGAATAAGCAGCACTTGCCAAATGCCAGAAACGTACTCGTACTGGTAGCCATTCGACTCCTCGGACCGGCAGTAAGTAAACAAAAAATCACAAATATTCTGCGGCAGTTCCTATGGGAAAGTGCCTTTTAAATCCTGCAAGATTTATTCAACTTTCATATATGCTGGCTGTTCCTCTTATTTCAAGGCTTTGGGGGCTTCGCAGAAAGTGATGAGATGATGGCCAAGGATACCGGCACAACCTGCACGGCCGGCTGTTTGTGCCATCTCCCACTCGTACTCGTGACCGAGATCCTGGAATTTCTGGATTTGCACACGCAGGCTCGCGCCATGCGGTAAATTCGCTGTTAATTATTATTCTGTACAATGTCTAAGAAACTGAAACAATTAACTGTAGATAAACGGTAGTTTGCTATATAGAGTGTGTGCATTGTGGCAACTGATCCTGACCAATCCCCACGCGACGCACCACATCAGTATTCTAACCGAGAACCTGACTCCGACACCGTACGGGGAGCACCAGTGTTGCCGCACGGCGGGAGTGTTGTTGCGGAGCATCACCCGTCACACGAAGAGCGTCACCATCACGGCACGCGCCCACGACTGGGATGCGGAGCTGTTCGACTGGCACTGCGCGCGCTTGGTGCAGAAGTTACTGAAAGTCAGCGACATAAAGCTGCCGTTCCTCGTGTTGAAGTCCTTCTGCCTGACATACGTGGTTCCTGCAGTGCTTCAGGTCTTCGAACCGGTCTGCGAACAACTCATCGTTCGTGGATGGAAATTGTGCGGAGCGCTGTTGGGCGTGATGCGATCGGATGTGGATGCCCTTATGACGCCCTGTACTCCCTTACCGGATCACGAAGAGCGCTTCATCAGCACGGCCAGTCCGGAAAACCCGCAGTCGGTTCTGAATGGGACGCTGACCATTCCGCACTTGGCTTGTGTGTGGCGCGACGGCCGGGAGCACATCAGCCGGGCGTTCATGTGCGCCCTGGACCGCTCCTTCCCACCGGCCACGCCCGACGTCTTCGCCAAAGTGGCGGCGGTGCGCACTCGCTGGCGCAACACGCTGGTTTACCCGGAGGAATGGCAGTCCATCCGTCACTTCCTAAGCATGTAACTTGGGGCGGTAGAAAAAACTGCAGCAGTGATTTAATTGACGGTTTTTTTCTAATTTGCTGCAGGTACAGCGGATTCTGGCCGGATGGCAGTCCGCACGCGTGGGATGATGTTGACTTGAGAAGTGTCGATCTTGACCAACTCAGCACACTGGCTTTGTGGGGAATCTATGAGATCTTCAACGTTTGAGTAGTAACAATGCATGACTTGTAGCGCTCTTGGATAATATTATTATGATTTTTTGATAATACTTGCTACATGTATGAGCAGCAAACGTATGAATGCTTCTGTACTTACGCCAACCGGGCGAGAGTGTGTGTTGTCTATACTTTTTCGGCCCTTGTCTCGTAAACAGAAAATAAAGATACCGTCCTCTAGCAGTTTTAGAGAAGCACAGCCTACCTATTTAATAGACATTTTTCGCAACTGCTCCACTTAACCATAGCACTACACTTAACCATACGCTATGGTTAAGTGCGAGCGTATGGTAAGTGCGGATACCATACAAATTCGTTGTATGGTAGCTGACTTCCAAAGGCTCCTCTTAGTTCCCATACACTTTAACTTCGTTAGAGCTAAGCTTTTCTAGCACAGAAAACATCGGAGAACTTGAATTTTGATGTTCCAAAGGATGCCATACCGTGTAGCACGAGAAAAAAAAATAAATACGAAGATCTCTAGAAAACAACTGCGCTGGTTTTAAGGTATCCTGTACACTGTCACTCCGACGGCGGTGTCTAGCTACACGATAAGGTATGGTTAAGGTATGGTTATGGTGTCTTTTGCGAAAAGCCTCTACTTGCTTGATCTATGGTCAAGAAAATTTCCGAAAAAATAATTTTTTTTATTGAATTATTTGAGGAAGAACCACCGATTTTCAAATTGGTATACACGTTCTTTCTGGTAGCTGACTTTGGTGAGTTAAATGGATTCCCATGCATTCCGACAGCCCCTGGTTGGCGAGTAGCCCATCGGCTATTGAAACATCGTGGCAGTACAGATGTAGAAGGATATCTACTGGCTCGGACACATCCAAGACATCAACGGTGACAACGTGTTGGTGGACGTCGATGACTCCACAGCGCCTGTACACTGTGTCCATGCTTTGCAAGCGCGACCGCTGCACTTCTGGGCTGAAACTGCATCGCGACCAGTACTGCAGTATGCCGGTGTTCGCCTCTCTCCGCGATGGATGCGGCGGTCCGTTTCACTTTCGCTTGGCCACTTTGCTGGGCGAAAGCGAAACGGACCGCCAGAACACCAGGGGTCCGAATACGATAACGTATCTTTAAAGTACAGAAATATGAGGCAAAAGGAAGTACACTTAAAGTGACCGAAATATGAGACAAACCGAAGCATCTCCACCCGCTTGCCTGGAATCCATGAAGCATCGAATACTGCAGCCGTTCATCGGTGCCAAATTATAAGCCGGTGGCCGTTCGATGAACCACTTCTACTGCTGGCCTCCACGCTCGCGGCGAAGACCAATCTAGCGCTGCTCGCAAGCATCACTGGATCGGTATTCTGCGCGAGCTTTGAAGACATTCGGGACAGCTGTCGTTTTCATCTGCGCATCGGGACGGACAAGTGCACGTTCGTTGTTTTCGGCTTCCAAAAGCACTTCGCAGCCATGGACAGGACAGCAAATGTTGCTCACGATATTGCGGAAATATTCCACGAGCCGAATCAGTGAGTCAGTGGTTCATTGGAGCGGATCTGCTAAATTCCTCAAATTGCGTTTCTCCGCTAAATACTCGTACAACAGCAGTGTTGCACATTCTTCGTATCCTCTACGTATGTAGGTATCTGTCATTGCCGTATCCCAAAATAATCTCTGCAGTCTCCTTGACGTAACGCACATGTATTCCACCAAGAATCGAAACAAAAGAAGCAAAAAAATAACTACGAATTAGTGGGATTATGGAACGCACACGAAAGATAATGCGAGAAAAATGTGGAATTGGCTTGTCAAAAAGGTTGACCACGAGCACCTTGATAATATTCACGAATTCGTGTAGAATGTTTAGTGGAGCACGATGATAGACTTTAACTCTTAACGGCAGTAATTTAAGCCTTGCCAAGCCAAGTTGGAATAGTTTGATTGATTAGTTATTGAGTAGCCAAGCCGGTTACAATTCGGCACTATCACATATCCTTATTCACGAAGAACATTATATCTGCAACACTACGGCTAGTCGAGTCAGTAAAGTCATCACACTCCGTATAACACCAGCAATACATATACTTCCCCTGTCAACAATTCACAAATCGAAATCTCTGCAGGCTGCATGTAACCTCTTGGCCTTGTAGTGTAAACATAGCCCATACATGCATTTGCTGCTGATGCGTGTAGCGTTTACCTGGCAAGAAGCCTTTTGCAAGAGGCATTTTGCAGCCTCGCACAATTCAAATCCGGACGTTGAGCAGCTCGTTGATTCCCCACAGCGCCAGTCTGCTGAGTTCGGTAAGATCGACTGTTCGGAGGTCGACATCCTCCCATGCGCGCGGACTGTCATCCGGCCGGAAACCGCTGTACCTGAAGTAAAATGGTGTAAGAAAGTGGGGTTTGAAGCCAGGAAAAGGTCGTAAGGAAGTTGTCGGTGTTCAGGAAAAGTTATTCAGCGAAATGGCGTTCAACGATTTCTCGTTTCAACAAATAGTCAGGTCATCGTTTCGTCGGTCAGCAAGTCGCCAGCAAGTTGTCGGTCAGCAGGACAGCTCCTTCGTTAACATAATGCTATAGTACCGTGGTACTAGCGGAAGAGGAAACGAGGAAACGCATGCTATCTGTGCAGTAAATAAAATTATATACTCTGTTTATTTTACATCGGCGTCTAATACGGTATTAATATTAATTTAGCTGATTTTACTCAATCAATGAATACCAACCCTCGAGGTACTCCGCCGACTCCGCTCGATCCGTCATGGTGAGGTGTTGGTTTACCTGTGGCCGTATTCTCCACTACCTGCAGCAACGTCTCTGCTGTGGACAGCGGGGACATTGATGCAAAAATCGGAGAAGACGGCCACGAGATATTGGAGAAAGCAACCCCCGCCGTTCATGGTCGCAGTCTCAAGCATGACAGGGATGCAGCTATCGGCCTTGAAATGGATGTGGAAGCGATACCTGTTCTCCTTGTGAGGCGGCGCAAGGAAGACTGGATCCCGTAAGTTTTGCAAAAGAGGTCTGCTTGGATGCTGAGCGGCAAGTTTGTGGAAAGGGAGTAAGTTCCTTGGCAATGGTGAGAGACAAGGTCACAAGCAGCACAGTCACAAGACGGAGGGCTGTGAATACTGACGTGCTGCGGGAGCCTGCGGTATTTATCTTCATAACCGGACATACACTGCAGCGGCCAGACTCGCGTATCATGCATGTAGCCCACAGGCGCTGTGGCGGAATCAAAGTCAACATGGACATGGTCACCGGCAACATCCTGGATATATCCCAGCCAGCATTCATCATTTTCCATTGGAACTGCTACGGTACGCCGACAGCTGATGGACTTGTTGTCCATTAGAAGCCGTCGAAATACCTGGAACAGAAGTAGGCGGTTCATTTTTCACTGCAAGATGGGAGAGCACTGCCTTTAAGTAATAGAAAGTTTGATTTTTTTGCATTTGAAACGCTGTCACTATAATTATGGTTCCTTAGGTATACGCACTCGACACACACGCCTACGGTCTTTAACTGGACTACTAACTACTAACTGGAATATCCCAGTAAACTGCCCATCAGATTAATTTCACCAGCCGCAAACCGTATTTAATCAATTTTACTGAGCATTTGATCTCCTGAAGCCGCTAACTGCATTTTCTGTTTCTCTCTTTTTTAAATAAACGCGTAACCCTTAACGAAATTTCCACTCTTAACACAAAAAATGATCTAAACAAAATTGTTTCGAGTTAGCCAGCCCGATACAGTAACCTACATGTGAGCGGAGAAGCGGCTCACGTACTGCGATAAAGTCTTTCAAAGGATTTCAACGTATTTGCGCCGTGGTGCAGTGGTACTGCCTACGCGGGTCTAACGACGTAGCCGGGCTTCGATTCCCCCATCGGCGCCTTTTTCAGCCGTATCTCGGTTTCCCTCGGATCGCGCCCTGCTTAGATACACATTACGTCTGCATATTATTGGATATCCGTTAGATTAATGTAGATTTACCGTAGCTGGTCAACCGAAGAAAATCAAACGCTTAAGGAAAATTTCAAAAAGAGCAAATATTCTGTGGGAAAAGTGAAGAACGAACTATCGTAAAACCGACCATCCCACCATTGTCTCGATTCGAGACTCTCCACAGCTAAAACGCGAACTTTGCTGGACTGGGGAAAACTTTCAGTTTCATGAATCAGGACCACGCATTATGCCGGAGTCTTTAATGAATTAGTAAATAAGGAATTGGGAACAGATTCGAGTCAATCGTCACAAGACTCTGTATTATTAATCAGTTATATGCTTACATACGCAGAGTTGGTTGAGTAGTTTACAAGCAGTGGTCCGACTAAAATCTTCGGGCTGAAAACGTGGTCCGACCAAAGTGTCCGGGATTAAAACGTAGCGCGACTGAAGTGTCCCTGCGAAATTCATGATCCAATAAAAGTGTCCGGGTTCAAAACGTGCTCCGACCAAAGTTTGCGGGCTTAAATCGTCGTCGGGTTGGGAAAATATCGGTGAAATGAAACTGCAAAAGGGTAAGAGTGCAGTCAGATGCAGAAATTCAAGGTTTCAAACTGAGGTAAACTGCACGCGTGGCGAATTTCCTCAGACCGCTGCACTGCTTCGTTCAAACTCGATCCGTGTTCCACGAAAACTACGAAAATACGGTAAAAACAATAATAACGGTATAATAACGGTAATAATAACGGTAAAAACATAACTGCGATTCCTACTTTAAACAAACCCGGGAGCCATGAAGTAAGACGAAAGAAAAGTCTCCGTTCATTGCCTTTGCCAATATGTCGCTGCGCTAAAGCAGAACACGACTTTCCAAAACTTGTGGTACGGGTCTCGCCATTGGATTCAGTAGCAGTACGTGCAAAACAAAGTGTTTAGTGTTTACCATTGTAAGGAGGAGTGGCCTCCCCGCACACCTGCACTGGTGCGGGTGCTAAGTTGTTTTGCTGTTTTCCGATAGTGATTTTCTCCATCTGCCAGATCTTCGATCTGGTAGATTCTTCAGTTGCTAGCCATCGTCGTCTGAGTAACTTGCTGGTCTTTTAGCCCCGCAGCATTCTGCTGCGGGAGCATCTGTAGTGACATATGAATGGGATATAAAAGTGTACTACGTAAACTGGATGTCGTGCGTTGCGCATTTATCCCTAGTTAGTTACGTCATACACTACACAGGGTCCTGTCAGTCTGGATCACTGTCCTGGACTCTTTCACGGTCCACGGTAATACCATGAAGTCTCTAATACAAAGCAGTGGTGGCTAGTCTCAACTTTCAATATCATTGTGTTGAGAGCCAACAAAAAACTGCAAATGCAAACATCTCTACCCCGAAAACATGGCTACCGACAGTCCGACACGGAGCCGCCGGCCGATGGTGGTGTTCGGTTTGCCAAACCGACTTCCGCTTCCGGCGAGTTAGAGCCTCTTCTCTGCAGTTATAATGCAGCATTAAGTACTACGACTCACTGTAAAAAAAGGTGCCAAGTTGACTCGACAACACAGTATGTTCGACAAGCCATTTTTTGGATAAACGCAGCCAAGAATTTGGCCTCTCCTAATTATTCACGGAACAAGTTTCACATCAGCCTGTTTTTAGTATCGTCGTTATCAATCTTGACGATGTCGCCCGAGAATTGTTATCCGCATTCATTTAATAGTAACATACATAGTTAATGCTCAACTGTAAAAGATACATAGATTTGACTTGGTCTCTGCTACGTGTTTGATCGTTGCAAACGTGCATTTGACCAGGTGGTTCTTCGTAATCATCCATCACTGAGGACTGCGGGAGTTGTTCAGACTTTCTTGCCGAAATTGTGCTAGAACTTAGATAGCAGCAAATGTGCAGCCCCAGAGAATGCTTTTCTGCGCAGATCAGTTGCCAGCTAGCTTTGCTCGCCTGGTTCTTGCGTTGTACTGTATTTAGTACTTGTATTTCCTTATGAACAAGCTGAGGTACCGCGAAATATGTTGCAGTGTGGAGAAGAGAAACGAAAGCGGCCGCTGACGATATAGTCGGCTTTCGTGTGGCACCGCAGTGCGGAAAATTATTACTAATCGAAGGGAAGACTGCGGTGCGCCGTTTTAAATGTACTGTGCTTAGCGTCACACCTTCTTGCGTTTAATTGTGAATCTTAGTTTACTAATAGCGTCCCAAACGCATATTGCGCGAACAAACAGCCGATTTCACACTACTGTACACCAATCTTTTGGCGACAGAATGTGAAGAAAAAATGCACAGAAAAGATTGAGAGGCGCGACAGTATTCGTCCGTGTACCTCTGACTTTGGTACCATGTATCTCGTCCATGTCACTTAACAAGAATAACATGGTACATCGTATACTCAGTGATAATTGAGACGATGACAAGCCATAGTTCATAAACAGGTGACCAGTACTCCGACAATAAGTAAAATACTTTAATTTCAACAAAACTGGATTGCATTCTTTGAATATATGCCGGAAAGTGGAGAAAAATAGCGAAGCATAGTTGTAAAAAAGGTGCTGCGCACTGAATCTGAATGAACACTGGACAATACTCATCCTGGCACTGTTTACAAACAGTTGATTTTTAAAAAGCTTAGCTTACTTTAAATTCTTACGAAGGGAGGTATCAGTTCTGCATAATAATGCGTAATAATGCGTAACAACATTTGCACATTCGATCGCCAGGTAGTGCTAACCCGACTTTGCGACTATTACTCGATTTAGCACAGTCCAACATAAATCCATCCATGGAAACCGGCTGCGATATATGATATAACACCCCGGAGTACAAGATTGTCCCGTAATTGTTACTGTAAAGGTAAAGAAAGGTTTAATGGTTTAACGTTCGTGCAGCGTACCCATTCACGGCAGAGCCCAATTCGAAGCAGCAGACACTCACAACCACAACAATTCTCCAGAATATACAGCATTTCAAATCAAGCTGTAAACAAGAATACAGCAGCGCATTTACTTACAAACACTTCTGTTGGCCAAATCTCAGGTTCCAGGATTTTTCTCGCCATGTCTTTAAACGTTTCAACGCGGGCAAACGTGGAAGATCGTCTATCGCCACGAGTAGGACTCACAAATCTTGTGGATATCTTCGATCTGTTTGGCAATGGACGCATAGTCCTTAACGCTGTCAAAGTCCGAATCCTCAACCCGTGGGTCGTGGAATGCCTCTCACACAAAAGTCCGCATGGGGCTAGTGCTTCGCTTGTAGTGTTTCTGTCAGTTCTCTCGAGGGTCCCTCACTCGTTCCACTACGCGTGCCACGCACGGCAGACGTACTTGCCGCGATGTCGGCGCTATGGACGATTGCCAGTACATTAGGTCTATCACAATAAAAAAAATACCTGTCCGCCGTATATCGAAGAACCCATGCAGACGTTTTCCTGCGGGAAAGGGTTGGTGAAATCATCCACAGATCATTCGGCCAATCCAGCATCGGCTGCAGGCAAACGATCCTCGGCAGGAAACGATGGCAATCCAGTTTTCCCCGAAACGAGTTGGGAAACCGAAGCCCCGTGGATGACTGAAAAAATCCGGGCAACCATCCGTATGAACTTGAAATAAAGTAACAGAAGTTTCCAGCTAGAAACACGAATGTACCGTATATCCCGTCCTAAATCAAAAATACTGCAACCTGTGAATAACAACAATAGATTAGCGAAAGAAGGATGGATCTCTGGATATGCGCTTCAAAACCTCCAGGGACCACGCGGCGACCCAGAATACCCAGAGCGCTCCCGCATTAACCCCCATTAGTTGCTTGAAAGAACTGCTGAACGGGCCACGTCCGAAGATATCCTCCAGAATCCCCAAAGCAGCGAAGCAACTATGTACGCAGGAATTTTTAAAGCGCGTTCGACGCTGCATTCAGAAGAACGACACCGCCTCGTGGTGCGCCGTGCTCACTTTCTCCAGAAGTGCATTGTCATTGCCAGAATCGAAGGCTCTCCGCACGGATTCCCTGAGCAGTACTATAAAGCGCAACCTTCGGCTAATGGAGGAAAGTGAAGTGAATGGCCTACTTGAAACGAATAACCCAGCTAAAACGGCAAAACCTCGACCATCAAAGCGTTCGGGAAAGAGTGACGATAAACAGCGTTTGCGTACACGGGTCGCGCAAATGTTCCAGAACGGTAGGACAAAAGATATCATAAAGTTCCTAGCTTCCGAGGAATCATTGGCGGAGATCAACGAGGAAACTATAGCTGCGCTCAAGGAGAAACACCCACCGAGACCAGCCGATACTACGTTGCCACATCTCAACCCCTCGCCAGCTGTACCACGGGTAACTCCAACCGAACTTCTGGAGGCAGTATTCAGCATACCAGCAGGTTCGGCAGGTGGTTTCATGGGAATGAAACCTCAGCATTTGAAAGATATGCTGAATCATCGCGATGCCGTAGAAAGTGAGCTATGTCTGGCCTTAACGAACCTCATGGATATAGTTATTGGTGGAAAAGTACCAGAGGAAGTGCGCCCCTTTCTGTTCGGTGCCAACTTAGTGGCTTTGAAGAAGCCCTCTGGAGGAATCCGGCCAATAGCGGTGGGTGAAGTATTGAGACGAGTGGCGTCAAAAATCATTAGTACGCGATGCCAGGAAGAGATGGGCATGAAATTTCGCCCTGTTCAGATGGGTTACGGGACGAAAGGCGGAGCCGAAGCAATAGTTCACGCAGCAAGAAGTTATCTGGAGGCAGATCACAAAGAATCGCGGGTGATGGTAAAGCTGGATTTCAAAAACGCGTTTAACATGATCAGCCGGAGAGCCGTGCTCGAGGCGGTGCAAGCGGAAATCCCAACGTATTTACCATATTTTCATCAGGCTTATTCGCCTGTCTCCCATCTGGTGTGTCAAGATACAGTAATTGGATCCGAATGGGGCGTCCAACAAGGAGATCCGGCCGGACCACTGCTGTTTTGTCTAGCGATTCTTCCTCTTTTGAAAAGCCTTAAAAGTGAATTCAAAGGAGGATTTCTAGATGACATAACACTTGCCGGAACAAAAGCGGACGTGATGGCGGACATCAAGAAAATTGAAATCGAAGGGTTAGCTTTAGGTCTGGTACTGAACTATGGAAAATGCGAAGCCTTCTTTTTTGGTGGAGATGAAGAACAGCGCGCAGCGGATAAACATAGTTTAGTTTGGGAATGGCCAGATATCGAAATTCTGGAATGTGAGAAACTGTCGCTGTTGGGTGCACCGGTAACAATATTTGCGGTCCCGTCATTCCTTCGTTCAAAAATTGATGAAATTAACCGACTAGTGGAAAAGCTGAAAATGCTGCCATCCCAGCAGGCACTTTATTTGCTGCGTAACTGTCTGAGTGTCCCAAAGCTGCTGTACATATTACGGACAAGTCAGACCTACGAGTGCCCGGATTTGCTGAGGGAATTTGACGGTCTAATGCGGAATACTGTCGTCTCGATCGTGAACGTAGCGGTAACCGATACGCAGTGGTTGCAGATGTGCCTTCCGGTTGGTCGCGGAGGACTGGGCTTACGGCGTGCAGAGGAGCTAGCATTGTCGGCGTTTATCGCTTCGGCTACCTCGGTAACGCAAGTTTGTTCGGAAATACTCCCAGGCTACCGCATTTCAGGTCTGCAGGAAGCTGTGGAGGCTTGGACAGATCGGTACCTATGCGAAGTGCCAGCGGAAGGAATCAGGAAATTCCAGAAGAGCTGGGACTGGGCCGTGGTAGAGATGAATTACTCCCGGGTACGCATGCAAGCCATTCGGAGCAGAAACGAGAAGGAAATGGCCCTGCTACTGGCAGCATCGGAAAAAGAATCAGCAGCTTGGGTGCACGCCTTACCGGCAGCTTGCCTTGGGACCGTCCTGAACGATGACCAAGTAAGAATCGCCATTGGCCTGCGTTTTGGGTTGCCAGTGGTAGCGGAACATGAATGCCGTGGGTGTGGCTTTAAAGTAACTCCGGATGGCCATCACGGATTAGCATGCCTATACAACCAAGGAAGATGGAGTCAGCATGTGGAACTTAACTCCATCCTTGAACGTGGCTGTTTCGCGGCAGGGATTCCTTGCGAACTGGAGCCTAAAGGAATGCTGAGAGATAACGGCAAAAGGCCCGATGGTGCAACGTTGGTTCCCGTTCGTGAAGGAAAGCAACTGGTATGGGACGCCACGTGTGCAGACACTTTAGCTCAGTCATACCTGAAAGGATCGGCCAAAGCGGCTGGAGCAGCAGCTCGTCAAGCGGAAAACCGAAAACGATATAACTACCGCTTGCTGGGAGATCAGTACTGGTTTTATCCGTTTGCTGTGGAGACGATGGGAGTCCTAGGAGAAGCAGCTAAGGAAGTGGTCAGTTTCTTTGGACGACTGATTAGGAAAAGACAGGCGAGAGCAGATCCACGGCCTTTCTTAAACAGCGCATCAGTTTGGCCATTATGAAGGGAAATGCCGCAGCAGTTTTGGGCACTTTGCCAGGAAGGAACAAATTTGTTAATGGAGAATTTGGTTGTTTTTTTCAGTCTTAATACACAGTGTGTACAGTAGTGTTGTTGACCTACCGTGAATGTATGAAACTTCAAATATAATAAAGAATTTATATCTAAAAATAGATTAGCGATGTAAAAATGCGGTAGTCTCATGAAAATCGGCAGAAGATTCGGTTACTGTGGGAAAAAAATGGGAAGAATGTTGCGAAAACGAAAGACGTGGAGAAGAACTGCTTAACTGACAGCACACCACAAACAGAACTGAAAACTCCTTAACTTACTGTATAAGAAACCGCCATTTACATCACTTCTCATGGTGTTTATTAAAATCTTTGAAATACTATCCAACTTTGGACCTTGTGTGAGGTAACCTGATGTCCACGGTTAAATGCAAATCGCATTAGTACATTTATTTGCTCTGGGTTATCCAGCAAACTACTCAGCAAACGTTCACGAAACTGGTAATGTACCTCAATAACCTCATTATTCGTGACTGGATTACTGCACCACTTTGGTGCAGCGCCCGAGCGACGCGCTGCACCAAAAATACCCGGAAAGGACAGACAGGTTATCCTCCGCGTTGTTTCACATTAGAAAACTTGATAACTTCTTCATAATGTTTCCCTTGCATAAAAGCACTAATTAACACGTATTAAATGTAAAAGTTTTTGTCATGCAAAACAACGCGGAGAATAACGTGTGGTCGGGTGTCTCGGCGAATTCGCATTGTGAGTATGTTTGGAATGCGAAAAACGTTCACGTATAAGATAAATAGATACGAATAATGATACTGCAGTACGTACAGCTCAGAGTTGAGGTAACTGGTGGAAGTTGTCTGCAGCTTCGCTATAAGAAGTATATATTGTTATAATTCGTCTGATGGCTTACCTGACACTTGCAAGTTATCACTTTCTGTGCATCTCCGAGATTCGAGATACGGCTTCCCAATCGGATGTTGCGCACACAAACGAAGTTCACACCAACGTATACAAAGATCTGGCTATAAAATACAAAAAAGACGATGTAAAAAAGGGACTGGCAGAGCGCTAAAGTGAATGTACGTTTGCGTGCGTGTGCACGCTTTTGTACGCTGTGGCCAAGTCATTTCTTTAACTGTTCCCGCCATTCTTCCATGGTCGCAAGAAACAGGATTCGGCGAGAACACTGTGTGAGAAGCCCCTGTAAAGCATCATCACGTTCAGAGAGAAATAAAAACACCGGAATACAAATACGGGCCGAATTGAAAGGGACGTTCAGACGCGCATCACATTCAGGAGCTTCGGTATCCACGAGATTCGTATGGTATTCTTGGCGTATGCTCTGTGAATCCTGCTGGCCACATTTTTGCTTCTTTTAAGGGATTTGGCCCGGTACATGACACTAAATTCGTTTACATTGACGGGAATATTCGCTTGCGCGCACTCCCAAACACTTTTTTGGGTTGCTTTTTGACATTGTGTAGCCAAATGATTTGTATACATAGGCGTGAAATCCGTTTTCGCGCGCAACATCCGGTTGCGGAGTTATGAGGGTGACAAAATCCCAAAAAAGTTTAAATGCATTTAGGTGTACCAAAAGTCTCATTATGGACCGATCCCTTTCAAATTTTGCACATAAATGCACATTACTATGAAGATCGTTCTTACACGGATCCAGACTTCCACAATTTTTTTCGAATTTTAAAATGAATTTTAAAATTTTTGAAATTCGTTTTAAAATTTGAAAAACATCCTATAACAGTGGATCGGTGTAAGAACGATCTTCATGGTTATGCGCATTTACGTGCAAAATTTGAAAGGGATCGGTCCATAATGAGACTTTTGGTACACCTGAATGCATTTAAACTTTCTGGGATCTTGTTACCCTTATAACTCCGCAACCGGATGTTGCGCGCGCAAACGCATTTCACAACTATGTATACAATTCTTTTGGCTACAAAATACCATAAAGCAATGCACAAAAGTGTTTGGGAGTGCGCGACAGCGAAAGTTCCCGTGGATGAACACGAATTTGGTGCTATGTACCGGGCCAAATCCCTTAAGACATTTCAGCATAGACTATTAACGTAACGTACCCCAACGTACCCGTGTATCCGTCGCGCATGTCGGAAGTCTTGCGTTAACCTTGTGTTAACCAGCTTGGAACTCGAATATTTTAAGTGAAATAACAGCGGGATATATAAAGGATACCTAGCGTAAGAATACATACATACATAAGTACATAGTACATACAACATAGTTAAGTACATAATAATTATTTAAAAATATGTAAGTACATACCAACTCCAGATCAAGCGCAATACCAGGATATTTCCCGAGATCGTTCCCTAAAAAAAACCATGGTACAACACACGACACGTGCTGCAGAAATTATACGGCGGTGGAAACAAAGAGGCTTCTGAAAATAAGGAGGATACTTGAAGGTTACATAGGGAATACCATGGTCTACTGATCATACTACAGGCAGAAGCCATAAAATATTCTCAATAAAACTATGTACGAACCGTGGCGTAGATAGAAAGACAGCATCCTCCAGAAACTCGATCGTGGCCATACAATTCCGTGGCGCGTATCGAAGCTGTTCTTTGCCCGATTTAAAAATCGAGCACATCCGGTGTATTCACATCCAAACTATCCAGCAAGAAGGCGCTCGGTGGGAATATGGGTATTAGAATACTGGAGCCGATCAAGCCCAGCCGCTGCCCGTAGAGTTTCGCTCCCTGCCTTGCTCAGGGAACGCAACTCATCAGGCAACTGCACACGGGGTTCTCGAGAATAATCCCGCATCTGGGATTCCCTCTACTTCTCATTACAAAACCACGCCGATGATATGGTGCGGACGAAATGCGTTCCCGTCTCTGGCAGTGTGAAGAACTACATGGATCCACGAAAAGCCAAACACACAGCAAACAACGCTGAAATATGCTGCCATCACCAGAAATGATCAGTTCAGAAAGAGACTGGAAAACTATGCGATTTCGAGAATAATATCAGAAGAAGAGAACATTGTTCAACGGCCGATATGAATCGTCTACGCGAGGTCGACGATTAATTAATTAAGGTCGATAACTCGATAGCCTTAATTTTTGTTTCGCCGTCCCCATCGAACGGAAGTGACGGCATCCGGCAGCACAACGTGCACGGCACAGTGTGTTTGGCTATCAATGCACGCACACTGCTCGATCAGCAGTGCAGTGCATGGCTTGGCAGACGGCCAGGAATGCAATTTGTGGTTAAGTACTCCTGTCTAAACTGTAAAAAAATTGGCCTAGTTAACAGAATCTCTGCTATCTTCTCAGCGATCCACATATACATGTTGCTAATAAAGCTCCGCGGAAAATTTCAAATCAAGGAAATTCAGGGACTTCCGGTGCGCAGAGCAGGGGCAACCGCCCAGTGCGGCAGTCCTGTGGGAATTTTATCTCGATTCTTCCTGGCTGATTCACAAAACTACTGACTTTCTCTGCGCTACGTCCATAATTATGATTTTCGTGTGGAGTAACTCGATTTGTCTTGTGTTATACGGGTGCATAACAAGAGTTCCAGTCCATACACAGGATGAACGGAATGCTAATAGACTTTCTACAGAGTACCAAGCCCAGCCAATCATTTTATATATTATTGTAGAGTGTCGAGTGATTTCCAACGCAGCAGCTGTTTTTCAGGTAATTATTTTTCTAATCTTGTACTTATCAAACACATCATTTGCATTTTACACATGGATTCTCTCATCTGGTACGTGAAATCTGCAGTATATAACGGTAGACGGCGGTAGTGCATATATAGTTACAGTAACTGCGCGCTGTTTGACGAATCCTTAAGGAAGAACCCGTGCAAGATCTCATCTTGGGTTGACTTGCTTCCACAATCAAACGCTAATTTGGCTAGACGTATTTGTGAAGTCGCTGATTAATATCTGCGCCTGCAGAGTGCAAGTACGGTAACGTACATATCGATCAGATGACAAAAATGTCAAAGAAACAGCGCTAGAATTCTTATTAGTACTTTAAGTTGCTAGGCTGTTATGCTGTTCTGTCTGCCGTACGAATTACTGTAATTCAAACTGCCATAATGTAGAAGCTGTGTTGACAGTTAACACTGCCAATAACAGCCGATAATTCGTAATACTGATGTGCCTTTTCTTTATTTCACTCACGACTTTTGTAGGTTTTATGGTTATTACTGACGGGAGCAATCTGTAAAACACCAGCGATTGGTTATGGTAAAAATTTAATATCGCGACATGTCATGGTTCCGTATGGAATGAGCAACCAATGCAGTTAGTGAGCCGGCGGTGGTTAACATGATCAGTATAAACTTCATAAACAAATACAGGCATAAAAACAATGAAGATCCTTCCAAATATCACATCCCACAATCAAGAAGGGAATTCGTTCCGGATCAACCAATCCAGAATAAAATTCCCTTGACATTCTGAGCACTCCACCATTCACGATCTGTATTCCATGAGCAGTAACAGAGAAATGCTAATAAAGCGGCCGATACCGAAGAACTGATCCCACGGTCAACACGATTCCATCTGACGCAAACAGAATCATTAATAACCGTCGAACACTTCAAGGAAGTTCGTAGTACGTCGGTGGTCCATCAAATGCATACACTTGGCTACTGTCGTCGTCTACACACGAAGAAGTGGCAACGGGATACGCTCCCGTAAAATGCAGCCAACGGCTTTCCATAATATAGCCATCGATCATGGCGAAATTGCCACTGTAAGCGAATTCTCCGAGTGACGGACCGTGACAGTAATTCCAGTGGTTACTGCCGAAAGTGTCCTTAGGTAAAAAATAACGCTGCTCATCTCCGGAACACAAATAACTTGAATCGGCAAAAGGACTGCGCGCCACGATAGCTGCGGCAGAAAATTCCCCACGGCCGGTCAATAATTTGGCCTTCTCGATCAGCGATTCCGCGTTTTCGTTTATTGCTTCATTTTTGACGGTGTACGCTACTTGATCATCGACGTCGGTTTCCCGGTCATCCATGGCGATTTGCAGGTACTCCTCCAGACGCTCCAACTGCGATTCGGTCAGGTTGCCGATGACCTTGCGGTACATGTCCATCTCGTGCATTTCGTCCAGCTCTTCCACTTTAATTACCACCGGACTTTCCGGGGCGATGGACACGCTGCTGGTCAGTGAGGAATTTAAATCGAAACCGGAATCGCGCCCCGAAGAAACTGTACTGTCCCGGTCGCTCTCGGCTTCCGCTGCGTGTTGAGTCTCCCGGCAGTGACGTCGCACACTGGATTTCGTTGTGAACTGGCGCTCGCAATTTTCGAAGGGACAGGCGAACGGTTTGAAGCCCCGGTGGGCGTTGAGGTGCTGTTGGAGGGTGGCGGAACGGGTGAACAGTTTCGGGCATTTTTGGCATTTAAAGGGTTTGGCCTCGGTGTGACGGCGCTCGTGCCTTTCTCTCGAACCTGTTGAATATAAAAATAGTAGTGCTTAAACTTCTTGACTGTTTTCGTGGGCCGAATTATCGTTTATCATTGGATAAATGAATTGAGCGACTAGAAAATCTCTAGTTAATTTATCGTTACCTACTCGTAATGGTGTTCAACTGGACCGCTATATTAAGTTAAACGGTGCGACCTACCATCATGTACAGCAGCTCACATAACGTGATTTTATATTCATCACTGTATTTTACAAGACTTACTGTATAACTAAAAATCGGTTTAAGTGGTTGTAAAATTTACAAGTGCTCCGAAAGCAGTACGATGTGCTTTACACGTCAGAAATAGAAATTGCGTAAGCAAATTGGTATAGTTCAAGGTGGCCCACCGTATATCACCCCTTTACTTATTTTTGAACATTATTGACTCATTAGAAGCATTGCGTAATCGCATTACTTCTAGCCACGCAAACCAAAATACAGCTCGTTTAACAAGCCAGTGTCTCACTGAACTGGCGCAAGTGCTTAATGGAAATAGGAACAGAGCGAATGATTCCCATAAATTACATAAATACCGATAATTACCGATAAATGCTTAAATAGCCGATAGGAAGCCATTAGTTACTTCCATGATTTATTTCCGAAAATGTCTGTACAGTATCTAAGGTATCATAGCGTTGGTGCTGGTCGGTTCATTAAGTACAGCGTAAATTAGGCTAATTTATCACCGGTTCAAGGTTGTTAGGTGCCTCGTTAGCTTGTCGTTTCTACTGGCAACGAGCTCCTACAGCTGAAGGCAGCAGACATAAAACTGAATACTTAGTGATCGTCGTCCTAATCCTTCTCGAGGGTACACAAAACTACAAGAAAACAGACCCAAATCCACCCGAAACGCATAAATCAGTCTTATTTGGATGCATTATATGGTAATAAAACATGCTAAATGGTCATTGCTTCCGGATAATGGAAATGCCGACAAATTTTACTGCGAAATAATGATGCTTGTGTTAATAACTTATGTATATTTACGACAATCTCGCACTGTTGATGACCTTAAGGATCGTTAATAAAATATTGATTTACGAACGCAAAATATTTAATCTCGTTATAAAAAACAAATAATTATCGTTAAATTAACTATTTTGCAGCCACAACAGTTCGTAACAGAAACATTACTTTTAAAGAAATGTCCTATTTTAAGAGACCAAACCAATTTAGTTATAAATAGGTTTGTCACCAAAATTTTTAACGGTGCATGCATTAGTTGTTAATTTGTAAACAACAAAATTTAGCGCAACGACGATCACGCTAGAACTGTAGCATTATTTTTTGCTCTTTCCACCGCTACAGTGTACAGTGTACATCTTTCCACCGCTACAACATACGGCTACAGTGTACACACTTTAGGGTAGCGCGAACAGTCGTATCGCGGCTCAAAGAAAATTATTCGGTAGACTAAATTCATAGTATAACTGGCTTGTCTGTTAAGGGAATCGGCCCGGTACATGGCCCCAACGTCGTGCACATGCACGAAATCTTTCACTTTCGCGCACTCCCAAACCCTTTTTCCTCTTGGTTTACGACATTCTGTAGCCAGATGATTTGTATACACGGGGTGAAAACCGTTTCTGCGCACAACTTTCGGTTCGGGAGTTGGATCGGTGTAAAGACGTTCTTCATGGTTATGTGCATTTACGTGGATAATTTGAAGGAGATCGGTCCATAATGAGAATTTTGGTACACCGAAATGCATCTAAGGGAAACGGCCCGGTACATAGCGTCGAAAATAGAATACATACAATAAAACTTTCGCTTTCGCGCACCCCGAATCACTTTTTTGTAATACTTTATGTCATTTTAAAGCCAAATGATTTGTATACATTGTTATGAAAACTGTTTGCGCGCGCAACATCCGGTTACCGAGATAAGCCGTACTAAAATGAGCGAAAAGTTTAAATGCCTTGTTATGTACCAAAAGTCTGGTTGTTACCCGATCTTCTTGAAACTCAGCTACAAAAGACACATGGCCATAAAGTCGAAAGTGAACCAATCTCAGGTTCGTAGCACTGTCCCATAATTTTAAAATGAATTTCAAAAATTTTGAAATTTTAATATCTGAAAAAAACGCTATGGATATGATATTGGTTCACTTTCAACTTCATGGCCATGTGTCTTTTACTTCAAGAAGATCGGGTAATAACCAGACTTTTGGTACACGACAATGCATATAAAGTTTTCGCCCATTTTAGTACGCCATATCTCAGCATCTGGATGTTGCGCGCGCACACGGTTTTCACGGTTTTCATAACAATGTATAGAAATTATTTAGCTTTAGAATGACAGAAAGTATTACAAAAAAGTTATTCGGAGTGCGCGAAAAGCGAAAGTTTTAGTGTATGTATCCCATTTTAGACGCTATGTACTGGGCCATTTTTCTTAAACGTTTTGGATTTTTCTAACAGCCGTAACTCCCGAACCGGATGTTGCGCGCACAAACGGTTTTTACGTCAGTGCATACAAATCATCTGGCTACAGAATGTCATAAACCGACACAAAAATGTGTTTTGGTGTGCCACGAAAGTGAAACTTTTCGTGCAGGTACACGAATTTGATACCATATACCGGGCCACTTCCCTCCAGACGTCCGCACTTTTCTTAGAATAAAAATAAAATTTAATAGTAAAATAATAAAATAATATCTAACAGTAAACCGACTTGTAGTAATTATTGTGTTTGTGAACTGGGATAAAGGGAGCTCTAAGAAACGTAAGAAAATAAATCAGAAACCGAGAAACATGGGAAAGCATAAGAAAGCGTACCTTTGGAACTGAAGCTTTTTCCGCATCTTGAGCAGGTATGATCTCGTGAGGCCTCGGAATGTATCCTTTGGTGGGTGCGCAAGTGAGCTAACTGCGTGAAGCGTTTCTGGCAGATATTACACGCCCAGTCACGCCGCCCGGCGTGGAAATCCAGATGCGCTTTGAGAATATTGGTCTGGCTAAATCGTTTGGGGCATAAGTGGCACCTACAAGGAACCCGGCTTGATACTGAAGATGTTGTGAACACAATTCCTTCGCGCTTCTTTATAACATGGTACGAGACCGTTCGACGTACGCGTACGGCTTCTCGCCGGTGTGCTGACGTAGATGGATTTTTAGGCTTTTCTTGCTGGCATACGACTTCCCGCAAATGCCACAGTTCACTCTCGCTTCCTTCTTGGTGACTTGAGATTCCTGGGTGACCTGGAAGAGCATTGTAACCGCGGTGAACTAACATAATTATGTAAAGAATGCAGCATAGGAAACACACAATGCCAAAACTTGACCCACAAATACAGACTGGTTAGTGCTGCAATCGGCACATATAAGTATCTTTACGAACACGCTGCGTCGAAAGGGTCGCTCTGTAGGGTTACAGATGTTCAGAAGTCATTTCCAATTATGTCAAAAATTATTTATTTCAATGTTAAATTGTTAAAAAGTTTTCATACCTGTAATAAATTGTTTGTTGTAATTTTTTTGAGTTTGTTAAAAACACGAGAGCCGGGCAGTTATAACTTAACTCTGTAACTTAACGCCAGTTATTTGCAAGTTATCGAGTTTTAACGTAACTTTAAAGCGTAACCTGCTACCAAGAAAACCTAGCTTTAACGTTACTATCATAAAAATTACATGTATTGTCTATGGTAGCCTAACTCGCGGTAGAACTCAAAACTCGGTTTGACTTGCATGAACAACGTAAATCGGAGCGTAACTTGCGCCCTCCCTATTCTTTTTATTAATTATTATCCTATTAAGTACTATTCTTTTATGAACGTTTTACTAAATAAGATCAAAATTATATCATTTTTAAAAAAATATTTTTTAAATTATGTTTTCTAAGTAGATTTTATTGTATTTCAAATTCGACAAAAAAGGCAATCAACACAAATGCTTGAAAACGAAAAAATCGCACCGCGGCCGCTTTTTAATGGATGGTAAATTCATAGTTTAATGCCAACTGCATACGAAGTGCAGTGTTTTCGGCTTGAATGTCTTTAAGTAATTACCTTATCAAATCGCTCTAATTTAAATTACGTACCTTGATCGCCGTGGACGTCGGCGTTGTCGCGTTCATGATTGCTGACCCGACCGATACGTCATGAATCATTCTCCAAGGACATCATCAAAAGTGAAACATTTAGCACAGAAATCGGCATATGCCAATGTATATGCAGTATATATACAGTTTGTGCAGTATTTATCGATAACCAGGGATACTGTCGCGGTGTATTTCCGGTGCAGAAGAATGGCTCCAGGTGCAGCGTGCAATTGAAGGCGTTTATTATGACGGGCAGTCTGGTGGACCGGTGCACTCAGTGCACCGCCAATGCTGAACGCGGCAGTCGTCAGCAGCGTGCCCGGTGTATCCGTCGGCCGATTGCAAAAGGATTCGGCATCTCACGCTTCACGGGAGGACAACAAAAACACTCGTACGAACAATACCGGCGCGGCCAATCATCCGCCAATACAACTGCAACAATCGCAGCGCTGAATACCGTCTCGTTACCGTACAATACGCGCATACAGCGCATTGATAGTCTACACCGTCCGCTCGAGGCTACACCGACGTCGCGCTGGGACGTTAACGTATGTACATCCAATGTTAACATGGATGTACATTAATGTATGTACATCAACGTTAACGTGTATCCATTGTTAAGGTTGGAAAAACGAGCGTCCAAAAAAATCACAAACCGGCCTGATGGTGAGGAAATGCTGAATGAATCAGGGCATTAGTTATGCTCGAGTGACAAATTTTACAATAGGGAATATTAAGGCCACTTTGCTGCCAAAATATCTTTGAGGAAAATGACCCGGTTTAGTGTATGTATCTCAAATGGGATACATACACTAAACTTCGCTTAGAGCTTATTGTTAGTTATGTATCCCGCTTCGCTTTTGCGCACTCCCAATCACTTTTTTGTAATATTTTATGTAATTCTAAAGCTAAATGATTTCAAATCATTACATTTTTTGGAAAACCGTTTTGCGCGCCCAACATCTGATTTCCGAGTCTATATGGCAAACCAAAATGGGTAAAAGCTTAAATGCACTGTTGTGTACCAAACTTTTGGTTATTACCCGATCTTCTTGAAACTATGCTGTAAAAGACACATTGACATAAAGTCTAAAGTGAACAAATGTCAGACCTATTTTTCAGATTTTAAAATGGATTTCAAAAACTTTAAAATTAATGGAACGTGCTGTGAACCATATCCCGTCAACTGGATGTTGCGCGCGCAAACGGTATTCAGCACAATGTACACAAATCCTTTAGATTTTCAATGACACAAAGTATCGCAAAGATGTGATACGGAGTGCGCGAAAGCGAAGGTTTAGTGTACTGTGTATGCATCCCATTTTGACACCATGTACCGGGCCGTTTTCCTTAATAATACTGGTGAACGAAAAAGCGTAAAAGAAATCTACTCTTTATTATTATCGCGCAGTATACCTTCCGGGCCTCTCGACTGGCGTGTTGTCGTCCAATTTGCCGAGGTCAGACTAATAAAGCTCAATTTCGGTTGTATCCCAGTTTTCCACTGGCTTCTTACATTTAATCAAAATGGTGCACTACACAATCAGCGAACGATAAGTTTATTTACACACATGTACAACTGGTCGCACAACGGTGGATCTGCGTTCATTCCGCAACATTCATTCGGCCAACAGTTTCACCATTTTGATTGCCATATATCAACGCAGGTGTACAATATAAATGAGGGTACTGGACCTACTGGTTCTTGCCGATTACAGTTCGCTGCAGTGGTTCCTGAACTTAACTGAACTTTGTGGGAGGATAGCGTATCATTTGCCTGGCGAGTCACTGCCGTACTCAAAAGCAATGCTGGCGCAGTCTTCCCGGTAACCGCAATGTTATGCGGTTAAGATTAGCAGGATTTGACATGCGGCGGGCCCAAGCAGGCCTAGACTCCAACTCTGACTCTGACTCTGACCACTCAAACTCTGACTCTGACTACTCAAAGTCTGACTCTGACCGCTCTAAGTCTGACTCTGACTCTGAAGGTTTCTTAGGTCTTAATAGGTTTCTTAGGTTTCTTAGGTTTCTTAGGTTTCTTAGGTTTCTTAGTTTTCTTAGGTTTCTTAGGTTTCTTAAGTTATTCTTAGGTTATTCAGTCAGAGTCAGAGTCAGAGTTTGAGCGGTCAGAGTCTGAGTCAGAGCTTGAGCGCGGGCCATACAAGCAGTGCTGCTGCTGACAAATGACGTTCGAGATCCAGATTTTGAGCTCGACAGATCCGCAGTGTCAATTCCTATGAGTGTGAACTGCAGAGCATACAATTAAAGACATGTTGCGGGTTCTAAAACATTGTGTATGATAGGATTTGTTTCGTAGTTATGGTACGTACTGACAGCGATTTCATCTACTGGTAGTTAATGATTGATGTTCTACGTCAGTTGAACACGACAGAAATTATAGCACAAACACCCGTCAACCACTCCGCGCACACGCCACTCGCCGACAGTTGTGACATTGTTTTGACGGAAGACCGCGAATAACAGTTATCAGCCTGACAATTAGCGCCGTAACAATGCGGCTTTTTGTCAGCAAGCAAGAAGCCCTGCCGGTTAAATACCTCTGTATTACTGGAAACCTGTGAGAATTTTCCTTTTATGCTCATCTTGACCCGGCACAATGTACATGTACAAGGAAATAGCTCGGTAGAAGTTCGGTAGCTTCGTACACATGCACGAAAACTTTCGCTTTTGCGCACCGCGAATCACTTCTTTGTAGCCGAGAAAGTTGCATACATGTATACCGGGTATACATCGGTTGAAAGCGCAAGTTCTCGTGTCTGCACAAGCGTGGATCCGTAATCTTTGTCGTAAAGGTCTTCAGCGCGCAGTATCGTTTTGTATCGCACATCACTATTAGTACATACAGCAAATTAGTTGGTGTCCAGGCGAGGGAGCTTGGTTCCAGGATTGAGAATCCAGTTAAAGCGATTGCAAAAGGTGGTTTTGAGAATGCCGGAAACAGATGTCAATACTGGATGCTCTCGGCAACCGCATTACTACTGCGCTGCATCTGTACAATGCGAGCAAGAAAGGAAGCTACGGGTTTAGGGTGTGCGTTCTAGCGAAGACAGCGAAAACCGGTTTGTACAGCTCGTACGCGCACAGACGGCCACACTCATACGTGTGTAAGTGAATGCGAGCGGATTAACCCACTCACACGCACATGTGCCGATCGATCGATACAGCGAGGCAGCATTCAGCTTGCGCTTTTTAGTAGCACTGAAATCCTCTGTCTTCGGTCTATTTATAGTCACAGCAGATAGGCTGCATTGATCAATCAGCCTCAGCGGGCAAAAAAGGCTGTTCGCAGGCTTTTTAACATAGACCGTAGCCTCCTCATTTAGTCAGATTGTACATAACCAAACTTTATTAAACGCGGCTTTGCGTGATTGGCATCTAAATTGTATACCTTCCGTTGCACTGATGTCTGCTGTATGAACGAACATCAATCATAGCTCATCAACTGATTTATTACTCATTGTCAAAGAAGCGTATGTCAAATTGTAAAACCAGTGAGGAAGTGACCGGGTTCCCAGAACGTCATGATTTAGATAACCTGACTGAAAATCGATGCACTGAGTTTATACAGCATCTGGAGCTGTAGAGCTTGGACCGCGGATCGCGTAGTCGGTTCTAAATATCGAATAAGCTTCAGTAAATGCTTACTAAAATTAAGGCCATTATCTCGTTCAGCTGTTGCGGGAGATTTCGGATCTAGGTTTATTGCCAGTACGGATCAATCCGATTTACTTGTTCGTTCAACTTTCAAACTGTGCATCAATTAAGTCATATAGATATAAGGTGATAAAAATCCGAGGTACCGAGTGACATACAATTTTCCTCGCAAAAACTAGCGCAAAAGAAGATCCCAAAAACTTATCCTGATTACACAGCATACACTTCTTATTCCACTCTGCGTCGTGTTTGGGAATTTTAATATCGGTGTGACCGGTGTGATACTGCACAAGTCAATGACCTTCCCAGTACCCGTTAACAAGCTCCCTGCCGTTGCTGTAATGAGGTTTCATAACGATTTATAAAGCGATCAGCTGTGCGATCTTGTTCGTGAGTTACTGCAATTTGCAGTAATTACTTTTCCAAAATCTTCCGAATCTGCGTTGCAACGATATCCTCTGTAACCTGGATTTGCGGCTAATCAAGGATGCCGCAGCCCGCATGAGAATGTTCATCGCGCCATTGGTCTTATTAGCATATGCTAATGAGCGGGTGCGCCTGCACGGCTCATGGACGAAACAGTAATACGGCACGTACACACGATACCGATCGGCCTTGTTTTTTTAAATCTTTACGAATCGCAGCCCAGAACGTTCCCGGTGATTCCAAGCGTGCTGCACTGACGTGATTTATGCTAACCAGCGAAGCTAGCATATAATTATCATTTTTTACTAGATGTAGCATTGTTTATGTAGCATTGCTTATGTAGCATTGCTTATGTATCAATTTTTACGACCCAAAATGTGACTAGATCATTAATTTAATGCTGCTGAAATGCAACTGTATCTGTACTTACAGTATCTGCTTGTAAAGAAACGAAAAATCCTTACTATCGTTTTGTTCCGGCTGCACGCTCTGGGACAACTGCACATCCATGAATATTCTGGCCGAGACCGGATTATTGTCCAGCGTAACGTCATTGTTAACCGGAAAGGCGCATACTGAAACCCTTGCATAAGAAAAACAGTGCACACAGAAGCACAGCAAAAAGCCTACTCTATTTCTAGCAGCCTAAGTCTCGTTTTTGCAGTAAAGACTTTGTTAAGGAAAGAGACCCGGCACATGGTACCAGATTCGTGTACCCGCCCAAAAAGTTTCGCTTTCGCGCTCTCCTAAACAACTTTTACGTTGTTTCATGGAACTTTGTAGCCAGATGCTTTGTATAGACTGATACAGTGGCGTGACAACCGTTTATGCGAGCAGCATCCGGCTGGAGAGTTATGGCCATTTCAAATTCCAAAAATTTCAAAAATGTTTAATTCGTTTACTGTAGGTGTAACCCCAGTCGGATAATTGCGCGCAGAAACGGATTTTACGCTTATGTACAATATACAAATCGTTCACCTGCGGCACAGTTAATGCACGTTAAATTATCGGGACAGGTGTCTCCACTTGTGCCCACAGTATCCCAGCGTATCTCTGCAGCATCTTTTTTTGTATCCTGAATATATTTCGCTAGGGAACCGGTGAAGCGCATTTAAACTTAAGCTAAAAATATATCCCTGTGGCTTATGGGATGAACTGCAGTATCGGTTCCTGTTCTCTTAAGGGAAATGGCCCGGTACATAGCGTCAAGAATGGGATACATAAACTAAAACTTTCGCTTTCGCACACTACGAATCACTTTTTTGTCAAACTTTATGTCATTTTAAAGCTAGTAGATTTGTATATATTGTTTTCAAAACCGTTTGCGCGCGCAACATCCGGTTGCCGAGATATACGTGCTAACATGGGCGAAAAGTTTAATTGCATTGTTGTGTACCAAAAGTCTGGTTATTACCCGATCTTCTTGAAACATTGCCATGAAAGACACTTGGCCATATGGTTGAAAGTGAACCAATATCAGCTTGATAGCATTTTTCCCCAATTTTAAAATGAATTTCGAAAATTTTAAAATTCATTTTAAAATCGGAAAAAAATGGTATGGATCTGAAAATGGTTCACTTTCGACCTTATGACCATGTCTCTTTTATGGTAAAGTTTCAAATAAGATTGGGTAATAACCAGACTTTTGGTACACAACAATGCATTTAAACTTTTCGCCCATTTTAGCACGTATATCTCGGGAACCGGATGTTGCGTGCGCAAACGGTTTTCAAAACAATATATACAAATCTACTAGCTTTAAAATGACATAACGTTTGACAAAAACTGATTCGTAGGGTGCGAAAGCGAAAGGTTTAGTGTATTTATCCCATTCTTGACGCTATGACCGGGCCATTTAAAATAAGGGGATGCAATGACACATTATTACCTCCATCGCTTTCCAGGCATGATCGCGGCATCCATCCGATCAGTTAAGCACTGGATTACGCGCTGCACATCCAACGGCGGTTATTCCCAGCAATGATGCTTCTCCCACAATGCACATTGCTGTAGAAGCAAGGCTACTGGGCGTTTTGCCGAACCAGCACGGCCCAGGTTCCGCGCAACTCCATCGGGGTTGCCGTTCTACCACGTCAGGATACGAGCAGCGGCTGCAGCACGGCGACCGTGGCTTAATGGCCAGCCAGCGATTGATAGGATCCAGATCGTCCAATTCTTCTACCGTTCCAACATCCTGTTCAACAGTTTAATAGTTTCATCACGGTAGCAAGTAACCCATAAACCTGCTGTGTCTTCCATACCAAGCCGAACATCTGGCCGAACATTCTTATCTGGCCGAACACACTCGTCACCACACTCCGCGACAGAAGCCCAAATTATGCTACGAGCACAACACGGCTGAGAATTGCAAGCATATTGTATAACGTCGAAGAGTGGATTCCGGTGTCCCGGGGAGCTATCCAAGGACCGGGACCTGCTGCGTAACATACTGAATGCCCATTGTATTGGCTACTATTAGTGTACTTTCTGGACTGTGCAATACCTTTAATATAAAACTAGTATCAAAGACAAGTACACACTTAGTACTAAAACAAAAAGGATATTCTTAAGGAAAACTCTTCCTCTATGCTATCCTGGTCGGGGACTGCACACATCACACAGATTACGGGTACAATCCCGGATTGTGCTCGCAGTATGTGTGATGGGTGTAATTTCTTATACAGCTGGAACAAAATAGCGCGCTACCTGTGTTTCTTGACGCCATGTAGGTTGCAGCGGCCGTCGGAAGCCTTTATAATCGTGAATGCCGATGAATGAGGTTTGCGGGTGACGAGTTTGTGTATACTGTATGGTGGCCTAACAGCCATGGGGTTTCCTGCGATGCCTTAAAAGGGAACGTTGCCTGACACAAGGATTCTCCCGTCTTCTAGAAACGAGATAATCGAAATAATTAATAATCGTATTCGGGAAAACTAAATTCCATTTGTGGGAAGGTGAGAACAATTTTATTAAAGCGTCACATACAGAGTCGGTGGGAATGCCAAAAACCAGTTAACACAGCAGCGACCCATATTACTGGGTTGCGTTGATTCTATGCATTTCCGTCAGCTTTCCAACTTGTTCACAGTCAGAGATAAATTATGCCCGTTTCCCTGCATAATCCAAATGTTTTACTTCGATAAGAAAATGCGCACGTCCAGCAACGCACTCAAACCAGTCGACCATAATTCCGAACCGGGTTCGCACTGCGCAAGCCACCAACCACATGGACAACATTCCCTGTAGAAAAGCGTCACATCCACGGTAAAAGATTTTCCAGGTAATCGGAATGGTTCGACACGAAACACATGGCTTTCCACGAATGTCTCGTGCCAAATGTATCCAATAATGCTTCCAACTTCTAAGGTCTCCGTTATACAGCACGTCAGCAGTTATAAAAGATGTCGGAAATCTACCAGCCTGCGACGGTTGAGCTCCTAGGTCCGGTTGTGCGGCAGTGGACCGACAGGAGTAAGTGTGAACCACCTGCAGAAGAGAACAGGAAGTTTCAACGGGCCTGGGATCGTCCAGTGATTGACTCTGTGCTGTCGGCGCTGCTGCTAGCCGCCACGAACGAAACCGATAAAGCTGTACTGCTGGCCGCTCTACATCGTGACTCCGGTGCATGGTTAAATGCACTCCCGGCACCAAATCTGCGCACATTCCTTCGGGACGAAGAGGTGAGAGTTGGCGTTGCCCTCCGTTTTGGACTTCCAGTTGTAGAGGAACACGACTGTGTAAATTGCGGAAGCCATGTAGAAACAAACGGTCACCACGGCTTGTCTTGTTCAAGCAGCAAGGGTAGGTGGTCGCGCCATGTCGAGATGAACAACGAGATTAAGCGTGGTTTGGAGACCGCGGGATATCCGTGTAAAAGCGAGCCTTCCGGACTGTCAGATCTCCACGGCAAGCGACCTGACGGTATGACCCTGATTCCGGTGCGTGACGGCAAGGCGGTGGTGTGGGATGCGACATGCTGGGACACCGTGGCCGTGTCTCACGTGAACGCTAGCTCGAGAAAAGCCGGGAGCGTAGCCCAAATGGCCGAAAACAGTAAGCGCGGGAAATACGATTTCGTAGAAGAGTTGGGATATCTCTTCTATCCTCTGGCAGTCGAGACTTTCGGGACATTTGGAGTGTCTTTTGCGGAGCTGATTCGATTCGTCGGCCGGAAGATCCGCGAATTAACCGGGGAACCTCGATCTACGGCCTTTTTGAGACAACGTTTGAGCCTGGCAGTAGTCAGAGGAAACGCAGCGGCCGTTTTGGGCACGCTGCGCGCTCGTAATGATACTAACGATTTTGGATGTTTTTTCAATGTTTAAAATTCAATCATTTTAATTAGTTTAAATTTGCGCAGGCTTCTTGTCATTGAGTAGAGGCAGTTGCCAAATAAATTTAAATATGTTCCGACCTTATTTTATCGTGTCCTGCAGGGTCGAATAGTTAGCTTCACACCATCACGAAATGCACAGATGCACGTACATTTTGTGTTTATACGGTGTCAGTAAGTATGTTAATAATGTTTTGGGCTTTGTATGTGCATATGAAATATCTGCATTTCATAACCGCAGAATTGCAGGATAACTAGCGTATCTTATACTGTAGCCGCCCGCACAAGTTGCCCCACAGAGTGAGGTATACGGATATTTGGCCTCACATTGCTCGCTGTTCAGCGCAGTGTGTGCAGGGAGAAGGCAGCGGCCGGATCTGCCAATGGAGCAACTTGTGCGGGCGGCTACAGTACATATCTGTATATTTGAAAATTTCGGTATTCAGAAAAAATTTCTAATCAAGTGGTTCTGTCCTCATATGTACCGAGGAGTCTTATTTTCTGCATCGGTTTAGACGTACCACAGTCACGACATAATTTTTAAAGATATCAGTCCTGGCAAACAATGCACCATTCAAAATTGCTAATTTTCAAGTTTTTCCAAGTTTACGATTCTTCCTCGCAGCATTCATGGTGCTGTCGAAAACCATAGCGAATACAGGGACAATCACTAATCAGTCAATCTTCAGTGCTCCGTTAACTGTGAGGTTTAATCCGCAGTAACTTTTGAAGCGGTTGAAAACTCAGAAACTGCTAGTAATGATGATATACTGCATAAAACCTATGCGCAGCCGATTAAGTGCTCGTGCACTTTTAAATTCTAATACCGTAACTTTCCAGAATAAAATAACCTTCTCAGATTGTCCGGTTAAGGGCGATTCTAGGGTATTGCCAGACTTATGACTTTGCCTCCCGGCAGTTTGTCCGCGTCGTTCTATCCGAACGCAACAAGTTACCCGTTCGCACAAAGTTTTAAAAGCGGGACATTTGTATACAAACACATCATTCCGCGAATTCACTTCTTCAAACACAGAGTTCTCAGCAGTCCCGCTCTTCGTCCGCGACTAATTATCAACATCATGCCGCTCATTCAACTGAGCACCAACCTTTCCAAATCCGATTTCCCCGCGAATTTCCACGAAGACTTGACGATGATGCTGGGACAATTGCTGCAGGAGAATCCCAAGGTAAGCAAGTTGTCAAGCGCGGTTTTCTCAAGATACACTTGTTCAGAGTGTGACCTTTTGTAGCGCATCTCGGTTAGCATCAGCACCGACCAATATCCAACGTGCGGAAGCACCCCGGGAGCCTGCGCGTTCGATAACGTGTCGTCCATCGGGAACTTTGTTGGAGAGGACAACGATGCCTACGTCGAAGCTATGCCAATTCGTTTATGAGAAACTGGGAATAAAATTAATTCGCGGTTATTCTATACTAACGGTTATTCTATGCTGTACTATACTATTCCATACTGTTCTGTACTAACAGTTATTCTATAGTTTTGTTTCAATTCCTCTGCGACTCGTTTTACGCTATAAAGTTTGTGGTTTTGAGGAAGTTTTTTTAATGTTTGTATAAAACACTCTGGCAAGATACCAAGGCCACAAAATATTCTTCGACAAAGGTTGCTTAATTTGGCAAATCAGTGAATAAACTCCATTCTGCTATCACAGCTTCAGTTACTCCCAGCTCGCACAATTCCGTCACTCCTATTCTGGCATCGCAGCTCGCACAATCAGCACTATTTTTGGCAGGACAAAAAAATCTATCTCATAGTAGCAAGTAATAACTGGGAAGTGACCCAGTACATGGTACCAGATTCGTACACATGCTCGGCGAATTTCGCTCTCTCGCGCGCTCTCAAACATACAACCATGATTTATCACATTTTGCAGCCAGATAACTTGCATACATAGACGTGAAAATCGTTTGTGCGCACAACATCCGATTCGGGAGTTATGGCTGCGAAAACAAAATCCCAAAAAGCTTTAATGCATTCAAGTGTACCACAAGTCTCATTCATGGACCGATCTTTAACGTTTGCCTGTAAACGCACTGATGCACTAAACGCAAGACCGTATTTACAATAAACGGCGGTTGTAGCGTTTTTTTTGAATTTTAAAATGAACATTATATATTTTAAACTCATTTTAAAATTTCAAAAAAATGGCGCAACTCTGGTTCGGTGTAAAAACAATCGCATACTTACGTGCACTGGGCAAAACTAAACTCGATCGGTCCGTAATAAAGCTACCGGTACTTGTACTTGACAATTTGCTTACTTATGTTGGGATTCTTTGTATTTATTTCACATGAAAGCCAAGGAATAGCTATGATAAAAAAAGGAAACGAAAGAAAAGTTTCGCTGATACGGTATTCGTCATTCGTAATTTTATCACCTGCAAAGCTGCATGTTACGATACGAGATGTTCAACATCAGGGGAAAGGGAAATTCATCAGAAGAAATTTAAATTTAGTTAATGTGTTTATAAAACGAATGTGCATACATACAATACCAAAAAATAAAGGAAACGAAAGAAACCATTCGCTGATATGATATTCGTCATTCGTTGTTTATGTTAAAATATGTTAACGCAAACTATAATAAATGCAGCAGGTATTCTGCTATGCGCCCGTTCAATTACACCTAAAAATTTACTACTCTCACTACTGAGCTATGAATAATTATGGACCATCTTATTTCCTCGGAGCATTGCTCGCCCTGATGTGTAGTCCCTGATGGGTTTGTCTGCTCTTTGGTCGTAATAATAATAATTTACAACTTTGGCGACATTGATCGTGAATGGTAGAAATCTGCACTAATCGGCCGTTTACCAGTGATTTGCAATCCGCCATAATCGTTCACAGCAGAATTGTGCCGCAAACGAGCTGAAAATTACTGAAACGCAAAGATCGCGTAATGAAGCCATGATTTACTGCATGTTTTCTTTGGAGCGGCCGATTAAGTACTTATGAATGACTATCAACGTGACTTTCCCACATGGAATCACCTTCCAAGTTTGCCCGGTTAACGACGTTCTAGGGTACTGTCGGTCGTGTGACTGCCATTTCCTGGAAGTTTGTCTGGGCCTGTCGATGTCAGCCGCTAGAACTGTTTGTCCTCCGAAAGCTTTATAAGCGTCGGACTTGTTTACCAACACATCAGCTTATTCGAACACAAAGTGAGTGTTCTCCGCAATATTTCTTCGTCTATCGAAATGATGCCGCTCTTTCAGTTGAGCACCAACCTTTCCAAATTCGATTTCCCCGCACACTTCCACGAAGACCTGACTAAGATGCTGGGCCAACTGCTGCAAAAGAATCCCAACGTAAGCAAATCATCAGGCACGGTTTAATATCCAAGGTAGGCTGGTTCAGAGTGTGACCTTTTGCAGCAAATCTCGGTGAGCATCAGCACCGATCAATTCCTAACGTGCGGAGGCACTACGGAAGCCTGCGCGTTCGGCAGCTTGGCGTCCATCGGGAACTTTGTTGGAAAGCACAATGATGCCTACGTTGAATCTATGTCCGCATTCATCTACGAGAAACTGGGAATTCAGGATTCGCGGTAAGGAAGAACGTATATACTTAACCACAGTAACAAATACGATTTTGTTTTCGGTATATATAAAAGTGCAGTATACATAAGGTGTATATAGATATAAAAGTATGCATATATAAAAAGAAAAGTATACATTTATAAAAAGTATATATAAAAGTATACATGCGTTTACATAAAAGTACAGTGTACATAAAACACATATCATAAAAGTATACATATATAAAAAGTACATATAAAAGTATACGTGCATAATTGTTTTTCCTTGGGCGTCGTAATAACTGAGCTGTTTTGGCAGGTTCACGCTGTTCCTCAGCGATTATCCAGCGAGCGAAGTGGGTTTCCACGGCATAACGATGGATAGTTTTAGGCAGAGGTCGGAGACAGCACCCGCTGCCTAATTGGTCCCACAGCGTTGCTGCCATTTCCTGCTCATAGACTTTATGTGGCTAGATTGCCCTATTTGTTCTATCCGGCTAATCGAATCCTGGGTAATCCCACTGGCTTTTCTGTTTCGTTATGGATTCCGGGGACGGCGATTTTTTGCCTGAATGCTGTCTAAAGCCAAGTACAGACAACCGGATTCAAAGCGCCTTTCGGAATTCTTTGCACAAACAACTGGCATAGCTTTTTTGAATCCTTCTGTGATTTGTTTGACACTTTAAACTTTCTTGTTTAGAGATTGTTCTATGTTTGTATCAAACATTCCTACCTGATTTCGGAACTGCAAATAATAATTCTTAAATAAAGGAGCACGTATCATCGCGTGAAGCTGCATGTTAATAATATGTAATAATTAAACGTAATAATATACGCGTGAATAGCCCGAATGGCCCATCAAGACCTTATTCTTTTTTCCTTCACCGGAAGCGGAAGTTGACTAGACCCGGCATGCTACCATCGGCCGGCTGTTACGTAAATAGAAATCGCCACAATGCAGACATTTCTCGTCTGGCAGATTGGCATTTGCTTTTTGAAGAGAATCACTCTTTAATACAAAAACCACCTTCCAAGTTGTCCACTTTTTACTAATAACAGTCGTATCCCACCGTATCTGTGCATTCCACATGTACTGCACTGGGAAACATAAGAACATTATCCGGGTACTGGAAAGATGCTCGACGGATACTTTTAGGATACATCAAGACTGCGATATTGCAGTATCATCGAGACCACAGGCAAAATTGTGCTGTCGATGAAGGTGTCTTCAGTGCACAATAATCATGTCGGACGTTGGACGATTTTTCTTACCTTAGTTCTTTTCCCGACATCTCGAAGTTGTGAATTTTTATGTGTGTTTTTTCGGATTCTATTAGAGTTCCTTGCGTTCGTTATTGGCATCTCCCATGAAGGTACCTGCATTTGCCATTCTGTGGCGTGCAATCATGGATTCTCAACTCATGTGGAAACTACGCGCATCACTTTAGTGGTAACACAGTTTAGACCCGGGCACTTAATAATAGTATTTTTCAGCGTAGACGCTTAAGTCAGAGCACAGTTCAAACCCGGACAATTTTGTTGAAGCGCTGTTTCAGCTCGAACACTTTAGTCGGAGCACAGTTCGCGGATACTGTGGTTGGAGCACTCTCAGCTCGCCTAACTTATACTCGGAGCCCGATATAAGCCTGGATACTCTGTTCGGAGGACTATCTCAGTCCGGGTTCTTTGTTCCGGAAACTTCATAATACCGGGAATTCTCTTGATGATATCTGCGAAAAGCGGGCGTTTTGCTCCCGAAGGGAATAACAACTCTATGTACTCAGACACCGCGACTGAATGGCGCCGATGTGTCGTACATTGATCGCCGAGTACTTCGTATGCAGTGGGTATTGCTCTTGTGCGGACGGGTTCGTGATAATGACGAGTGTTGCTCATCCGTCCGAACCGGGATGTCGAACCGAGGCGTCCCGTTCCGAGCGATTAGCAACGCTCGTCGCTTGATAAAAGTTCGCAATCGAGATAATCAGCTCCTAATCGAGTCTTGTTGCTTTGCTATCCATCATTATGTATATACAATGTGCAAATCCACAATCCACATGATGGCACATACGGGTACTACATAATAATTATACCGCAGATAATAGTATTGTCTTCTGTATCATCATGTACTATATGTATCATCCGTAGATACCTAGATAGTATGTTTTGTACATGTAGATATGTATGGAAAACAAATAATTTTAGAAATAATGTACTAACGTATATAGATACATGAGAATATCTGTTAACTGATGTTCATCTTCTGGGACATCTTTTCGTAGATGGATTTCCATCCGGATACGAATGGTGACTCCCGGATTATCGGCTGGTGTGTCGATCATTCGCAGGTTCTGGAAGCAAATTTCGGAACTATACAATATTCCATGAGCTGGGTTGGGTCGCCGGATGGGTCGCCGTCTCCGTCGCGGAGCACCGCCGCGTGTTTATCCCATTGCATGGCGGACGCATATCAAGTATGGGTATCCCGTACTGGCAATGCACTGGCAATGCTCCTCGTGATCTCACCACGACATCGAATAAGCATGCGATGGCTTTGACCGAGTGCGTAGCGCATTCCACCACCGCGTCGACATCCTGAATGTATCCCAGCCGCGCAACACCAACGCTGGTCGTGGTTCAAAGATGTACGTACAGCGACAAGTCTTCCAAGGATTTTCAGCTCTGTGCGCCGTGGTGCAGCGGCACTGCCTACGCGGATCTTACGACGTAGCCGGTTTTGGATTCCTCCATCGGTGCACTTTTCGGCCGTTTCTCGGTTTCCTGTGGATGGGGCCCTGCTACGTCTGACAAGAAGAGGAGCTACAGAGCTACAGCAAATGCGCTCATAGCGGATTTCAGAAAAGTTACGATTCCGAGCATAACACCACAGTTTCCCGATAAACGACAGGAATATCGGGAATGAGCCCTAGAATGCGGAATAAAATGTGTCGAAGGTCTCCGTAGCGACTAGTGACATTTAACTACTGAGTTACATCCGACAGCACCAGAGCGACGCGGAACGTCTCGTACAACGAGACGCCATTCGCCGGAAAACGCGGAATGTATTTAGCATGGTATTATGATGGTGGATCTAGGAAGAATCCACGGACAGAGACAGAAACGGAATCTATCCTGTAGAGTGAGCAGTGTTGTATACTACGAGTTATGCGGAAACGCAAGACACCCGACAATCAACTGCACACTTTATCCCATTCATATGTCACTACAGAAGCTCCCGCAGCAGAATGCTGCGGGGCCAAAAGAGCAGCAAGTTACTCAGACGACGATGGCTAGCAACTGAAAAATCTACCAGATTTAGAATCTGGTAGATGGAGAAAAACACGGCAAAACAGCAAAACAACCTAGCAGCCGCCTGTGCGCGGGTGAACGGAGAGGCCACTCCTCCTCACAGTATGTAACATGCGTAGACACAGTGGCTGCGTCACATGTTAGAACAACTTCCGCCACAGCGGGCGCCGCCGCTACGCAAGCTGCGAAAAGTGATCTGGGCGAATATCATTTACTTCTATATTTGGGCACAAGTGATAAGATCTAACTTGACAGATCTCCACTGTCTTCTCGGTATCTCTTGCTACGTCGTTTTAATGTTCTCAAAAGTTTCTAGAAGTTTCTTAATGTGAACTTTTATTCGAATGTGGCTATACAGTCGCTAAGCTTGCTAAAGCTGGGGGGTCACCCTGGTTTAGTCCACTGGAAATCATCTAGCAGTCACTTGAATTGTGTTTCGAAAATACGGGAATTCTGCGATAGACTTAGCTACGTATAGTGCCTGGAGCAGCACCTAACGCTAGTGGAGTCTTAACGTTACACAGGGCTGCCGTGTTAAAATACGAGGAATGGCAACGTAACACGATGTTCGCTGTATGGAGATGTAGTAACGATAGTTCCGCTGGCGCGGAATGCTAAATAAACAAAAAAAAATTATTCCTGTAGCGTTATTCCCAGGGGCGCTGCTGTACGTAGCCGCGCCTTGCTGCAGATTTTCTTTGAGCGCGCAATTCGTGCTCCAAGGCCGTGGGTCCTTGGTTCCACATTAGAAAGTCATTCTGACAGATAAACTGACGAAATCTCCAGATGCGAATACGAAATCTCCAGATGCCATACACTCCACATGTCGACTTATACTATTCATGCAAGCATTGGCGTAGCGTAGCGCTATATGGTCTAGGTGCCTTCCGTTTCTGCCGACGAATAAAAATTCTTAATCGACATAATCAACTTTCTTAATCGACATAATCGAGGCTGACTGCTTTGCTATCCATCATCATGTATATATAACGTGCATATCCATATGATGGTACATGCTGGTACAAGCCCGTTTTCAAACCTGTAGACAGCTGTAAGCGCGACGCAGTGAATAGCGCACAGTAAGGCTAGTCACCTGCGTCTGTACGGTGGCATTATCGCATATCGTGGCAACATCCGAGCGAGCTGGTGCAGCGGCGGCAAAGGCTGAACAGGATAAGGTAACCAAGTACCAGAACATCACCCCGGACTACCTGTTCAGCGCTCTGGGCTTCGAAACGCTAGGACCAAACGGACCGGAAGCTTCCCGTCTGCTGACGGAAGTGGGTAGAAGGGTACGGCAAGAAACTGGCGAGGCAAGAGCACCGGAATACCTGCGCCAGCGTATCAGCATAGAAATCCAGCGCGGGAACGCGGCCTCCGTTCAGGAAACAGCTCCACCGGGAGCAAATTTAGATCAGTTGTTCTCTGTTCTTAGACCTCCCGAGGCTGTTTTCTGCTGATTGAGTGTACTGCGTTGTGATGTTAACTGTTGTGTATAAGCTAAATGTACCCAATAAAATATAAAAGATTTTATCTACTCTACACTGGATGCATTGAATGCACTGGCTCAAGCTCACGTTTCTCAAATATCCCGCTTATAGCGGTCTACAGGTTTGAAAACGGGCTTGTACTACAAAACAACTATACCGAAGATAATAGTACTATCTTCTGTATCTATAATATATAATTATCATCATGTAGATACCTAGATATTATGTACATGTACATATATGTATTATGTACATGTAGATATGTACGTGGGATCATTCTGTACAAGTCGGTACAGATCTGCGATTGCATGATGATATCAGAGGAGACGACGATGAACAGTCGGGTAAGTACATAGTGTGCCTGGTTCTTTAATTTTCAGTAGCACGATAACAATATCAAGAGTTAGTTTCACTTAAACAAAACAACATTTTCTACAGTACCCATAACCAGTGGCGTAGGGAGGTATGGGGCCACGGGGCCGTGCCCCTCCCCCCAAAAGGAAAATTTTTAACATAGAGCCTATGGACGTGTCCCCCCCAAAGCCAGTACTTAAGGCCCCCCCCCCAAAACCGAAACCTCCCTACGCCGCTGCCTATAACAGAAGCGGCATTGCCCCTTTGAATTGCTAAAGAAATATTCTGCCTCAAAAACTCGTGGCTGCGAATCTCGCCTGTTTGTACATAGTACGCATTCCGACGAATAACAGTAGCGTCGCAGCCAGATTTTTTTCGTCAGTGGATTTCCACCCGAATAAAAATCCTCTTAAAAGGTCCAGACAGCGAAATAACCAAGCACCGCTTCGGGATACGCTGAACCGGCTCCAATTTGAAAAATGCAGTGACTCCCGGATTTGTCGGCTGGTCTGTCGATAATTCGCGGGTTCTGGAAGCAAATTTCCTGACTATACAATATTCCGTGGGCAATAGTTCGCGGTTGTACAGAAAACATATCTCTCAAGTCTCAACAACTAACGCTGGGGCATCACACCACTCCAGAATGAAAATCAGGCGATGGCTAACCCTGATCGTTCAGCGACTGGAGTAGATCATCGTGCGATCCTAAACCCCGAAATACACCGAATCTGCGCTGCATTGAGAACACGATACGCTGGAAATAGGTGATTCGCATCTTTATTAATAATCGCACAAGTTCTGGTAATAAAGAAAGAAATACGCTGTCATATTCACAACAGCAAAACTTCATTTAAACTATCCACTCCGTCCATTGTGCCAAGGATAGCATTTCCACGCTGAATCTCCAACGATATTCGTTGACGCGAAAACTCATGCGATCGACGCTCTCCTGTATGCTCTTGAAGTCTTTAGCCCAACTCTTCACGATGGCGATAGCCGACGGGCCCCAGGGGGCCATCATTTCAAAGGCGATGGGAGAAAAGATATAACGCCCTTGCAGATACGCATACAGTCGGGACTTCTTATCTTCTGCTTGTACAGCAGCAGCTCCAGCCGTAACCGACGTCGATGGGAGATGGGAAAAGGCCACTGTGTCAACGCACGTCACATCCCAGGCCAGATACATTCCTCTTTTCCAGGCGAAAGTTGTACAACCGTCAGGGCGTTGATCTGTTATAGAGGGTGGTTCCAGCGTAGCGGGAACACCGGCTGAAACGCACGCACAGCATACGATGCTATTTAAACCACCATGGCGCGCGTCCCTACCGATCGAGTAGCTGCACGATAAGCCATGGTGTCCTAACTAGGAAATAGGTTGTGACAAATAGCACAAATTACATGTACACAGCATCGTGCTAACAGTGTACTGCACCGCCAACCGCCTGCATCCGCATGGGTCGCCGTCTCCGTCGCAGAGTACCGCCGCGTGTTTATCCCATTGCATGGCGGAATCATATCAAGTATGGTACCTGGTTCTGCCATGGCATCGAATAAACACACGCTGGCGTTTACCGTGTCCAAGGCGCATTCCACTACCGCGTCGACATCCTGAGTGCATCCCAGCCCCCTAACACCATACACCATATGCTGGTCCAGGTTTAAGGAGACAAGCGGCTCACGTTCAGCGACGAAGTCTTTCAAGGATTTTCAACACTGTGCGCCGTAGTGCAGTGGTACTTCCTACGCGGATTTGGCATGGAGAGCCAGCCAAATGATTATTACAACATCGGCGGAGAGCCAAAATTGTTCTGGTACGTCATCTGCCTCGGGCAGTCAGCAAAATCCGCTATCTCGAATTCTGACATTTCTTTATAACGCTTCGATGGCTACTTCGACATTTACGCATTCCGGACACTGCAGACACGGCATTCTCCGCGTGGTTCCACATTCAAGAACCTGATAATCTTTTATCAATCTCGTATAGACGTTTATGACGTAATCAGTTTTTGAATATCAATGACTGGAATGCGAAAAACGTCCAAGTATCCGAGATAACTGCAACACGTTTCTTAGGAGTTTTAGAGAACTTTAGCGGACCCGCGCAAAGGTGCAAGAAACATAAGACGTACCCCAAGTGAAATGTGAGAATTACGACTACAGTCAATACGTTCATCGAGGATTTCAGCACAGTAACAATTTCGGGCATAACACCACGACAAGGAAAAATTCCCGATAAACGACAGGAATATCGCGAATGAGCCCGAGAATGCGGAGTTAAAAATAATGTGTTGGAAGTCTCAGTAGCGACCAGTAAAATCCACTACTGTGCTGTCGGATTTCGACAGCACAAATTGCATGTACATACGTTGCTCGATGATACATACAACACTGCCCATCATGTAACTGGTTGTAGTAATGCGTTTAGTTGCTGGGTATTTGGTAAGAGTTTGCCTGGGAATCTGTTTACACTAATAATTAAAAAAATTGTAATTTCTTCGTGTAAAGCACGTTTGATCGTCTGTCTACAAGGTCACGAGGCGATCTTTCACCGCATCTTGCGACAGCAGTGTGAAATTGTGAATGCTTGCTGATTATCCGTTTTAAGCTTACGATTATACGATTATGCAGCTAAGCGATTATGCGATTATTTTAAGCTTACGATTATGCAGCTATGGAAGCGATACAACAGTGAGCAACTCCGCTCGGCATGTCGGCTTCCGGTGATCGGTAAAACGGGAGCCAGTCATATTTTGTAATTGCAATATGAATATAATTCTTATCAGGTAATTTGTTCGTTTTGTTTTTTCATGGTGAAGGATAACGAAATACGTATAATGAGGTACCGCTGCAGCAGTATAAGGCTCCAATCGAAAATTGATGTTAACGTTAAGAATCTGCAGATTTTAATAATTATTGCATCGGTTGGAATCTGCCAAGCAATGCGCAATATCTGCCTTGAACTAGCAGTATACACGCCATTGCACTACATGACCAGTTGGCACACACCATCGACCTTGAGCTGGTTTATTACCATATTTACATAAGCATTCATTTGTTTCAGGATAATCTTTTGATGATTCATCTTGTAATTGTGCGAGTGTTTTATGCAACCATCATCAAAAGAATCTCCCAGCAGCAAAGTTTATAACACAAAATCAGTCGCGGCTGTATTCCAGCAAAACTTGAAAGATCAGGAGGCCCCTTAGCCAGCGGGTGCAGGCTGCAACCTCCTCCTCAACCTTTCACCCGTCATGCCGTGGGAACCCCCTTCGTTCGCTGGCTGATCGCTAAGGAACGGCGTGAACCTGTGAAAGCAGTTCATGTTATTCCGAATCGCACAGAAAGAAAAACGTTATAAAAATATCTTTTTAAGTAAAGCAAATGCCAGTTCTTATTAGACTTTGGCTGATGCCATTAAATTATAGCGTTTTTCCTTACCGCGATTCATCAATTCGCAGCTTCTCATGTTGGAATTCGGGCATAGCTTCGACGTAAGCATCATGGTCCTTTCCAACAGTGTTCCCGATGGAGGCGAAGCTGTCAAACGCGCCGGTTTCCGTGGTGCCGCCGCACGTCAGAAACTGATGGTTGCTGATGCACACCGAGTTGTGCTGCAAAAGGTCACGCTCTGAACAAGCGTACCTTGGCAAAACCGCGCCTGACAACTCGCTTACGTTGGGATTCTTTTGCAGCAGCTGTCCCAGCATCTTCGTCAAGTCTTCGTGGAAATGCGCGGGGAAATCAGATTTGCAAAGGTTGGTGTTCAGTTCAAAGAGCGGCATGGTGACAGACGATCGGTGCGGACGAAGAATGCGGCTGCGGAGAATGCACACTATGTGTTTGAAGCAGTAACTCCGCAGAATGATGTGTTAGTATGCAACTTAATCGTTTATACAGCTTTTCGTGAAAAGGTCGTTTGTTGGACCCGGATCGAAACGGCCAGACAAAATGCCGGGGGATACGAGTCACACGCCTGGCAGTACCCTAGAATCGTCCTTAACCGAACAAAACTTGTGAAGGTAATTTTATTCTAGGAAGTCACGCTATTAGTCGCTCGACTTACATGAGTACTTAATCAGCCGCCCATTAGGTTTTTGGCAGTAAATCTTTACTAATATATGTGAACAGTGGTTTTACCAGTACTGAAAGTGAATAGTTCAGGTCACTGAGAACCATCGCGTTATGGCGGATTAAAGCTGGCAGTCCGCGGATCAGTGATAAATGGCCGATTGGCGCTGGTTTCTACCTTTAGCGATGGTCTTACGACGAAATTATAAATGCTGCGAGGAAAATGTGATGGATGATATTTAGTACTAATTTCGGAAGGAAGTTTTTTGCAATCACTTATATCTGAATTTTATCGAAAGCGTGAATTGCCTAAGCTAGTACATTTTGAGTTATGCTAATAGTTTGATTTCATGAAAACAATCATGGTCTTCATTTTGTAAGTGTTTCTCTAAGCATCAAAAAAGTATAGTTGTTACAGTAAATGTACACTGTACAGTACCAATATTGATGTATCTGTAACACACGAATAAAATGCATATTATGATAAACCGGATACACATCACCAAATTCAGGTACATCCACGAAAACGCTCGCTGTCGCGCATAGCCAAACACATTTTCACACCTTGTGTGAACATTTTGTCATCCAGTAACCAGTATGTTTAAGCGTGAAAACCGTTGGCTGTGTAGCTGTTCCCGAAATGAAATTTCAAAAACAATTTTCCATACAGACAGGCGTACCAAAAGTCTCATTTAGCCGTTCTTCTTCCACTGTTTGCTGTGCACGCACTGCACCACACTTTATACAAGCGAGAAATCTGAAGAAGTCGAAATTCGTGATCTTTTCTTTTGAACTATTGCGAGCTTGTCTTAAACTCCTATAAACCAGAAAGCGTTAAACCCAACATCCTATGGAGATTTTGTGATGTAAAACATGCTGTTAGTCAGCTTGCTCGTGACGTAGCACCGGAAGCAGGCGTGCCGCTTCTCCGTCTGTGTTCTATTGATAGTACGGCGGTGACAGTGCAACGGATATGTTGTCTGCTGCAGCCAACCGCCAACCGTTAACTCTTTGCCATCTCGACTGTACTCCTTTTTTCCAGCTGTGCATCATGTTGGCACTCCCTGTTTGAGTAAGGCTGTTGAGTATTCATCACCTGATGTGCACCGTAGAAGCCTAAAATAATCCAGCGTGGTTTATTTCCTGGGCAAAAGCTGAATTCGTTGCTCGCGACATTAAGAAAACTAACCGTGCAGTTAGCATCATTAACTACGCGTACAAACGTTTGATCAGGATCCGCACGTATGGAACGCGTTGATAAGCAGTGCAGAGAACCGATCCCCCATGGACGGGACTCCGGAGGACGCGGACGTCCCGCCGGATTACGGAGCGGCGACGGGACCCGCCCCGACCGTCTCCCAGCCGGCCAGTGGTCTGCAGGCGGCGGATTTCCTGCCGCGGATGACGAGGGAGGACGGCCATGGCCACCGTCCCGAGTACGAGCCGTTTGGCGTCCTGGTGGAGCGCGCCAACGGCTACCTGCGCGACCATCCCCGCTGCACCGTCAATACCTGCGAGAGCGTCGAATTCCACGTCAACCAGCGGGGTCAAGGACAGAACATGGGGACGGTGGAGTCGGTGTTCACGGCGTACGGTACGTTAGGCGCTTGTCAACACGCAACTGATCAGCTAGTTTTAACTGATGTAAACGTAAGACACAGTTTATTTTTCCACAGATAACCTTTGTAGGTATCCTTCAACCCAAGTCAGAGATAGCATATACTGAAATCAACATAATTATATGGGATACATAATGTTAACGAGTTTAGGGAAGTGGACCGGTACATGGTACCAAATTCGTGTACATGCACGAAATCTTTCACTTTGGCGCACTCCCAAACACTTTTGTTTCGTTTTACGACATTCTAAAGCCAAAAGATTTGTATACACTGGAGTGGAAACCGTTTGTGCGCGTAACATCCGGTTCGGGAGTTATGGCTTTTAGAAAATTCCAAATACATAGTTTAATTGCATTCAGGTGTTCCAAAAGTCTCATCCTGGACCGATCTCCTTCAAATTTTGCATGTGAATCCACATGACTATGAAGACCGTTTTACACCGATCCACACTATCATGATTTTTTACAAATTTTAAAATGAATTTTTAGATTTTTAAAATTTATTTTAAAGTCTGAAAAGCATGCTAGAACAGTGAACAGTTGAAAAAACGCTGTTCGTGGTTATGTGCATTTACGTGCACAGTTTGAAGGAGATCGGTCCATAATGAGACTTTTGGCCGTACACCTAAATGCAATTAAACTTTTTTGGAATTTTTTAACAGCCATAAACTACTTAAAGCAGCCCTGTGTTACTTAAACATTAACATAAAGAACAAAACCTCCAGTAAATGTAATAATACACCACATTAGAATTTAGAAGTACCAAGTACCACATGATTTCCCGATTACCGAATAGCCCCGTTATTGCGAACTTCACCTTTACGTTTATGTGGTACTCGTACAGATTTTATGAAGTTGAACTTTATTTTCATCCAGCGAAGCCTCATGTTTATTTATACTATCAATCATTATGGTCATATTTAAACCGTCAACCGAATGGGAACTCGTCGGTGAATATGGAGGATACATAAAAAATATTGTGAGTTTTGGTGGGATGCAGGGGCTGTTTGAAGTGATATTCCTGTAGACAATAGGGGCTGTTTCGGACGTACACGTTGGGCTACCTGTGATACGTTTCCCAAAAGAATGCCATGCAAACTTTACCGTGTACACATTCGTCCATATCTATTAGATATACTGTCAGCATACGTTTCCCTATACTGATCACAGTCCACCGTGTGCCGCGCTACATGAATCGCTACATTCGTTTTGCTGGGATATTTCAACACCAAATACACGTATAGTAGAAGTTAAAAGCTTGACGCTACCAAAACGTAAATACAAAGCTACGTATGTTTCATATGATTCAAGAATCGGAGCCATGATAATTACCTACCTAACCTGCAAAGTTTAAACAGTCACTCATATTGTCGGACTGGTTGCAGGGGAAGCGCCCAACCGGTACATCCGGGGTCTGCGCTTGTGGACGCAGCAGCCGAATGCAGTGCCGATGAGTGACACCGCGCCGGAGCAGCTCGGATATCTAAACTTCCTTCCCGACATCCAGTGCGATGAAACAGTGCAGCGACTGGACGACGTCCTGCTGCGGATCAATCGTACTCTGATCAAAGGCACAATCATCACGGTGGAGACCTTGCCGATTAAGCGGGGCAGCAAGGGTCAGTCAGCAGCACGGATGTACAATGTACGGCAAAAAATGAAAATCAGCCGCTTGAACTATAGTTCAATCATATAACAAACTGCAATATGCGCCTCGGTTTGCGAAATGTGCGTTAAAATGAAGCAGTCAGCCAACTACTTTTTTGTCATACAGATTTGTCCCGGTAGTGTGGCGTGGCGAGCAATACGTACTGTGGAGGTTGGCATAACCCGTGAATTTGTACTTACGGCTGCATTAATGCGATAGAAATTACGGGTTACGGAAAATAACCCGGTATAGGGTACCAAATTCGTGAATATAAGTACACGAAAACTTTCACTTTCGCTCACTCCAAAATACATTTTTGCTCTACTTTAGGACATTCTGCAGCCACATGATTTGTACACGATGGAGTGTTGCTTGTTTGTGAAAACCTTTTCTGCTCGTAATATCCGGTTCGGAAGTTATGGCTGTTAGAAAATTTCAAGAAGTTTAAATGCATTAAGTGTACCAAAAGTCTCAATATAAACCGATCTTCTGTAAAGTTTGCTCATAAATGGACGTAAATCTAAACTTTGAAGATCGTTTTCACACCGAACCACGTTTTACAGCATTTTTTTTCACATTTTAAACTAATTTTTAAAATTTTTAGACTTCGTTTGATAATGTGAAAACAATTCCGGAACCGTGATTCGGTTTAAGAACGATTTTCATGCATATTTGCGTTTACAGGCGAAGCTAGAAGAAGAGCGGCCCGTAACCCGAGTCCCTTTAAACTGTTTGAATTAACTTCCACCCATAACTGCCCGCACAAATGGTCATCATGCCAATGTATACGAAGCATCTGGGCAAAATGTCATAAAACAAAACAAAAAGCTGTTTGGAAGTGCGCGAAAGCGAACGTTTTCAAGCCAGTCCACAAATTTGATACCATGTACCGGGCCGCTTCCCCTAAGCTTGTACATTACCAAAGTGCCGGGCATGAATTTATTGTTTTCCTCTGTAACAAATTTTAACTGGCCCGGTCCAGTTCGTAGTACGACTGAATCTTTTGGCACTATGATAAAATGTTTGGAAAAGTAACATGTTATTGCGGCGAGTAAAAATGAATTCTTTGTAAGCTGTTGTAAAGTATGGCAACGTTTGAGAAGTGCGTATACTAACTTTGTAACTAACTAACTTTGTAACTTTGTAACTTTGCGTATAGTAACTTTGTACCGTGCAAAGCACCGGTTTGTATCTGATCTTTATTGTACCGTATAAGAAAACGCAGCTGAACTGAATAATAGGAATCGTTGCTAAGTACCTGCAGTAAAGAACAGGAAGTTGCTAGCTGGAATAGCACAACGAAACACGGGAAATTATGTACAACAGAACAGCATCGTATCGTACACTTCGGTATTACGTACATAGGTACATACATACACTGCAGCAGTGTACACTTGGCAGAACAACCCTCTGTAAAAGGTGAGACGGTGAGAATGAAGTTCATTACCCTCCTTTGCTGCAGCGTTGGACCCCGATCGCACCAACTGGACGGAGCGGGGTTTCGCCAGTCAGCGCTTCGTTCACCTTATCCGCATCTTTTACATCCGCGGTCCCGGTGGCGATGTCCAGGTCGGATTCCAGGATTTTGTGCCACAGATGCTGGAGAAAGAAGGCTTCTTCACCTATCCCCGCATGGAATGCTTTCCCGTGGTGTTGCAGCGTGTCCAGCAGTGGCTGGTGACGGTGCCGCCCAACTACCGTCTGGTTAACGTGCAGACGGTCATGTTCCGCTGGAGCTACATCAAGGGCATCGACACCAACGTTATGGCGTACCATGAGCGCAAGACATACCTTAATTATCTCCGGTGGGTTAATAGGCGCTGAGGAAGCAGCAACCACAGATACAGTATTGATTATCGCAGTGATACATTTGATCCTGCAATGATTTAATCGGAAAAATTATTCGATTTGCGATAAATATGTTTATCCGATGTCAGTATTTGACGTGCACCCGCCAATGCTAAATTCACTTACAGGAAATGGCCTGGTACATGGTATCAAATTGGTGTATACGGATGAAAGCTGTCACTTTTGAGCACTTCCAAACACTTTTTTGCTGTCTTATATGACATTTTGTACCCAGATCAAGATGTACACATTCGGTTCAGAACTTATGGTTTTAAGGAATTCCAAAGCGTTTACATGCATTCGAGTGTACCGAAAGTCTCATTATAGACCGCTAAGGTCATACAACTGAAGTCACCACCGTGCATGGGCGTCTTCGCTATCACCGTGTTAGAAGTTGATTTAGAGAAACTCGAATTCAGTTTAAAGACATCAACTTTGAAGAAATGAAGAAAAAACCTAAATTAAATATAAATTAAGCTGAACTAAATTAACTTCTAACACGGCGATGGCGCAGCCGCCCATGTACGGTGGTGACTCCAATTATATGAGTCTAGTGCAGTAGCTGGGCTAAAGCGCTTTCGTCACTGATTTCTTTACGACGCATTAGCAAGAAAACGGTTCAAGCTTTTTTGAAAATTTCAAGTACTCTGTAAAGGGTAAATCCTTCTTAATTGTATACAGAAAGAAACCGGAAGAAAACCAGTTTGGGGAATTTAATATTTTGGGTGTTTCACTTGAACGACCATCGCTCATTCACTTATCATAGTGTTTCACTTGAACGAGCATACGAGTAAATGATTTGAATGCAATGTTCTGAAAACCGTTTTTCAGCTTTCTGCGGGTAGCTTTCGTCATCGAGAGCGCGGCCGACGGTCCCGCGTCCTTTCCAACTATCCAACTGCGCTCCAAACTGCTCATCCCGGAGATGAGAAAACAGCCGGGTTTCTTCGCCAAGGGCGTCTTTGAAACGCAAGCAGCGTGTCGCCGGCGTGCGGATCAGTGGGTGCGGGCGGCGGAAGTACGCATCGTCTGCGCGGAGACGCTGGTGATGCGCAACGCGCATGGTGGCGAGTCGGTGTACGGCTTCGACGCCATGCACACGTGGAACGACACCTACATCACCAGCACGCCGTCCACCGAGCGGGACGATGAACGCTTCGCGTATCTATACCGGATCTACACGGACGGCATGGATCGGCCGGAATTGGTCGGGACGCGACAGGATTCCCGGTTAGAGAACTACACACGGCAAACGGGCAGCGGCGAAGGTTGTGTGATTGCATGACCGCGTCGCGTCAACCCATCCTGGATTCTTGTGAATAGCTACAGCTCTGTATCATAAGTGCTTTCATCAAGTTGTTCGCCAGCTGAATCTGTAGTTTATTTGGCTTTTTCAGCGTGTGTTATTTGTCTGAGATTATCCCAGGTGTGATGCAATCGCGCCGTTAGTGTGTTTGCTGCACTGCATTTAAACTTTCGCCCACTTGAGTTCGCCATATCTTGGCAACCGGATGTTACGCGCGCAAACGGTTTTCAGAACAATGTATACAAATCAATTTGCTTTAGAATGACATAAAATATTACAAAAAAGTGATTCGCAGTTCGCGAGAGCGAAGTTTTAGTGTGTCTTTTCCATTTTTGACACTATGCACCGGGTCATTTTCCTTAAGAAACGGCTGTAGCTTACGTTTTATTAGATGAACAGTTCTCTACAGATAAATACCCGTGTGACACATCGAAGGAAACGTTGAGCAAGTAATCGTGTGCTAAACTATTAGCTCAACAACAACGAATACATACCGCATAGCTGGCACATTGTGCCACTGATCCTGACACCTAGAGAATTTGTTACTTCATAAGAATTATTGTCCAACTGAAAAAAAATTGCTTGCGTACACTATTTCACTAACAAATTGACGTCCACTTTATACAGCGACTGTGCGAAATTAACAGAGCCACAGAATGTACTTACCCGCGTATGGCACTGCTGATCGAGCAGTTTGTGTGCGTTCAGGCCGTTTCTGTACACCACACTCTGCCTGTGCTATATACCGTGAATTCTGTTCGTTGCGACGGCGAACCAGAATGAGACTGTCGCGTATCGACCGTAATTTAATTTGCTAATGGATCTCGCGTGGCGTGCAGTTGCCCATAAATCGTGTCGGCCGCTGAACAATATTCCCTTTTAATATTACTCTCGAAATCGCAAAGTTCTCCAGTCTATGCAGTGATTAACGCTTCTAGTGCTGCGGAATAACCAGCGTTTGAATGGAAAGTCTACTGGTATCCGTATGCTGTTCATGGACCCATGCAGTTCATGACCGTTCCAGACGGAAACGAATTTCGTCCGCACCATCCGTGTACTCGTACATATAAGCCACACCGTTGGTGTAATCCACGTGGTAAACTTGCATGTCACGAGGTTCTCGAAATATTGTGGAAGTGAATTCAAGTGATTGATACAAGTGAAGACTTAGCAACTGCATGCATTCCCTGTGGCTGTGGCTTTGGACGATGTACCTCTAATTTCGTTGTTGTTTTGTACTAACTAGTATAAAAAAGGGTAATACTTTAACAAAGTACACTTTAATAGATTTAACATGGAGTACGAACCCGGGTACCAGGCTGGGGGCAGGGGTCCAAATTTTCGAAGAACCAGCGTACGTAATTTATGGATCCCCCCTAATAACTGTGTAAGTACTGCATATGCAGCTTGGTACACCATCTCTGGTCGCCGCCGTGTTATGACTGATATTATTAGTGATCTCTATAAAAATTATTATTAACCACAGAACTCTGGCAGCCTGTTTCCATCGGGCTGCGGCTCCCAGTTTTAGCCGGCAACTGGGAACTGGCTGAAACTGGGAGCCTCAACCCTATGGAAATGACAATTTGGCTGCCTCTAGCCCGTATACAGTATTACGGCGACGTTTGTGACGAGGGCGATGTGGAATCCCGGGTGCTGCAGCAGCGTTGCGTTGCGGGAATACTGGCGATAGCCCAGTGTGCCGTTGCCCGAAGAGTTCCGCTCCAGTGGCATGGAGCGAAAGTCCTCGTGCAGCGGCTGGGCTCGATTGATTTCAAGATTCACCACAAATATTCCCACCGAACACCTTGCTGGATTGCTGGATGTGGACGAACATGAGCTGGATGGGCTCGATTGTTTAAAAAGGTAAAGAATAGCGAAGAGGCGGACATTGCGGATTTGTTAGAGAAGCATCTGTGCTGGGAAGTATCGCCCCTGGTCCTGGATGCGTATCGCTGGCTCCAGTTCGCCACCGATCGCCTTGACTGCAAAAAGATGTTGGTGCAGGTGAGGTATGTACAATATTATAAGCTTGTCCCGTCATTTCTAACATGTAGGTAGCTCGGGATGTAGGGTGAAAGATTCCAATACGAACGATTGCCACTACGCCAATAACGAATTCAATCCGCGCAATAATTAAGGTAGAAATCAGGAGGAAAGTTACTTTAATAACAAACAGATAATCTATACAAGAAACAAGATTACAAGTTGTAATCTTGTATCGATAGTTAATAATTTAGATGGATGCTTGTCGTGCAGCAGCCATGCCAAATGTATGTAGAGCGTGAATACAAATAGGTTGGCATTGTGCGCTGTAGTAGGAGAATTTGACGTAACCCGTGAATTTGTATTTGTCGCTGTGCTGAAGCGATAGAAATTCTAAAACAAGCTGGTAGGTGTGTTTCGGCATGTCCATTTAACCAAACTCCGGTCCGGGATAAGATTTCTGGTGCATTACAACCAGTCCGAATTTAACTTCGCCAGATCTTACCAGATTTATGTAGAACTGTGTCACGGTGTAATCCAGCTGAATTATTCCGCGCAGATTCTCCCCGACTACTAATCCTGCGACCCGCGTCCGTCGGCGCATTATCGCGGACGGCATTGGAGCGTGGACGCGGTGGCCGACGTCGATGTGAGCCAATTGAACGGCCTGTGCCGGTATGCCCGATGGTGTCACATGCAGAAATGGTTTGCACCATCCACACACGATGATAAAGCGCGCAAATCCAGATACTTCCCAGTCGGGTTGGAAATCAAGCATTTTCCGCACGGGATCACAACGCACACGCTGGTTAATCAGGAATCCAGTGAATCCACCAACTAGCAGTTAGACGGGAACTATCTGTTCCCGTCGGATGTAATATTTATATTACAGTCATCACCACTGTAACGTTTATATTACACTTGTACCGTGCAGTCATCGATATTTTCTTTAAAAGCGATGACTTACAGTAAAAAGCAGCTGCGAGCAGTTTTCCACTCCGACGGGTATGTCAACGCGCGTCCCCCACGCGCATAAACAGTTGCTACATTTGCATAAATGGCATCCGTCGCCAGCGGAAAGTTTTCGTCGACCGACCACATGAAGCGGCTAATCCATGTGGGCTATCAACAAACACTGTTCGTCGCCAGCTTTGTTTTCGCGGCAGTTTAAGGCCAGCCAAGGCCAAGTAATCACGATCTATCAGCTGCCAGCGCGTGATCCCAATCGAGATGCCTCATAGGGCTCACTGCAGTGACTGCACGAGATGGCAAGGGCCTCTAGGCAGGGCGCAATCCGAGGGAAACCGAGAAACGGCTGAAAAAGGGGCCAATGGCGGAATCGAACCCCGGCTTTGTCGTTAGATCCGCGTAGGCAGTACCACTACACCACACCGCAATACGTTGAAATCCTTCGAAAAACTTTATCGCTGTACGTGAGCCGCTTCTCTCCTCACAGACCATTGATACATGGTGGATCCAGCAATTCAAAGCGAGAGCATGACGACTAACCGCTCGTTGAGTCTTCGAATAGTTGGGTTGTGACAAAACGGGTAGCCAGAGTGCCACGATCGGAAGCATACATGATGCATCCATCGGACGGATTCGGACCGTAAAAATGCCCCACAAACACGCAGTATCCACAAAAATCCAAACAGATCCCAGGCATTGCGCCATGGCATGGTAGTCCGATGCGGTATCAGCAAGATTTTACGCAATCCGTGACAAACACGGCAAAACAACTTCTCGATGCCGATACATGCCAAAGAACCTTAAGTACACAATCTCTGATATCTCCTATTTTTCATTGACGAAGCTAATGGGCAAGAACGATCCTTACTGGGATCGCACAAGTCAACAACAACAAATGGCGTGGCATCATAAAGATTAACGATGTGTTTAGTAATCATCGAGTAGGATTAAAATGGCTGGAGCTTACAAAATTTCCGATAAATTTATGGGCACCTTAACCGCCTGGATGAATCAAGATTCGCAATGGTAATACAACCGCTTCCTTGGCAGATAGGTATCCAGCAATTAACAGCTCGGACAAAGTGCAGCAAGTGGCAATCCGAAGCGTCTGTAACGTGTATGAGCACACCATACTCTGTGGTGCTGCTAGTGCTGCCGGATGCGAAAATTATCCTCCACTGCGAGTACCGAATAGTAGTTCGACGAGGCACGTAATGTCTTTCGACGAAAATGCTTTAAGTGTGCAATATTGGCACTGTGGATGGTGCAGGATAATTTAAAGTAATCTTGTTACCTGCTTCCTTAAAATAAGGCGTAGCGGACAATCGTCTTCGTTTCTCCGTAAAAACCGCCCGGATCCTGTTTCGTGACCTTGGCTATTTTATTCGGGCAGGGCACAAGCATTTTCTTCGCCCTGTCTCTGCTATCATGTCAGCAGTTTTCTCCAGTTATCAGTTTCTAAAGCGCGTTTAAACGCGGTTTGAAGTTGTTCTTGACTCTGAAGGCCATCTCGTCCGTAAAAGTCAGTGATTGTAATTGATACCTTGATGGTTTATTTTATTAGTCGCCACCGAAATTTGTAACCCATCTACTAGAGTAGTTACTGCAGCACAGCAATAACTGTTTGCCGTTTGGTTGCAGGAGTATAAAGAGACGCAACGCCTAAACGGTAAGAACCCATTAAATCTTCAAAATCGCGACCTTTTCAATTATTTCGGTGGAAGCGCGTAATTTCCTGGTTTTCCAGTCTCACGGTAACGGCTAATCGACCTCCGATGTAAATGCATTTGTGAGTAATTTTGTGCTGCACTTATGGCATAAATTTTTTGCCTGGGTCCAGAACTTTCATCAGCACACTGGGAACCCAGGATAGCGGATAGCGGCACCATGACCGGCGCGAATATTAACGAACCGCCACTGCATCGTTCAGCCGAAACAGGTATTACGCAGTAGTCATGAAATCTGTGTACTGATTAACGCTGGTTTCTGTTTGCTGTTTAAGGGATTTGGCCCGGTACATAGTACCAAATTCGGGTGCATTCACGGGAACTTTCGCTGTCGCGCACCCCTAAATACTTTTTTCTGCATTGCTTTATGACATTTTGTAGCCAAAGAATTTATATACGTAGGCGTGAAATCCGTTTGCGCGCGCAACATCCGGTTCGGGAGTTATTAGTGAAATAAATTCCAAAAGTTAAAACGCGCGACAGGTGTACCAAAAGTCGCATTATAAACCGAAGCTCCTCAAATTTTGCACGAAAATGCACATTATTACGAAGATCGATTCGGTACCGAACCAGCTTTCTACCATCTTTTTCAAATTCTAAATCAAGTTTTAAAATTTTTGAAATTCATGTTAAAATTTGAAAAAAATGGTAGAAAGCTGGTTTCGTACCAAAACGATCTTCATATTAATGTGTGTTTTCGTGCAAATTTGAAGAGCATCGGTTCATAATGAGACTTTTGGTACACCTCCCGCGCGTTTTAACTTTTGAAATTTTATTTCACTAATACCTGATTTTGCGCGCACAACCGGTTTTTTCGCCTATATATACGAATCCTTTGACTACGAAATATCATAAAGCAATGCAAAAAAGTGTCTGGGAGAGCGCGACAGCGAAAGTTGCCGTGGGTGTATACAAATTTGGTGCTATGTACCGAGCCAAATCCCTTAAGTTACAAGCATCGTAATTCGAAGGCTGAAAATCCGATGCTAGATTGCTGATGTTAATGTAGCCGGAAGTAGGGCAGCTGGCAGGACGTACCCGGTAGTAGTTACTCTGGTCAAAGTTTCTGGTTGTCTTATAGCCCAGTCAAGGAGCGGCGGACATGAAGCGATCCAGGCACTGGATGAAGTAAGAATCTGCCACGCGGTCCTTCCTAGCCGACTGGTTACCATGATAAATGCTTTGCTTGTAGCAGTATCAGCGCTTAAGGACCATGTTGGCAGAGGACAAACGACTCGCCGCACGTGAGTGCTGCGCGGTTCTGTTAACCGGCATTCATTGGGCTTTCGATACGCTAGTTGCATCGACAAAATTAATAGCGAATCGGTACTTGCAGAGGCCGGGACGCTGCATCAGCAAATAGTGGAACGCGACGCTGTCATCGCGGAACTGCAGGCCACGGTGGGCAGTCTGCGCGCGGAGATGGCCGCCAAGAACCAGCTGATTGGCGACCAGCAGTTCCGTAATATGAATCTGGAGACCCGCTTAGCGGAGGAGACGGCGCGCAGTGCTAAGCTCCTGCACTTCAACGCCACCGTGCAAGCGCTCTTCGCCAAACACCCGGATGCGGTCGGACCAACGCAGATGCCGGCGGCCGCTCCATTTCCGCGTATTGCCGCTGCTGGACAGTAAGGAGCAAAATAAACTCGTTCAAGCGTCGCGCAATTACGGTGCATCGTTGGTATTCTGTATTAACGCAGAGCAGAGACCAACTGCAAAATTTCTATTAGCAAAATTTGTTGTATTCGAAGTCTGCTGCAGCATATCAGCGCTCCTGCTACTTGCGCTTTATTTCAGGCATCCCGTGGCGGGTGTCGATGGCGCAGCGGAGCTGGTGCCTGCATTGCCCGCTCCAGTGCCACCGCTTCCGCTTGGAACGATCGCCGATCACGTGGAAACCAACAAGCAGCCGACGGCCGCCCCGCTGCTGCCCGTAGGCGGCGCCATTCCTTTCTCGGGTGACGCGCGCGTGGCCCCGCCTCCTGCCCTCCCCACTGGGCAGTCCGCACAGCTCCCCGGAGCCCCGCACGTCCTCCTTGGTCAACTCAGTTCCGATGTCCATCCGTCCATCGTGTACACGAAATTCCATCGCAACTCGACGGCAGCAGCCACGAACCGGGTCTCCGCGGGAACCAGCGGTTCCGTGACTGGCGCTACGGTGCCCCATCGGGTGGAGGGCCAGCGTTCACGGACGGCGCAGGGCGTGCCGGCGAAACGCAGACGGCAGATCTCGTTGCCGCCGGTATTCCGCTGCAAAGTCTGCTTAGTGCCGCATGCCAGTGCCGCGGCGCTGCAGTGGCATGCGTGTCCGCGGCAGCCGCGCATGGATCTGTTTCCGTGCGGGGTGGATGGCTGCGAGAAGACCTTGCGTAGCGCTGCCGGCAAGAAACGCCATGTTACCAGAATTCACAGCGGCAAGGTGCGACCGGAATCCATTAAATGATGGCTGCATTTCGATGCTGTTAACCAGGGATGCTACTAATCATTATGTCTTCTCTCTTATTGTGTGAAGTAAATCTTTTCTATCCATGACATTGTTGTGTTCCCGTGTATCTGCTTTGTTGTACCAGTACTTAGCAACGCATTGAGTGCTGGTTGTATTGATGGCTGTTTTTGCTCAGGTCTCATACTGGCTAGCTACCATTTACGTCGTATTAAATAGTATCCCTATTTGCCATACGTGACAGATATGTTTGCGGATTGTATTTATTTACAGCCGATAGGGATGCAAGTTGAGTATTTAGTACTTAAGTAGTCTCGTTTTTCGTGTTTGATCACTAAGAAACGTTCACTCAAGAAACACTTGTTGCCAACTGCAGTAGCAGTTCACCGCAGGACGCCACCTGACCTAATCCTACAGCGGTTTATCTCCAACGCAGTTCGTTAACTCGCTACGGGGACGGGAATCAGGTTATTTAATAATAATCGAGTTAATTACAACAACAAGAATCCTTATGATAGAAAGGTACAATACGTGGTACCTAATTCGTGCACATGCACAAGAACTTTCCCTTCAGCGCACTGCCAAGCACATTTTGGTTTTATTTTATTTGATTCTGATAGCTAGTCAGTTGATTTCTCGCTACCTAACCTGAATTTCACCGTAAATTTGTTCGCTTCCACTTTCCAGTTGCTTAGACGTTCTGTAAAAATAAGTAAACTAAAAACTTCAAAATTACAAAATCCAACTGCTTCCATTTACAAAATCCAACTGCTTCCGGTGGGCGAACAGATGGCAGCTTTTGGAAACTTGATTTAGCATCTGCTGCGAAAATTTCTGCAAAATGCAAATTTCTTTCAAAATCATTTTGCCAGAATATTACCGGTACTTACTCTTTCCATGGTACCAAGTTCGTGTACATGCACGATTCATTCTAAAATTTCATTTGAAAATTGATTTTAAATTGTGAAAAAAAATTCCAGAGCGGTGATTCCGTGTAAAAACGATCTTCATACATATGTTGGTTTACATGCAAAATTTAAAGGGGATCGGCCCATAATCAGAGTTGTATAACGTTGGTCATTTATCACTCTTACACACGCAACCAACAATGAGTCTTCCCCAATCGGCGCTTTCCGGGCAGTTCTCAGTTTCTCTTCCTAAAGAACAAGAACATACAACCGACGATTAAATGCTTGTGCAAATCATGCCATATTTACAGAACGTACCAGCCCGGTGATTAATTTCTGGCGTAAAGGTACAGTACATAACTGATGACCTGGGGAAACCCGTCATCCGAGAAAACGGAGGGAAATGATAAAAAAATACAACAGAATTCCTGGCGAAAACGCTACGAGAACATCAGACGACGAGCGTTGTTAATCAGTCCAGACAAGATGTCTCGTTGGACATCCGAGTTTGGACGGATGAGCAACACTCGTGTTCAAAAGCAAGACCATGCGCCAAAGAGATTATTCGAATTGTCGCTCGGGAGGTTCTTCCAGGGAGCGTGTAACAAGTGCACACTAGCGAGCCAAATACGTCACGAGTTCCCCCGTATTACAGACAGTTGCAAACCGAGGGGATCATTCTACCATCTCCCACTGGCATGATCTCGCACAGGAAAGCCAGCAACCGAATACTTGTGTGACGATACTTGGCCTGATGTATCGAAAGCCACAAGTTCTAGTACGCTACCGTAGATAAAGTACCGATGCGCTTAACTGGAGTTAGAAGAAGCCACCGAACGCAAGCAGACTCCGTAATACAAAGGACTCTTGATGGGATCACTAGGAAACGTTAGTTAACAACTGCAAAAATCCGAGATTTATATTTCAACATCCGACGGTGAACATGTTGCATTGGGTACTTGCGTCTAATAACTTCATCGACGACACATTTTTGTCCGTCGCCTTGAAAACTAACGGAGACGAAAAGATGTTTCTGACAGCAGTTACAGCGCAGAATATGGTTTACAGCACAAGCCATGTTTCGATGTATCACACATTCCTCGCTGATCGGTGCATGCACGTGCGATGCCCGGCTGAGCAAAGACAACGGTCGGGCCTGCGTGACTGCTGCTTGTTGTCAGTTGTGTTCAGCATTTTGCTTGTATGACACAGTTTCATCGTTGCTCAGCAGAGCATTTTAGGAACGCATTCAAAATCTGGAATCTGTACAACGAAATCAACTTTTTTTAAATGTACTGAATAAAGTTAATTTTAACTTCAAGTGATTTTCTTCACGCTACGTGCTTTATCTGCTATACGACAGGAAAGTTGTAAAGTACAGTTATTTTGCTCGTTTTTGTCGGTGCGAGTATTCGTCTTTACTAATTCGTCAAACATTAAGATCGAATCAATAGCATTCGATTCGATTGCGAATTCTATTTTCCAGAGCACTGGACTGGCAGCCGCAGACGGCTACAGTGTAAGAACGGCTCATAATAAGACTTTCGGTACACCTGTTTGTATGGAAAAATGCAAGCAATAATGTAGTTATCAATAATAGTTATTCTACGGAGTTTCTCAATAACTTCGCAGCCGCACGTAGCTCAGTCATTGCATTAAATTATTGGCAATCAAGTACCAACTAATAATGTGCAAACTTATTCGAGCCACACTTGCGATAAAATTCCGATATAAATTATTGCAAAAAAACGTTCTTCTAGAATTGGTACTTAATTACCGGGCCAACGATATCCACAATCGAATATTCCACGCAGCATTTATAATTTCCTCGTAAACCATCGCGAAAGGTAGAAACCAGCGCCAATCGGCCATTCATCACTGATCCGCGGACTGCCAGCTTTAATCCGCCATAATTGCGGTGGTTCTCGGCGACCTGAGATATTCACTCTCAGTAGTGGTAAAACCACTGTTCACATATATTAGTAAAGATTTACTGCAAAAAACCTAAAGTGCTGCTGATTAAGTACCCATATAAGTCACGAACGACTTAGCGTGACTTCCCAGAATAGAATTACCTTTCGAGTTTCGTTCGGTTAAGGACGATTCTAGGGTACCGTCCCTCGTGTGACTCGTATCTTCAGGCATTTTGTCTGGCCGCTTCGATCCGAGCCCAGCAAACTACCTCTTGAAAAAAGCTTTATAAGCGACAAACTTGTGTAGCAAAGCACATCAGTCTACAAACCGATTGCTTCTCCGTAAAAAAAGAGAAATCTCTCAGCAGTCACGTTCTTCGTCCGCAACGGTCGTCTACCGACATCATGCCGCTCTTTCAACAGAGTACCAACCTTTCCCAATCCGATATTCCCGCACCTTTCCACAAAGATTTGACGAAGATGCTGGGACAACTGCTGCAAAAGAATCCCAACGTAAGCGAGTTGTCCAGCACGGTTTTGCCAAGGTACGCTTGTTCAGAGCGTGACCTTTTGCAGCACAACTCGGTGTGCATCAGCAACCATCAGTTTCTGACGTGCGCCGGCACCACGGAAAACGGCGCGTTTGACAACTTCGCCTCCATCGGGAACATTGCGGGAAAGGACCATGATGCATACGTAGAAGCTATGCCCGAATTCCAACATGAGAAGCTGCGAATCGATAAATCGCGGTATGGAAAAACGCTATAATTTAATGGCATCCGCCAATAAGAACTGGCATTTGCATTACTTAAAAAGATGTTATATCAACGTTTTTCTTTCTGTGCGATTCGGAACAACATGAACTGCTTTCACAGGTTCACGCCGTTCCCCACCGATTATCCAGCGAACGAAGGGGGTTCCCACGGCTTGACGAGTGAAAGGTTGAGGAGGAGGTTGCAGCCTGCACCGGCTGGCTAATGGGCCTCCTGATCTTTCAAGTTTTGCTGGAATACGACTGCCGACTGATTCTGATTTTTGTTATAAACTTTGCTGTTGGGAGATTCTTTTGATGATGGTTGCATCACAAACTTCCACAATTACCAGATGCTGAGTCATCAACAGATCATCCTGAAAGAAACGAATGTTTATGTAAATATGGTATTATGATAATTATTAAATAGCCTGAAGGATGATGTTAGCGCCAACTGGTTATGGAATGCAGCAGCGTGTAAAGTGCTACTCAGTTCACGGCAGATATTGCGGACGGCTTAGCAGATTCATACAGATGCAGTTGAAATCTGCAGATTCTTAAGGTGAACATCACGTTTCGACGGGAGCCTTATACTGCCGTACCGGTGCTTCGTATATACGTATTTTGTTATCCTTCACCACGAGAAAGACAAAATAAAGAAATCACCCTGATAAGAATTATATTCATATTGCAATTACAAAGTATTGTACCTGCTCTTCCTAATCCAAACCAGGATCGCGGGAGGGTAAAATTCTCTAATGGGATGATGTTCGGCGCTTTTCGGACGCGATCAGGGCTACGGAGATAAGCGGCGCATTGGGAATTGCGCCCTGGGTTCCCGTTGCACCGATCACCGGAAACCGACATTTCGAGAATCCGAGCGTAGTTACTCACCATTGTATCGCTTTCATGGCTACACAAATCGGATAAAACGATAAATATCTTAAAACGGATAATCACCGTCATTTACAAGTTTACACTGCTGTCGCAAGATGCGCTGAAAGATCTTTCCGTGACCTCGTAAACAGACGATAAACGTGCTTTACACGGCAATCGTTTATCCTCTCAATTCTTACCTTTCACTAGGTGTAAGTCTAATGTCTACTTGCATCTGTACGCTTTTGCGGGTCCTCTAAAGTTTTTTGAATCATTGTGTTTATGCAAGCGTGTACACGAGAATGATAAAAGATTATCCAGCTCTCGAAAGTGGAACCACGCGGAGAATGCCGTGTCTGTCCGGAATGCGAAAACGTCGAAGTAGCCATCGAAGCGTTATACGAAAATGTTAAAATCCGTGATACCGGATTTTATTGATTACTTACTGTGCCTTCATATCTGATCAACCCGACGGCCGAACGGATGGCTGCGTTTCCGGCGGCTGCTGGCTGATTCATTCATTCATATATCAAGAGCAGACAACCACGTCTGGTCGGTAAAAAACAGCTAAAGGTTAACAATAAAAAAAGAGATTCGAACAGATCGACGGATTTCAGAGCAAACTTAAAAGAAGCCAACACCGCTAACATTGAGTATCTCTATATTGATTTTTTGAATCCGTTCAAAAGCGTTCACCAGACGCATTGCAAACGTACGTGATGCCAGTCAGATGACTTACCAGAAAAAATGAACAATCTGCCTCTCAGCCGATTCATTTGGCTGGCTCTTAAATGCCGGACTTAGCAGGGCACCATCCGAAGGAAACCGAGAAATGTTCCGCAAAATCCACCGACGGGGGAATCGAAAACCGGCTACGTCGTAAGATCCGCGTAGGCAGTGCCTCTGCACCACGGCGTACAGTGTTAAAAAATCCTTGAAAGATTTTGTCGCTGTACGTGAGCTGTTTCTCTCCTCAAATCAGGACCAGCAAGGGGTGGTGGGCGGCTGGAATACATTCAGGATGTCGACGCGGTGGTGGAATGCGCTGCGCACACAGTCAAAGCCATCGCGTGCTTAATCGATGTCGTGGTGTGATCATGAGGAGCACTGCCAGTGCTTTGGCAGTACGGGATACCCATACTTGATATGATTCCGCCGTGCAGTGGGATAAACACGCGGCGGTGCTCCGCGGCGGAGACGGCGACCCAACTACGGCCCATGGAATATTGTGTAGTATAGTTGCGAAATTGGCTTCCAGAACCCAAGGATTGTCGGCACACCAGCCGAAAATCCAGGAGTCACTGCAGTTTTTTCAAATCCGAGTCGAGTCAGCTAGCGTATCTCTAGGCATTGCTTGGTTATTTTGCCGTCTGGATCTTTTGAAGGGGTTTCTCATATCCGGATGGAAATCCATCTACGAACAGATGTCCCAGAAGATCAACATGTGTTAACAGATATTCTCATATATGCTCATACATTAAAATAATATTTGTTTGTTTTCCATACATATCTACATGTACATACTCCACAGGTATCTACAGATGACACATACGAGCACGTATCGTATATCCGTAGCACTTGAGGAAACAGATAGATACAGTCATACAGGTATAATATTATTATTACGTAGTACCCGTATTTATTGTGGATATGGATTGTGGATATGCACGTATGCACGTTGTGTATACATGATGATGGGTAGCTATAGCAACGACTCGATTAGGAGCTGATTATGTCGATTGCGAACTTTTATCAGACGACGAGCCTTGCTAATCGCTCGGAACGGGATGCCTCGTTCGACATCCCGGTTCGGACGGATGAGCGAGAGTCGTCATCATCACGAACCCATCCACACATGACCAATACGCGCTGCACACGAAGAACTCTGGGATCAACGTACGACAAATCAGTCACAGTGTACGAGTACACTTAGTAGTTAAATCCTTCGGGAGCAAAAACTACCGATTTGCACCGCTATCATCAAGAGAATTCCCGGCATTTTGGTTCTGATGCCCGTAATTTCGTCATTAGTTGAGAATCCAGGATCTCGCGCCACAAAGCTCGTCACCCACGTTCAGATACTGACACATCAGATCCAGTAAAGCTGCAGATGGCAAATACGTTTATAGGAGATATCAATAATGAACGCAAGGAACTCCGAAAAAACGCACACAGAAATAAACAACTTGGAGATGTCGAGAATAGTATCAAGATAAGAAAAACCTTCCATCGTCCCCCGACAGATTATTTTGCATTTATAACATTAACACCTTCATCGAAAGCACACTTTTGCCTGTTGTCTCGATTGTACTGCAATAGCGCAGTCTTAATGCATCTTAACTGTATCCGTCGAGCATCTTTCCAGTATCCGAATAATGTTCGTGTTTTCCAGTTGAATACTCTCGGCATGCAGAGATACGGTTGGGATACGGCAGTTATTATTAATAAGCGGAAAAAAATGAGGTGCTTTTTGCATTAAAGAAGGATTCTCGTCAAAAAGCTAATGCCAATCTGACAGACGAGAAATGTCTGCATTGCGGCGATTTCTATTTACGTAACTGCCGGCCGATGGTAGCGTGTCGAGTCTAGCCAACTTCCGCTTCCGGTGACAGAATAACAGAACATGTCCTTGATGGGTCATTCCAGCTATTTACGCGCATGTTATTACGATACGTGATTATATTGTTATATGCAGCTTTACGCGATGCGGCGATGATACGCATTCCTTCATTGCAGGATAATTATTTGCGGTTCTGAAATCAGGTACGAATGTTTGATACAAACATAGAACAATCTCTAAACAAGAAAGCTCAAAGTGTCAAACAAATCACGGGAGGATTCCAAAAAAATTATGCCACAATTTCTCGTGCAAGCAATTCCGACAGGCGATTTCTATCCAGTGGCCGGTACTTGGTTTTAGACAGCGATCAGCCAAAAAATCGCCGCCGCGGAACTTCATCGAGAAACACAAAACCCAGTACATTACACAGCCGATTAGCCGGATAGGCGAAATGGGGTAATTGAGCCGGACAAAGTCTATGAGAAGGAAATGACAGGAACGCTTTGGGACCACTTAGGCAGCGGGTGCTGTCTGCGACCTCTGCCTAAAGCTATCCCTCGCCATGCCGTGGAATCCAACTTCGCTCGCTGGGTAATCGCTGAGGAACAGCGTGAACCTGCCAAAACATCTCAGTTATTACGACGCCCAAGGAAAAACGATCATACCCGTATACCTTTATACATTTATATATAATTTTATATTTGTATATTTTTATATATACTTATGTATACTTAGATGTATACGTATGTACACTTTTATATATGCCGAAAACAAAACCGTTTCGTTATTGCGGTTAAAGATATACATTTCTCGTTACCGCGAGTCATGAATTCCCAGTTTTTCGTAGATAAACTCAGACATCGCCTCTATGTAAGAATCGTTATACTTGCTAACAAAGTTGCCGGTGGACGCCAAGCTGCCGAACGCGCAGGTTTCCGCAGTGCCTCCGCACGTTAGGAATTGATCGGTGCTGATGCTCACCGAGATGTGCTGCAAAAGGTCAAACTTTGGACAAGCATATCTTGGGAAAACCGTATGTGACAACTTGCTTACGTTGGGATTCTTTTGCAGCAACTGTCCCAGCATCTTCGTTAAGTCTTCGTGGAAATGTGCGGGGAAATCAGATTTGGAAAGGTTGGTGCTCAACTGAAAGAGCAGCATGGTTCGACCGACGATCGGTGTGGACGAAGCAATACTGCGGAGAACACTCAGTTTGTGTTCGAAAAAACTGATGTGTTGGTAAACAAGTCCGACGCTTATAAAGCTTTCGGGGGACAAACAGTTCTAGCGGCTGACATCGAAAGGCCCAGACAAACTTCCGGGGAACGACAGTCACACGACCGACAGTACCCTAGAACGCCGTTAACCGGGCAAACTTGGAAGGTCATTCTATGCGGGAAAGTCACGTTGATAGTCATTCAAAAGCACTTAATCGGCCGCTCAAAAGAAGGTATGCGGTAAATCATTGCTCCGTTACGTGATCACATGGTTTTAGAATTTTTCAGTTCATTTGCGAAATTCTGTTATGAACGATTATGGCGGATTACAGTCAGCGCATCACTGGTAAATGGCCGATTAGCGCTGAACTACTATTCCCGATCACTGTCGCTAAAATCATAAATTATTATTTTTATTACGACACAAGAGCAGACAAACCCATCAGGGACTACAAGTCTGGGCGAGCATTGCTGCGAAGAAAATAAGATAGTCCATAATCATTCATAGCTCGGTAGTGAAGTAGTAAATTTGGATGTAATTTCTCGGGCGCATAGTAAAATACGAGTATATTATAATATTGTGTGTGTATGCACATTCGTGTTAGGTAAAAACGCAGTAACTAAATTTAAATTGTTTCTAATGATTTTTACTTTCCGCTGATGTACGAGTAGAATGGCTCATATTGTAACGTGCGGCTTTGCAGCGGATGAAATTACATATTTTAACATGAACAACGAATGGTGAGTATCATATCAGCGATCGTTTCTTTCGTTACCTTTATTTATCGGCAGTGCAGTTACTGCTTGCGTTTCTTGTGTAATAAATACAAAGAATCCCAACGTAAGCGAACTGTCACTCGCGGTTTTTGCCATACGCGTGTTCAAAGTGTGACCTTTTGCAGCACATCTCGGTGTGCATCAGCACCGATCAGTTCCTGACGTGCGGAGGCACCACGGAAGCCTGCGCGTTCAAAATTCGAAATTGTTCTTACAAGCAACTGGGCTTGGTTTCGTTTGAGTCTTATGGCGATTCGTTTGGCATATTAGCACAAAATGTGCTGTATAAAGATGTTTTTGTTACTGTTTGTACCCAGGACTCTAACAAGATGCTAAAACCGTGCGCGAAAAACGGTTTTCACGCCTATGTACCGACTCTGTATATGTACACAATTATTTGGCTAAGTAATGTCACAAAAAACAGGAAACAAAGCTTGGTGATGTCATAGAACAAACCAAAAAAAGCTTAATAGTGCGAACAAATGAAAGTTTTCGTGCGTGTATGCGAATTTGGTACAATATACCGGGAGATTTTTTCTTAGCGTAAATAGTACTTGACGCCACACTCCTCGTGAGCGAAATTATCTGCGTCAACCTTTCCCATTTTTTTATGTTTGCCGCAGTTATAAAACTTTTTGCTCAATTCGAAAAACAGGTACAACCGCGGTTCATTGTACGAACGATCTTCGTGCATAAGTGCCTTTACATGCAAATCTTAAAGAAGATCGGTCCATGATGAGAGTATTGGTATAGCTAAATGCACTCAAGCTTTTAGGAATTTTTGTACACACATAACTACCTAACCGGATGTTGTGCATATGAGATCGCTGTCCCTACCATGAGAGCTGCGCTCCGGTCTGTCAGTGCCTTGCGAGCTGCGATAGCTGAATGGAGTTTAATCACTGAATTGCTAAATTAAGCAACCCTACGTTGAAGAACATTTTGTGGCTTTCGCATCTTGTCAGAGTGTTCTATGGAAACACTAAAAAAAACTTTCTCAAGACCGCAAAGTTTACAGCGTAAAACGAATCGCAGTAGTACTCAAACAAAGCTATAGAATAACTGCTAGTACAACAATTACATAGTTACTTTATATACGGCCGCCGGTACTTGCTTCGACATCGCAGCCAGAGAGCAACAGAAAAGTCAGTGAGACGCTTAATTTGGCTACACAACGTCCACAAGCAGAAATAGCCGTGGAAACCCACGTCGTTTGCTGGATAATCGCGAATCATCGATTCCCCGTTCCTCATAAACGAATTCGCATAGCTTCGAAGTAAGCGTCGTTGCCCGTTCCAACAGAGTTTCCGATGGACGCCACGTTACCGAACGCGCAGGCCTCCGTGGTGCCGGCGCACGTCAGGATCTGATCGGTGCTGATGCACACCAAGATGTGCTGCGAAAGGTCACACTCTGAAGTGTATCTGGGGAAAACCGCGCCTGACAGTTTGCTTACCTTGGGATTCTCTTGCAGCAATTGTCCCAGCATCGTTGTCAACTCTTCGTGGAAATTCGCGGGGAAATCGGTTTCGGAAAGGCTGATGCTCAGTTGAATGAGCGGCATGCTGTTGATGACTAGTCGCGGACGAAGAACGGGACTGCTGAGAACACTGTGTTTGAACAAGTGAATTCGCAGAATGATGTGTTCTGTATACAAATTTGCCGCTTTTAAGTTTTCTGTGAACGCGTAGCTCGTTGTGCTCAAACTGCCGGGAGGTACAAGTCGCAGGACTGGCAATACCCTACAAGTCGCCCTTAACCGGACAAACTGAGAAGGTTACTTTATTCTGTAATTTCACGCTAATATAAAAGTGAACGAGCACTTAATCGGCGGCGCATAGATTTTTTGCAGTAAATTATCTTTACTACCGTACGTTAACTCTCTCTTCTCCACTACCGAGGAGGAACAGTTATCAAACATTATTTGGGTTACTGCGGATTAAACCTCACAGTTAACAGAGCACTGAAGCGTGACCGATTAGTGCCGGTCTGTATTGTTTTATGGTTTTTGACAGTATTACGAATGCTGCGAGAAAGAATCGTAAATATTTATTACTCGGCAATTATTAACAGTTTGGAACATTTTTGCCAAAACTGATATTTAATTACGATATTGTCTAGACTATGGTACGTCAAAACCGGCGCATTAAGACTCCTGTGGTACGTATGACGGTATGAGTACAGATACTTAATTTGAAATGATTCCTGAATAAACAAAATATATGAGATGTGCTGTTTATCCTACTTCTTTGCATTGCTTTATGATATTTTCTAGCCAAAGGATTCGTACATAGCCAAAAAACCGTTTGGGCGCGCAACATCCGGTTCGGGAGTTATTAGTGAAATAAAATTCCAAAAGTTTGGGCGTACCAAAGTTCATTATGAATCGATGTTTTTCACTTTTGACGAAAGCGCATTACTATGAAGGTCATTTTAGGTAGCACGGAACCAGCCTTCCACCATTTTTTTCAAATTTTAAAAATTAATTTAAAATTTGGGGGAAAAACGGGAAAAGCTGGTTCGGTGCTAAAATGACCTTCATAGTAATGTGCGCTTTCATGCAAAATTTGAAGAGCATCGATTCATAATGAGACTTTTGGTACGCCTCCGCGCGTTTGAAATTTTGGCATTTTATTTCACTGATAACTCCCGAACCGGATGTTGCGCGCACAAACGGTTTTTTCGCCTAGGTATACGAATCCTTTGACTACAAAATATCATAAAGCAATGCAAAAAAGTGTTTGGGAGTGCGCGACAGCGAAAGATGCCGTGGATGTGTACAAATTTGGTGCTATGTACCGGGCCAAATTCCTTAATCAAATGAAATGCAGCAGCTGTTCTACTTGACTGTAATTCATTTACAGTACCACAGTGGCGATTCGCTGCTGCATTAATTCTCATCTGCACATATGCTCATATCAAATAAAACAGTTACTTATTAACACGCTCACTGAGTCCTGCATACACCCGAAATGCGCGTGTAACTGTGTATTTCGTGATGTTTTGGAGTTAACTATTCGACCTTGCAGGGCGCGGTAAATAAACTTACAGATAAACTGAGATAATACATAAATCTTTTGACCTTTACTGCTGCGTACTCCTACAATAAAACGGTCGTCATAACACACACGTAGCAATAAATAACTATTTTGTTATTTAATCAGTAGCATCCTCCATTCAGGACTGAAAAACCGGGACCAGTTTACGGTCAGACGGGTTAGTGTATCTATTCGAAGCGAATTCTCCTTATGCGGAACAACAGCGAAATTCTCTGTTAGTACTCGGCCATCACGGTCAAGGTTCGCCAGCGGACATGAGTCTGTTGTCTGCCGCATTTGACCAAATACCCATAATATCCGCTGGAAGACTAAAGGAAATCAGCTGTAATACGATATTGTGAAGTGAACATCGCGGCGGTACATAGCAGCAAATTCGTGTACATCTCCGTATCGGTACATTTTAACACTCACTGCTTTTTGGTTGAAAGTTCCATTAAAAATGAATGGTAACTGTACTGATATCGCACTTGTTAGGGTGATTTTCATTTACAGAGCAGTGTGTTAATGCTACAGCGCTTCAAGTACCCCAAATATACTATCGTAGCGTAATGTTCCGAAATGACCTTTCATACTTCCCAATATTTTGGTAATGTACAAGCATAGTAGTTTTCCTGTTCCCATAAGAGACACTGTATACAAACGAGCCAAAACAAAAAGGAGGGAAGTGACCCGGATTTCACGCCTATATATATACAAATAATTTGGCTGCGCTATGTCCAAAGTAATCCAGAAAAGTGTTGGTAAGCGCGCGAAAACAAAATTTCCCGTGGATACACATGCATTTAGTGCTATGTACCGGGTCGCTTTGCTGAAGGGTTTTTTGAAAGAAGTTTATACGCAGACACAAACCGTGCTTGGCGCCATTGCTCTAGTGTCCAATCACAGTTCAGCAACGGCCTGGCCACGCCCCGCTCATAACTCACTCTGTTTTCGGCTGTGGTTGGAGTTAAACATTAATGTGAGTTCTCCAGATTTCTTCTAAGATCCTTTGCCATTTCATCTGCATGGTCCCGTTTTTCCAGATCCTTCGGGCTCTGCTCCAGTTTGCCGCTGTGGAAGTTTCATTTTTTGTTCCAAAAAATTTAGAAGGAGATTAGAAGGAGATCTGTTATAGAGATTAGAAGGAGGTCTGTTATAACCTGTAACCGCTGACATATTATATAACCGAGACTTTGAATGCATTGTTGTGAACTTGTGATGCATTTTCATCACAGTAACCCATCTACGGTCTCCGTTTAACATTGATTTTTGCACGAGACATTCCTGGAACACCGCAGGTTCCCTGTCCCACCCTTCCAAGGTATCAGGAAAAGTTTTTCCTCAGATGTGACGCTCTTTTTACGGGGAATGCAGCCCATGTTGTTGGTGACTTGCGATTTACGAACCCTGTTTGGAAATATGGTGCAGTTATGACGATTATTTCAGCGTACGACTGGTATCATTTTGCTGCTCGACGTGTGCGTTTTTTTAACAAAGTAAAACATCGGGATAATACAGAGAAACGGGTACAGTTGATTACTGATTTCGAACAAGTTGAAAGACGGTGAAAATGCATGGAATCGACGCATCCCAGTATTATGGACGGCTACTGTGTTAACTGGTTTTCGACGTTCCCGCATACTCTGCATGGAACGGTATTATAAAAATGTCCCCACAGTTAAATTATTTTTTCCGAATAGTATTTTGTCGTTTCGAGAAGACGGGAGAGTTCTTTCTTCCAGGCAAAGTTCCAGTGTAACGGCATCGCAGGAAAAAACAATCATGTTATGCCACTAACCCCACCATGCACAAACTCGTCACCTGCAAACCTCCGCCACCTGCATTCGCGATGCTAAACGCGCACGACGGCCGTTGCAACATATATCGTGGCAAGGAACGCAGGTACGTATTACGCTATTTGTTCCAGCTGTGTAAAAAATAAAAAGATACTTCGAACAAGCAGTATCTTTTTATTTTTTTAGTATCTGAGAGCCGCTCTACCTGTTTTTTGTTTCAACTTTTAAGTTTGGAGATTATGCGTGGTAATACTATGAGTGTTTTGTGCACAGTCCCTTCCCACGTTAATTGGGACAAATTCCTCATTTGATTATATTTGTTGAGCGAAGCTCGCCTTGTACATATTGAGAAATAAACCATCAAAAGATACTAGCCAAAAGAAACTGGCATTCATGTTACTATATCATATGGAACGTTTCGTACCAAAGAAAAAAACTGGAGCGTTCTTTTTTATCTTGTAGTCACTGTAGTCAGCTGTAGATAACCGGTAGACACCCTGTACGAGAAGAAACCAGATGACTACAGCAGGTCTACTGTGGTGTCTACGGGCTCTCTACAGATGATTACCGGGATACACAGGCAGAACATCCAGCTGAATTTAAGAAGGGCTGTCTGTATACTCTGGTAGACATCTGTAGGCAACCTTTATACATGCTAAGAAAACCTAAGAATGCAGGCCACTTAAATAGTTTCATCACGATCAAGTAACCCATAAACCTGGTGTGTTTTTCATACACAGCATGGGAATCCAAATCTGGCCGAAGACGCTCGTTCCCAAACGCCGCTGCAGAAGGGCTTACGATACGAGTACTACACGGCGTAGGATTGCAAGCGTATTGTATAGCGAAGCGGTGGATTCGGCTGTTCCGGGTGGTAGTCTGAAGGCCAGGACCTGCTTAGTAACATCACCTGTGGCACGTTTCGTACCAAAGGAAAAAAAGTGAATCGTTTTTTCTCTTCTAGTCGCAGCAGACATCTGTATACAGGCTGTAGACATCATGTAGTCTTATCAAGAACAGGATCCTGCAGCAGTGTAGAAATCAGATAACCTGGCTCCTGTGTGTCCTATCGATCGCTGACCGTCCTCGGTGGGCACTAAGCACATTTCCGTCGAGGTCGTAGTTCAGCAGCCCCCGCTCGTATCCCGAAATGCTTATTGGGCGCTGGAAGAACGGATGGAGTTCCGCGGTCCCTCGGCCGTCCTGCCTCGGCAAAACGCCCAGTAACCTTGCTTCTGCAGCAATGTACATTGTTGCAGAAGCAACCTTGTTGGGAATAATCGCTGCTGAATGTTTAGTGCTTTGTTCAGTGCTCAGCCAACCGGATGGATGCCGCGATCATGCCTGCAAAGTGAGGGAGACCATTTTGAGGGTACGTAAAGGATACGTTGAAGATGTTGCGGGGCACGGAGGGTTACTGTGGATACAAGTCAAACACATGCGGAAAATTTTATACATGTACTAACCGTGCCATAAGTGAACGACTTGTATCCACAGGCATGAGTGAAATCCATTTACCCGCGCAATATCCGGCTGGAGAACAGTATTATGGCTGTAAGAAAACTCCATAAAGTTAAAATCCGTTTAGAGGTCCCAAAAGTCTCATTAAAAATCGACCTACATATATTGCATGGAGACGAACATTAGCTTCGATCTAGGTCAATCTTACACCGATCCGCTGTTCTAGCAAGTTTTTCAAACTGCAAAATTATTTTCGAAACTTGTAAACTAATTTTAAACTTAAAAAAAGTTTGGAGCAGTGGATGATTGTAGTAATGCTCTTAATGTCGATGTGCATTTCATTGCAAAATGTGTAGAAGAACGGTCCGTACTAAGAGTACTGATACACCTACAGTAAAATAATTTAAACATTCTGGAATTTGGAACAGTCATAACTCTCCAGCCGGATATTGCCCGCACAAACGGTTTTCACGCCACTATAAACACAGCATTTGTGCCATAAAACAACATAAAAAGTGTTTAGGAGAGGGCGAAAGCGAAAGGTTTCGTGCGGGTACAAGAATTTTGTGCCATGTGCCGGGTTACTTTTATTTTATTAATCGAATTTTCATTTACTTCAAACGTGTTGTTCTGGTAAGTCCTTGTGTACAATACTGCTGTCTACTTGCTATGTATTAAACAGAAAAATTTCACAATAACCTCAGAAACGATCACATTAAGCATCAATCGACAGAGGCGGCCTTATCAGAGAGAAAATTTGATCTAAATTTGCCCCTATCGGCGCTGTCCCCAAGATCGATGCTGTATTTCCTCGTTGGATTTCGATGCTGTTCCGTTGGCAAACATATTCCGTGGATCGTTTCTCGACGGTTTCCTGTCGTATCATCTGTCCGAATTCCGTTATCGTGCGGGCAGCACCCAGTCCGGGCGGCCCGAGCGTTTTAAAGCCAAGAGTACAAAACACGTAGTCCTGGCCGATATCGCGATATTTCACGATCTAGAACTAGACTTTGCTTTTGTCTGCACTATTTCTCTTATATAAGGGTTTCAGTATGCGCCTTTCAGTTAACGTTGCGCTGGACAATCGTCCGGCAAGAATTTGACCGGAATATTCATGGATGTGCAAGTGTCCCAGTGCGTGCAGCCGAACGAGGCGATAGTAACGATTTTTGGTTTCTTTACAAGCAGTTACTGTAAGTACAATTATATTTTAGCAGCATTAATGATCTAGTGACATTTTGGAACTTGAAAACTGATACATAAGCAATGATACATAAAAAATGATACGTAAAGCGAAACATGATATATGAACTAGTAGCGCTGGTTAGCATAAAATGCATTGTTGCAGCACGGTTGGAATCACGGGGAACGTTCTGGGCTGCGATTTGTAAAGGTTGAAAAAACAAGGTTGTGCGGCATATACCGATTTGTATCGTGAGTACGTGCCGTATGGCTGTTTCGCCCATGCGTCGTGCAGGCGCACCCGCTGATTAACATATGCTAAATAAAGCCAACGGCGCTTTGGACGTGTTCATCCGTGCTTCTGCTTCCTTGATTAGCCGGAAATCCAGGTTACACAGGATTTCGCTGCAGCGCAGATTTGGAAGATTCTGGATAAGTAATTATTGCAAATTGCAGTAACTCATGAACAAGATGGCACAATTGATCGCTTTATAAATCGTTAAAAACATCATTACAGAAACTGCAGGGAGCTAGTTAACGGGTACTGGGAAGGTCATTGACTTGTGCAATTTTGTCACAGGCCACAGCAATATTTAAACTCCCAACCTCGAAGCTGTATAAAATCAGAAGTGTAGGCTGTATAGTTAGCATTATTTCTGGGATCTTCTTTCTAGTTTTTGCAAGGAAAATTGTGTGTCGCTCGGTACCCCGGATTTTATTACCTCATATCTGTATGGCTTAACTGATGCACAGTTTGAAAGTTGAACGAACAAGTAAATCGGAGTGATCCGTAATGGTAATAAACCTAGATCTGAAATCTCCAGCAACAGGAGAAGGAGATAATGGCCTTGATTTTAGTAAGCGTTTACTAAAGCTTACATTTAGAACCAACTGTGCTATCCGAGATCCAAGCTCTACATCTCCAGATGCTGTATAAATTCAGTGCATCGATTTCCAGTCAGGTTATATAAATCATGACGTTCCGGGAACCCGGTCACTTCCTCACTGATTTTACAATTTGAAATTACGCTTCTTGACAATGAGCAATAAATCAGTTGATGAGTAATGATTAATGTTTTCGTTCGTACAGACGACAACAGTGCAACGGAAGGTATGGAGTTTTAATGCCAATCAAGCAAAGGCGCTGCAGAATTATGTACGGCGCACTCGGCGGGCGAAGTAGTATGCGGTTGCCGAGAGTCTCCAGTACACCCACCTATTTCCTGCAATTGACACCTATTTCCTGCAATCTCGGCACGAAACGTTAATCGGATTCCCAATCTGGGAACCGAGCTCTCTCGCCTGGGCACCAAAAACGTTCTTGTATGCACCGTAATAATATTGGAGTGCAATACAAAACGATACCTGTACGACAGAGATTACAGGTCCACGCTTGTGCATACACGAAAACTTTCGCTTTCAGGCAATGTATATATGCAATTAGCTCGCCTACAAACAAATGATTCGCAGTGTGCGAAAGCGAAAGCTTTCGTGCATATATACGAAGCTACTACGTTGTACTGAGCTATTTCTTGTACATTGTGCTTGGGTCAATGCGCACATAAAGGAAAACTTCTCACAGGTTTCACGTAATAAAGAGTTATTTAACCGGCAGGGCTTCTTGCTTGCTGACAAAGCGCCGCATTGTTATGGCGCTAATTGTCAGAATGATCACCGTTATTCGCGGTCTGCCATCAAAACAATGTCACAACTGTCCGCGAGTGGCGTGTTTGGGCACAGGCGCGGAGTGTTTGACGGGTGTAGTGCCATCATTTCTGTCGTGTTCAACTGACGGCGCCCATCAGTTTCTAACGAGTAGAAATTTCGACCAGCAAACCATAACTAATAAATAAATCCCATCGTACATAATGTTTTTAACCTGCAACCGGCGCATGTCCGCAATACGACTTTGTATGCTCTTCAGCCCACACTAAGATGATTTGACACTGCGGATCTGTCAACATCAAAATCTTCATCTCACGTGTCAGCTGGCAGCATGGCAATGCTGCTCGTTTTAATCAGATAACATAGCGGTTAGCGGGAGTATTGCGCAAGGGTTGCTCTTTATTACGGCAGCAACTCGTCAGACACACAGACCGTGATAACCGTTAATCTCTGAAATGAAAATCAGAAATCCTCCGCGGGAAATTTATTGGCAACATGTGCACGTGCATCGCTCAGCAGATAACATAAATTCTGATAACTAATATTTTGTTTTACAGTTTAGACAGTAGTACTTAACCACAAGCTGCATTGGTGGCGTCTGCCAAGCCCGGTCATTACGGAGATTAAGTTTTCCATCGTTTCTAAGTTTTACAGCTGTTCTTTGTTGCACCTCCCCAAATTCGTGATGTTCAGCGCAAGACCGCTTCAGTCGCGACGGGAACTTGCGAAGATTACCGTAAGGCCTGCGCGCTCAACAAACTTTACTATACAGCATATGTAAGGCAAGTAAGCAAGCATAGATATGGCTGCTTTACGGGACGACGGGAACGTTAGTGCCGCTTCCTGTCGGCACACAAAAATACCGACCGACATGGCTCGTATCAGTCGGATGTAGATATAAATTCGAGTCGAACCTACCACTGTATGCCTCCCGGTCTACGAAAACATGGTGGTGTCGTTAGACTGCCGATATTTTCGTATACATGGTGGTGTTAGAAAAATGGTGGTCGACCTTCGCCATACAATTCCGTGGCGCATACCGAAGCTGTTCTCTGCATTATGAAAAAGCGAGCACCTCCAGTGCATTCACATCCAAACTATCCATCAAGAAGGCATATGTGGTGTATTAGAATACTGAAATTGATCAAGCCCAGCCGCTGCCCGTAGAGTTTCGCTCCCTGCCTTGCATCAGGGAACGCAACTCATCAGGCAACTGCACACGGGGTTCTCGAGAATAACCCCGCATCGGGGATTCCCTCTACTCCTTGGTACAAAACGACGCCGATCATACAGTGCGGACGAAATATGTTCCCGTCTCTGGCAGTGTGGAACACTGCATGTCCACAAACAGCCAAACACACAGCAGACAACGCTGGATATTCTGCCATCACCAAACACGACCAGTGTACAGAAAGACACTGGATAACTGTGCGATTTTAAAATTTAATCGCATAGTTTTCCAGTCTCTTTCTGGTTTTCGAGAAATAATATTCACGAGAACAGAACAGAACATTGTTCAACGGCCGATATGAATCGTTCCCAACGGAAAGCCACGCGAGGTCGACGATTTATTAATTAACTCGTTACACCCGTGTTCGTCATCCCGCAGCGGACAGCGTTGCTCCACCGTGGTCTCCTTGCTGACGACATTCAGACGAAGAGCCTTGCTAATCGCTCGGAACGGGATGCGAGGTTCGACATCCCGGTTCGGACGGATGAGCAACGGACGTGATCAGCACGAATCCATCCGCACAAGACCAATAAGCACTGCACATGAAGTACTCGGCGATCAATGTACGACACATCGGCGCAATAAGTCACGGTGTATGAGTACAAGGAGTAGTTATTTCCTTGGGGATCACAGCGCCCGCTTTTCGTCGCTACCATTAAGAGAATTTCCTGGCATTTTGGTTCTCGATGCCCGTAATTCCCTCGTTAAGCTGAGATACCATGATCTCACGCCAGAAAAGCTCGTCACGCGCGTACTTAAACATCAGATCCCGAAAGTTGCAGAATGCCGATACGTTTATGGGAGATACCAATAATAAGCGCAAGGAACTCCGAAAAAACCACCATAAAAATTAACAACTTGGAGATGTCGAGAACAGTATCGAGATAAGACAAATCTTCCAACGTCCGACATGAATATTTTGCATGGATAACACCTTCATCGATAGCCTGTTGTCTCGACCATACTGCAATATCGCAATCTTAATGTATCCTAACTGTATCCGTCGAGCATCTTTCCAGTATCCGGGTAATGTGCTTATGTTTCCCAATGGAATACATTCGAGATGAAGAGAAACGGTGGACACGACAGTTATTTATAAAAACTGATTCTCGTCAAAAAGCAAATGCAGCCACAACGTACCAGAGGCGTTTACTATTTACGTAACTGCCGGCCGATGGCAGCGTTGCGCGAGTCTATTCAACTTCCGCTTCCGGTGACGAAATAAAAGAACACGTTCTTGATGGGACATTCGAGCTTTTCCCGCGTATACCGTATTATTATTACGATGCGTGATTATACTAGTTCAAGCAGCTTCACGCGATGACAAATGTTCTTTTATCGGCAGAATAATTATGTGCAGATCTGAAATCAGGTAGGAATGTTTGATACAAACATAGAACAATCTCTAAACAAGAAAGTTTAAAGTGCCAAACAAATCATAGAAGGAATCAAAATTGTTTGTGCAAGCAATTCCGAATGGCGCTTTCTATCCGGTCGCCGGTACGTCGTTATAGACAGCATTCAGGCACAAAAGCGCCGTTTGCGGAACCCCAAAGCGAAACACAAAACCCAGTGAGATTACACAGGACTCGATCGACCGGATAGACGAAACTATGTAATTTAGCCGGACAGAGTCTGTGAGCAGTAGAATGGCAGTAACGCTGAGGGAACAAGTAGGCAGCGGGTGCAGTCTGCTATCTCTGCCTGAAGCTATCCATCGTGAAGCCGTGGAAACCCACTTCGTTCGCTGGATAATCGCTGAGGAACAGCGTGAACCTGCCAAAACAGCTCAGTCATCACAACGCCCATGTATACCCGTATACTTGCATATATACTTTTTATATATGTATACTTTTGTATTTACTTAAAGTATACTGCACGTTTATGTATACTCATGTATACTTTTATATATAATTTTTATATTAGTATACTTTCCATATATACTTTATGAAGACGGTACTTTTATGTGTACGTATGTATACTTTTACTTATACCGAAAACAGAATCGTATTCGTTATTGTGGTTAAAAATATATACGTTCTTCCTTACCGCGAGCCATGAATTCCCGGTTTCTCGTAGATGAATGCGGACATTGCTTCGACACACGCATGGTTGTGCTTTCCCACACAGTTTCCGGTGGACGCCTAGTTGCCGAACGCGCAGGCTTCCGTGGTGCTCCGCACGTCAGTAACTGATCTGTGCAGATGCACACCGAGATGTGCTGCAAAACGTCACACTCTGAACCAGCCTATCTGGGGAAAACCGTGCCTGACAATTTGCTTATGTTGGGATACTTTTGCAGCAGTTGTCCCAGCATCTTCGTCAGGTCTTCGTGGAAGTGTGCGGGGAAATCGGATCTGGAAAGATTGGTGCTCAGCTGAAAGAGCGGCATCGTTTCCATAGACGAAGAGATATTGCGGAGAACACTCACTTTGTGTTTGAAGACATTGATGTGTTGGTACACAAATCCGACGCGTATAAAGCTTTCTGAAACAGAGAGTTGCAGCGGCTCAGATCGAAAGGCCCAGACAAACTTCCGGGAAAATGACAGTGACACGACCGACAGTACCCTAGAACGCCGTAAGCGGGCAAACTTTGAAGGTTACTATTCGGGAAAGTGAGGTAATAGTCATTCAACAGCACTTAATCGGACGCTCAGAAGAATGCATGCGGTAAATCATCTCTCCATTACAGTGTTTCAGTATTTTTCGATTACGGTGGACTACAGTCAGCAAATCACTGGTAAATGGCCGGTTAGTGCCAATATCTACCATTCGCGATCAGTGTCGCACAAATCAAAAATTCTTATTCTTAGTAGACCACGCGCCGAATATATCGGCGATGATTTGCTATTTAGGAAAGCTACAAACCTACGACTACAAAATCCAAAAAAACTAAAGGCCCATTTTGTTGTGGCAAAGAGGATTTCATGCCGCGTGTACCGCATGCCGCTCGTTCTGGTTCTGGCCAGAAGAGGTGCTTGGTCGAAGGGCAGTCGCCTCGTTAACTGACAGCGATCAACAATAAGATTGGTGGCTCGGTTAGTTCTGTACAGGCTGTTGCCGAATAAAAGTGTATGTCTGTAATTTGTATTCAAGTCATTTTCATTGCTTCTCTGTTCCATTTTAACATTTTTGTGTTTTTTTTTCTTTCGAATACTAGTATTTACTCTCCGCACTATGCTCCGCACACCACCTTTTATTATTTTTTATTTTTCACAAAAACCACGGAAATCTCCTGATGCTCTTAAAGCATCCCAACTGGAACTCCTTGTACATCGCTTCCAGGGAGCAAACGACTGTTTAGATTGGAAAAGGATGCGAGGTCACGAAGCAGCTAAGTTTCCGGTTACCAGAATCGAGAAACACCCATTCACTGTGCGGCCAAATCGCAGGTCTAATTTTTGTTAGAATGACGTAAGAACGTAAGAACGGAAGAAAAAACAAAATTAAAAGCAGGTTGAGAAACAGAATGGATAGCTTCCAATAATATGTCTAGTCATGCTAGGGCTCATGGCAAGCTGGTCAGAACATGTAGTCACATATGTTGAACCGCTTAGACAACTTTCATTTGCGTTAATAGCTAACCGTGATCCGCTTTTCTGGCACTAACGTTTCCGTCCTCCCGTATAGCAGCCATATCTATGCTTGCTCACCTGCATTATGTATGCTGTATAGTAAAGACTTGCCCTGCGTTATACTGACAAAACTGAAACATTCCACAGATGCAACGCATTTTTAAAGTACGAGTAAAACACTACAGTGCTTCCTGTAGACACAAAAAAATACCGACAAAACGTCTGAGACAAAACGTGGTGCGAGCAGTGGTGTGCGGAGTATGGTGATGGTGAAAACCGGTGTGCGGAGACTTATGTGGTGATACGAGCTTTCTCCTATAATAATTAATTTTATAATAAAAATGTACGAGTATACAAGGTATGTCTCGCGCATTCGCGCTCAACAGGTATTGAAAAGGTCTACGTGTAGTCAAATTTATGGACTGTTCCGGCAGTCTTGTTTAATATTCTCGGTTCATTTGCTGCACTGAAAATCTTTCTAAAATATGATAATTATAGTAATCGTATATCATATAAACTAACTTAGTTACTTTAAAGTACGGGAGTTAAAGTACGGGAGTTACGCTTGACAGCCTACTAGGCGAAATGACTGTATGACTCAACGTATGACTCGTTTTGGACGCTCTTTTTGGAGCAGGAAAACACGCGCTCCGCGATGGATACATACGTGCAATCGTGGAGCTTCGTGTTTTCAAGTAAGACGGCGATATTCTGGAACATGGAGTTTTTTGGCACAGTTTAAAATCACAGTTTAACAACTGCGAAACATGAAACTGCTTTCAAGTAATGCTTGAGTTAATTGAGCAGACCACGCGTTGATCTATCCATAATAACCCGTGAAAGTTTGACGGAATTACGCTTTGACGGCTTCCTGACAATAAGACTGTACGAATACAGCGTAGCCTCGCGCATTCGCGCTCGGCTCGTTCGTATTGGAAAAGTCTATTAATTTTTGAAACTCAGAGGGTCATTAAAAATAGTTCCATTTTAAAAACGTTTTGTAAAGATGAACAGAACAGATGAACTTTACTGCTAACGTCCTTTCCCTTTTACGGACCTTTTAACTATTACTGCTTGCATAATATTATTACTGTATCTAGAATAACGTTGTATGCTGTAATTCTTCTAGAATTGGTACTCAATTACCGGGCCAACGATATCCACCATCAGATTTTCCTCGCAGCGTTTATAATTTCCTCGTAAACCATCGCGAAAGGTAGAAACCAGCGCCAATCGGCCATTTATCACTGATACACGGACTGCCAGCTTTAATCCGCCATAACGCAGTGGTTCTCAGCGACCTGAACTGTTCACTCTCTGTAGTGGTAAAACCACTGTTCATATATATTAGTAAAGATTTACTGACAAAAACCTAATGTGCGGCTGATTAAGTACCCATGTAAGTCACGAACGACTTTTAGCGTGACTTCCCAGAATAAAATTACCTTCCAAGTTTCGTTCGGTTAAGGACGATTCTAGGGTACTGTCAGTCGTGTGACTCGTATCTCCCGGCATTTTGTCTGGCCGTTTCGATCCGAGGCTAGCAAACTATCTCTTCACAAAAAGCTTTATAAGCGACGAACTTGTGAAACAAAGCATATCAGTCTACAAACCGACCACTTCTCCGTAACAAAGAGAAATCACTCAACAGTTACGTTCTTCGTTCGCAACGGTCGTCTACCGACATCATGCCGATTTTTCAAATGAGCTCCAACCTTTCCCACTCCGATATTCCCGCACCTTTCCACAAAGACTTGACGACGATGCTGGGACAGCTGCTGCAAAAGAATCCCAACGTAAGCAAGTTGTCAAGCATGGTTTTCGCAAGATACGCATGTTCAGAGTGTGACCTTTTGCAGCACAACTCGGTGCGCATCAGCACCGATCAGTTCCTGACGTGTGGCGGCACCACGGAAGCCTGCGCGTTCGACAACTTCGCGTCCACCCTGAACACTGTTGGAAAGGACAACGATGCTTACGTCAAAGCTATACCCGAAATCAAACATGAGAAGGTCCGAATCGATGACTCGCGGTAAGCAACAACGCTATAACTTAATGGCATTGGGCAATAAGAATTGGTGCTTGCATTAGTTGAAAAGATTGTTGCATTAAATTTTTTCTGTCTGTGCGTTTCGAAATAACCTGAATGCTTTTTACAGGTTCACGTCATTCCTCAGCGATCCTCCAGCGAACGAAGGGGGTTCTCTCGGCTTGACGCTTGACAGCGTTAGGAGGAGGTTGCAGGCAGCACCGGCTGCCTAATGGGCATGCTCACCTGTCCGGTTTCTCAGATTGTGTTGGAGTGCATCTGCGATCAGTTTTGTACTTTAAACTGTGCTGATTCTGTCGATTACGTTTATTTTAAAACTCCCACAATTGCAAGATGCTGAGATATCAAAAGATTATACTTGAACAAATGAAAGTTTATGTAAATATGGTATTAAAAACAACCTCAAGGATGGATGGGTGCCCACTGGTTACGGTGTGCAACGGCTTGCAACGTGTTAGATCATGGCAGATTTTCCGCATTGATTGGCAGATTCATACAGATGCAATCGAAATCTGCAGATTCTTATGGTTAACATCAATTTTCGACGGGAGCCTCATACTGCCGTACCCGCACCACATATAATATTACAAGTATTTTGTTATCCTTCACAACGAAAAAGCAAAATAAAAAATTCGCCGTGATAAGAATTATATACGTATTGCAATTACAAACTATTATTCACATGCACTTCCATAATCCAAACCAGGATCGCGGGGAAGCGTCAAATTCTCTGGCGGGATGACGTCCGGCGCTCGGCAAATGCGATCACGGCTACGGAAATCAGCGGGCACTGCGCCCTGGTTCCCGTTTCCCCGATCACTAGAAACCGACATTCCGAGGGTAGTTCCTCACTGTATCGCTGCCATAGCTACATAAATCGTAAGCTTAAGACGGATAACCAGCAAGCGTCATTTACAATGTTTAAATGATACACTGCTGTGGCAAGACGCGGTGAAAGATCGTTTCGTGACCTTATAGACAGATAATACAACGGGCTTTATCAGAGGAAAGTACGATTCGTGTACAATCCGTGTTTACCCGAGAAAAGTATTTAATGTTCAATCCGGTGTAAACAGACAGATCCTTATATGACTAACTAAGCAGGGCGCAAGTCGATGGAAACCGAGAAACGGCGGAAAAATGCACCGATGTGGGGAATCGAAGCCCGGCTACGTCGTTAGATCCGCGTAGGCAGTACCACTGCACCACGGCGCACAGTGTTGAAAATCCTGAAAAAGATTTTGTCGCTGTACGTGCGCCGCTGCTCTCCATAAACCAGGGCTAGCAGCTGGTGTTAGGTGGCTGGGATACACTCAGGATGTGGACGCGGTGGTGGAATGCGCCGCGGATACGGTAAAAGCCAGCGTGTGTTTATCCGATTACGTGGTGTGATCATGATTAGCATTGCCAGTGCATTGGCAGTACCGGGTACCCATACTTGATATAATTCCGCCATGTAATGGGATAAACACGCGGCGGTACTCCGCGACGGAGACGGCGACCCATCCGGAGACCCAATTATTGCCCACGGAATACTGTACAGTTTATAATAGTTACGGAATTTGCTTCCTGAACCCGCGCATTGTCGGCACACCAGCCGACAATCCGGGAGTCACTGTCTTTTTCAAATCGGAGTCGATTCAGCGTATCCCGAAGCAACGCTTGATTATTTTGCTGTCTGGACCTTCTAAAGGGAATTTTGTCCGGATGGAAATCCATCTATGACAAGATGCCTTAGAAGATCAACATCAGTTGGCAGATATTATATCTGCTAATACATTAGTTCTAATATTTGTTTGTCTTCCTTGCTCAGTTTAATAATGCGAAATTCGAACATTGCATAAGCAGTATGGTAAAGATAATTATGAATATACCATGGCTGGGGCAAAAAATATAAATACAGAATACTGATGCGGTGAACCATTGTTTTTACATTGGTCATCAGCAGGGATACGTGAAGTATGCAACTTCAGTTAAGAAAACTTGTGATTGCTTATACCATAAATTATTTGTCATTCCTTGTTATTTGCCATTCCTTGCCATTCGTCGTATTTGAACACGGTACCTTGTGTCGGTCATCCCGCACCGGACAGCATCATTCCACGGTGTTCTCCTATCCGACGGCATTCGGACGATTCGGACGGACGACGTTGCTAATCGCTCCGAACGGGATGCCTCTTTGGACATTCCGGTTCGGACGGATGAGCAACACTCGTGACTAGCACGAACCCATCCGAATAAGACCAATAAGCACTGCACACGAAGTACTCGGCGAAGTACAAATCGCCAACTCATATAGTTTATACACAGAGTAGTTATTTCCTTCTGGAACAAAACGTCCGCTTTTCGCAGCTATCATCAGGAGAATTCCCGGCATTGTAGCTCTGGTGCCCGTAATTTATTCATGAGCTGAGTCTCTATGATCTCGCGCCACAAAAGCTCGTCACGCACGTTCTTACACACCATATCCCGTAACGTTGCAGAATGCAGATACGTTTATGGTAGATACCGATATTGAACGCAAGGAACTCCGAAAAAAACACACATAAAAATTAACAACTTGGAGATGTCGAGAATAGTATCAACTTCAAGATAAAAAAAATCTTCCATCGTCCGACATGATTATTTTGCATCGATAATATCAATACAGTCATAACACTTTCATCAATAGCACATTTTCGCGGTTTCGCCTGTCTTGATCATAATGCAATATTGCAATCTTAATGTATCCTAACTCTATCCGTCGAGCGTCTTTCCAGATCCGGATAATGTTCTTATGTTTCCCAGGGAATACATTCGGCTTGCAGAGTTACGGTGGGATACGGGAGGTATTGGCAAAAAGTGGAAAAACTGGAGAATTATTTTGGCATTGAAGAATGATTCTCGTCAAAAAGCCAATGACAATCTGCCAGATCGAGAAATTGGGAATAAATACAGCCATACGACAGCATAGCGGTGTTTACTATTTACGTAACTGCCGGCCGGTGGTAGCGTTGCGGGTCTAGTTAAACTTCCGCTTCCGGTCACGGAATAATACGTAGAACAATTTCTTGATGGGCCATTTGGCTATTCACGCGTATATCAATACGATACAGGACTGCATTATTATAGGCAGCTACACGCGATGGTTCATGTTGTTTTATTGAAGAATAATTATTTGCAGCTCTGAAATCAAATAGGAATGTTTGATAAACAGAACACATCTCTAAACAAGAAAGTTTAGAGCAAGTCAAGTGCAAGTTTAGTGCAAGTCTGGCAAGTGCCAAACAAATCACAGACGGATTCAAAAAAACTATGCCACAATTTTCTGTGCAATCAATTCCGAAAGGCGCATCCTATCCGGTCATCGGTACTTGGTTTTCGACAGCAATTAGGCAAAAAATCGCCGTCCGCGGAGCCCCACAGAAAATGGCAGTAACGCTGCGGGACCAGTTAGGTAGCCGGGATCCTTGTTCGCGGCTATTGTTATCTTAAAACCTCCCTTTCTTACCGCGAGTTATCGATTCCCAGTTTCTCATGGACAAAATCGGACAGCGCTTCGACGTACGCATCGCTGTGCTTTTCAACAAAGCTCCCATGGATGCCAATTTAACGAACGCGCAGGCTTCCGTGGTGCCTCCGCACGTTAAGAATTGATCGGTGCTGATGCACACTGAGATGTGCTGCAAAAGGTCACACTCTTAACAAGCGTAAGTCGACAAAACCGCGCCTGACAGTTGACCGGTTGACCCGGCTCCTCCGGATCGCGTCGTTCAAAGACGTATGCCGGATGAAGCGTCCCGCGCTCCTCTCGCAAGAAAGACCTGGGTGGCCATATTCGTCCACAGGCAGGCGACAGTCAGTGCACAGATGAGGACGGACCTATTCGTAATCCAACCGCTACACAGAAGCTCTCATCCGACATCAATATTCCAAGAGGGGGCACAGGTAGAGCGTTCAGCCATTTCCCCGACTCCGGCGACGATGTGTGTGAAACCAGAGACGATGTGGCATAAACCGAAGCCAAATAGGCGGGAGTTGCTAGTTCTGCCCCACGTCTGATCCTCAACCCACCACTGGATACGGGTAGCGAAGCCTGAGCCCAACAACACCGTAAATTTTAACGTTCGCAATTGACTCTGGCTTGGCTGTTTGAACTTTTCTGCGATTAGGTAATATTCGCTTAGCAGATTAGCACAATATTTTCTGTTTAAATATTTTTTTGTTATTGTTTGTACCAAGCACTTCAGCAAGATAATAAAACCGTAAGAGATTATCTGTAGCAAAGAATGTCTTGAATTATTATTAAACTGTGCGGGTTGTGGCTGCTGTGGCCACTGATAATGTAGCCCGCTAAAATTTCGTATTAATTTGCATGTCTGAGCAAAACTTTGGTACTGGTTTGAATTTCTGAGCAATTTCTAACCACGTTCGCGTACATGCACGACAACTTTCACTTTTGCGCAATACTAAGCTTGTTCTGCTTTGTTTTATGACATTCTGTAACCAAATGATTTGTATACAAACACATAGGCGTGAAAACAGGGCATTCGGTTCGATAGTTATGGCTGAAAGAAAATTTCAAAAACTCTACATGCATTCACGTGTACAAAAAGTTTTATTATGGACCGTTTTCCTTTAAATTTCGCACATTCTTAAAATAAATTTTAAAAAGTGTGAGATGCATTGCAAAATCCGCAAAAAAGCTACAACCGGGGTTCAGTGTAAAAACGATCTTCGTGCATAAGTGCGTTTACATGCAAACGTTAAAGAAGATTGGTCCATGATGAGAGTTTTAGTACACCTGAATGCATTACAGCTTTTTGGAATCTTCTTACAGCCATAACTCCCGAACCGGATGTTGCGCGTACAAACGGTTTTCGGGTCCATGTATGCAAATCATCTGGCTACAGAATGTCATAAAACATTTTCGGGTGTTTCGGAGCACGCGAAAGCGAAATTTTTCGAGCGTGTGTACGAATTTCAAACTTGGTACCATGTACTGGGTCATTTCCCAGTTACTGCTTGCTACGATAAGTCAGGTTGGTTTATCCTACCACATATAGTGCTAGGTGTGCGACCTGCGATATCAGAATTGGAGTGAAAAAACTGCGCGAGCTGCCATTAACTGGAGCTGCGAGAGCTGAATGGAGTTTATTCACTAATTTTCTAAATTAAGCGACCCTTTGTGGAGAAATATCTCGCATCTTGTCAAAGTGTTTTATACAAAGACTTGTAAAACTTCCTTAAAACCGCAAAGGTCATAGCGTGAAACGAATTGCAGAAGGATTCAAACAAAACTGTAGAATAACGGCTAGTGCAACAATTCACAAAGTTTCTTTACTCGTATATACGGTCGCCGGTACTTGCTTCTACATCGCAGCCAGAAAGCAACCTCGATCCCGGGATCTCGGGAGCGGAACAGAAAAGTCAATGACAGGCTTTATTTTGACTACAAAGTGTCCAAGAGCAGAAAAAGGAAAATCCGCGGAAACCCACGTCGTACGCTAGATAATCGCCGAGGAACAGCGTAAACCTGCAAAAAAACAATCACTTTATTCCAACGCTTACGGAAGAAAGCTTGTCGTTTTACGACGACGCTACTCCCACCACATATTTTCCAATATAAAAATAGGAAATCTTGTTCGCTCTTTTAGTCATATTTTAGCGCCGTTTCTCACCGCGCGTCATCGATTCACAGTTTCTCATAAACGAATTCGCATAGCTTCTACGAAAGCATCGTTGTTCTTCTCAACAAAGTTACCGAACGCGCAAGCTTCCGTGGTGCCGCCGCATGTCAGGAACTGATCGGTGCTGATGCTCACCGAGATGTGCTGCAAAAGGTCACACTCTGAACACGCGTATCTTGGGAAAAGCGTGCCTGACAATTTGCTTACGTTGGGATTCTTTCGCAGCAGTTGTCCCAGCATCGTTGCCAAATCTTCGTGGAAATGCGCGGGGAAATCGGATTAGGAAAGGTTGGTGCTCAACTGAAAGAGCGGCATGCTGTCGAGATGCGATAGTCGCGGACGAAAAATAGGACTACGTACTGAGAAGTGAGAACTCCCACTGAGAGTTGGGAGAGCTGTGATTTCGCCGAATGATGTGTTTGTATACGAATTTGTGGCTTTTAAAGTTTTAAATGCATTCAGGTAATAAAAGTCTCATTATGGACCGATCTCAGATTTTACGTAAATGCACATAACCACGAAGAACGTTTTACACCGATCCACTGTTCTAGCATGTTTTCAAATTTTAAAATGAATTTCAAAAATTTAAATTCATTTTGAAAAACATGCTAGAACAGTGGATCGGTGTAAAAACGATCTTCATGGCCATGTGCATTTACATGCAAAATTTGAAGGAGATCGGTCCATAATGAGACTTTTGGTACACCTGAAAGCATTTAAACTATTGCGAATTTTCTTACAGCCATAACTCCCGAACCGGATGTTGCGCGCGCAAACGGTTTTCAGGCCTGTGTATACAAATCATTTGACTACAGAATGTCATAAAACTAGAGAAAAAACGGTTTGGGAGTGCGCGAAAGTGAAAGATTTCGTGCATGTACATGAATTTGGTACCATGTACCGGGCCACTTCCCTTAATCGGCCGCGCATAGATTGTGTGCAGTAAATCATCATTACTACCGTGCGTCAACTCTCTTTTTTACCACTACGGAGCACGAACAGTTTTCGGCCGTTATGAAGGTTATCGCGGATTAAACCTCACACTTAACGGAGCACTGAAAAGCGACCGATTAATGCTGGTCTGCATTTTGTATGGCTTCTGAAAATTTCATGATTGCTGCAAGGAAGAATCGTAAATATTTATTACTTGGCAATTATAAACAATTTTGGAGGGAGTATTGTTTGCCAAAATTTATATTTAATTATGTCCAGACTATGGTACGTCTAAACTGACGCATTAGACTCGTGGGTGCATTAGAGTCCAGATATTTGATTCGAAATTTTCCTTGACTGACGCCCACGTTACAGTTCTGCAATCAGGAAATGCAGATAGGTGGGAATGCTTGATATCGTTTTTAATGAATCATTCATTTGTGTTATTTTTAGCCGTGCTGTTTTGCATGTGTACCGTTCTCGGAAATTGCAAAACAATGTCAAATGAAATTAATCAAAAAAATGGTTTGGAAGCGCGCGAAAGCGAACGATCCTGATACTTCCTATGGATGTACATGAATTTATTGCTAGGTACCGGGTCGCTTATTTTAATATACTGTACCTATTTTTGGAAACAGTTTATAAGCATACAGACTCGTATCTGCCTGAGCGTCTTTGACCCTATGTCCAATCACAGTTCAGCAACGGCGTGGCCACGCCCCGCGCATAGCGCACTCTGTTTTCGGCTGTGCTTGAAGTTAATCAATTCGAGTTCTCCACATTTTACTAAGAAGATCCTGCGCCATAATATATCGCGTTCTTTACGTTCCCGTTTTCTAGATACTTTCTGCGATACTCCAATTTGCTGCTATGGCGGTTTCATTTCCTTGCCAAAAGAACGTAACTTGGAGTGATATCTTTTATAACTGCTGATATACTGTATTCTATTGGAAGCATTCTGTTCTATTCTATTGGAAGCTATTGGAAGCATTACGAAGACCTTGGAAGTTGGAAGTATTATTGTGATGCATGTTTATACGACACATTCGTGGAAAACCTAGTGCTTCGCGTTAGTTGTGATTTATTGAGTTATAATATTACTCCGAAGTGTAACTCACTTCTCCTAAAACTTAACTCTAACGCAGCCCTCGTAAATATTCCGTGTACGACTCGTATGGTTTATGGTAGCGTAACCCGCCGTATAACTCGAAACTCGGTTTCTTGCATCCGTAGCATAGAGTTGAGCGTATTGTACTGGCACGCTACTTGTGACATAACTCTAACTGTGGGTGAATTTTCCGTAACTACACAGGTCTGGACTTCCGCATCTGGAACTATTTTTCCTACTCTACTAATTATCTTTCAGAAAAGACGGGAGAGCCCATTCTTCCGGCAATGTTCGAGTGTAACGGCATCGCACGAAACCACGATGCTGTTGTGAGGAGAGAAGCGGCTCATGGACAGCGTCAAAGTCTTTCAAGGATCCTCAACACTTTGCGCCGTGGTGCAGTGGTGCAGCCTACGCGGATCTTACAACGTAGCCGGGGTTAGATTCCCCCATCAGTGCATTTTTCGGCCGTTTCTCGGTTTCCTTCGGATGGCGCCCTGCTGAGACTGTTATGCCACCAGACACCAGCTCGTCACCTGCCAACCTACGTCATCAACATTGGCGATTATAAAAGCGCCCGACGGCCGCTGAACCTCTATAGTGTCAACTTCAAGGAACACGGGTAGGATGCTGCTATTTGTTCAGCTGTAGAAGAAATACACTGGTACTAGCCAGTTAAAACGGGCATGTAGGGTACTCAGCAGGTCCTGATCCTAGGAGTACCACCCGCGACAGCCGAATCTCGCCATACCAATAAGCTTGCAGTTATCTGAGGCGTATTGTATGAACTTGTATCATATGCCTGTTGTAGCGGAGTTTGGTAATGAGCGTGTTCGGCCAGGTTAGATACGCATGCTGTGTACGTAAAGTACACCAGGTTTATGGGATACCTGCTACCGTGATGACAGCATGTAACTGAAGAACCGGATCTTGGAACAGTGTAGAAATCAGACGATCTGGCTCCCATCAATCGCTGGTTCGGCAAGACGCCCAGTACTCTTGCTTCTGCAGCAATGCTCAATGTTGCAGGAGCATCCTGGCTGGGAATAACCGCCGCTGGAAGTGCAGCGCTTAATTCCGTGTTTAGCCAATCGGATGGATGCCGCGTTCATGGAAGGGAAAGCGAGGAAGGTAATTACAGTGGCAGTGCATAGCGCTGTATCACCTTTTTTTCAAGAAAACAGGCACCTACGCTGCATTCCCATGATCCTATCCAATAATGATAGATTTCGCCACGCCCTGTTGACCATAGCATATGAATTAATTTTTTAAGCTGTTATTCATCTGTTTACTCCGGTCATTCTAATCCATATTACAGTAACAGTACAATCATTAAAATCGCTCTTTGAAGCTGTCCCTTAATCGTTAGACAGCTCATCCAGTTTTAATCCGGCCGCTCGTCGAATTAAAATAACCGTTATGCTCTTCTGCTTCTGCTGTCTTCAAAGCGAATTAACAACTTATCGTTATGGTCATTAACAATTTATGGCTGGTATCGCGCGATGCCAGTGGGAGACATTTTCAATTGTAACAATTCAAAACGCTTTGCGATCATGGAAATCTAAGATTAAGTATGTAATCACGGTAACTACTCTTGGTAGCAATACGAACATATGTATTTGGAAGAGAAACTGTAATTAGAGTAATCGTAATAAGCTGAAATAAGTGTTCCCAATTTCGTTGCCCCATGCTGTGCTATTCTGTGTAACCCATAAGATTTTTATAAGTTTAGAGCGCTCATTTAAATTAATTAAACAGCTCAACATAAAATCCCATACTCATTTCATGATAAAGGCCACACGAAAACCGCGTAAGTTTCAAATCAATTTTCCTATAGAATAAATTTTCTTACAAAAGAAAACATCATAAGAAAACGCAAGAAAACATAAGAAACATAAGACACACGAGAAACATAAAAGCACAAGAAAACATAAGAGACAAAAGGAAATTTAAGAAAACATAATTATAAGGAAACGAATTTTAGCTGAACTTGTGTAAACTCTTTGAAGATAGTCCAAGAAAATTAAAGGTAGTTCAATACTGTACTATTTTCGTTCCAGGAATAATGGGTAAAATATTACGTTCTTCGCTGCGACGCTGCCGTCCACGGCCAGTTACTCCATGTTGTGGTTTTCGAACCGGCTGTAACTTGTACTCCCTCCGGTTGCAAATTCGGGCACAACTTTTGGATCAGCGTCCGGTGCTGGGGCTCCAGCGGTGGCGTTGTGGCGCTAAACAATAAGATGCTCAACGTTACGGAAATGATAATCGTATTTTGCAATACGAACCTCAAATTCGATTATGATTCCGTAACGTTCCCGGATTATCCACCTACACATCAGGAAAAATAAGTCCGCTCTTTCCCCCTTTTCGGTGGTAAGAAAAATTATACAAACGATTACGATTAACAGTACATAATATATGTACTGTTAATCGTAATCGTTTGTACAATTTTTAGTAATAATATATATTTCGTAATACATAGTATATATTTTGTACGAGCACTTCCATTTTAGTGGACGTTACAGTACTCTCACAAACAAAAAGGTAACTGTCTCTTGGTAGTCCCCGTACCGCTACCAAATACTTTACTGTTACTACTTCTATGTGGACAGTTTCTTAAAAAGGCTGAAAATTTCCGTTTCGCTGCTGAAATCTTGACGATTTACGAACTCTAATGTGGAGATTTGAAGTTTAATGAGCCTAGACTGGTCTCTTATACACAGATGCAGCAGCCTTTATAGCTAGCTTGCAAATAATATTAGAACATCAGTATGAGTAACGTGTAACGTCACAACATAAAATAGCTAGCACCATATACGGAGCATGCAAGATGATGCAACATGCTAAAAAAAAACGTAGGTTGGATGATATCTAACACCCTATATTTACAGTTGTATATTTTATGTCTCTATATATACTTATACATGTAGCCTCAGCGGCCGAATAAACGGCCACAAGAACGAGCCTGTTTACTCTGCATTATTGTATATACGTAATCACTACGGATTGCGGTAATTTTGGTAAACTTGAGCATGCGCAACTTTTCAGTCATAAACTGTCAGTTGCATACAAAAAGCGTCAGCGGACGGTTTCTCAAATTGTTTGTTCTAAAATTTGCGCTTTAGCACTTCCGTTGCATTGGTAATGTCCGCAATCCGCAGCGGCCGTTTGGCTTACGAACATTGCGACACTTCGAAATAATAAATTAGAAAACAGCCACACCACACGAAAACCGCGTAAGTTTCAAATCAATTTTTCTATAAAATAAATTTTTTATAAAAGAAAATATCATAAGAAAACACACAAGAAACATCAGAAGCACACGAAAACGTAAGAGACAAAAGAAAATATAAGAAAACATATAAGAAACAAGTTTGTGCTGTACTTGTATAAACTCTTTGAAGATAGTCCAAGAAAATTCAAGGTATTTAATACTGTACTATTTTCTTCCAGGAATAATCGGCTAATACTACGTCCGGCCGCACTTTGGCTTTTCTTCTACGGTCTGCGCTGTCGTCCACGGCTAATTCTGCACGTTGATTCCTACGTGGTTTTCCAACTTGTTGTAACTCCCACTGCCTCCAGAAGGTACGGTTGGAACTTGGGGGCATCTTTTTGTGGAATGGATATCCAGCGTCCGGTGTGACAGCCGTTGCTGGGGCTCTAGCGGTGGCGTTGTGGCGCTAAACAATAAGATGGTCAACGTTGCGGAAATCATAATCGTATTTTGCAGTACGAACTTCAAATGTGATGATGATCCCGTAGCGTTCCCGAATTACCCACGCAAAAATTTGGAAAAGCAAATCCGATCTTTCCTCCTTTTTAGTGGTAAGGAGAATTAGAAAAAGGATTACGATTAGTAGTACATAATGTATGTTATACGGGTACTTCCATTTTAGTGTCAATGATAAGCACTCTCACAAACGAAAAAAAGGTGACTGTCTCTATATTTACAATTGTATATTTTATGCGTTTTACCGGTGTCGTCACAAACCTTGCATTTCGGAGCGTTTTACTAAGATTTTGAACTAACGAAACGTAAATATAGTGAGCGTTTATACTCATGTGCTTCCAATTGCCGAAAAACCTAAAAACATACATTGTTCAGTTTCGGAAATATTTAATTTTTGCGTTAAGGAACGTGTTCCGGTACATGCAGATAAAGATTTGCAATCACACTAATCAAAATACTTCTTTGCGTTGTACTACAAGTTTTGCTTCTTTTCTTCGAAAAGGCGCATGTCATTTGATTTGCTGGCTTTTGCGCAGTCCTCAACTCTTTATTCCATTGCTTTATGACGTTCTGCAGCCAAATGATTTCAGATATGGACGAGTACGTACGCGTTTAATTTTCCAGAACATGTTTCTGGACTTGCATTCGCAGTATATTTTTTTTATATTTGTAAGCATAAGAAAACATAAGAAGCTTCGGAATCCAAAGAAAACTGGCGGGATTCTGTGGAATACGTGATGCACAAAGAACGGCCATATTAACAATATTCCCAATCCGTACAGAACACTAAAATAATGCTGTTTGTATGCTCCTTACCTTTGAAAACTGAAGTACCCACCGTATACCATGGTGCACTCTACCGTCTCTTAACTTACATGTGTTCTACTTGAATGCAGTAAGCATATTATCCAAAAAGTTCGTAACAGCAGCATCCTAATAACGCATCTTCACGTATCCTTGCTGTATTCGTCGTGTACTTTCCAAAAAAGTAGAAAATTTCGTGGCGCCGTAAAATACACGTAAGTACATATGTTATGTTTTATATCTATACGTATATGTTATGTTATGTATATGTTATAATATATATGTTATGTACGTGTATAGATATATGTAGTATATGTATACGTATACGTGTATATGTATATGTATACGTATATTTTATGTTATGTTATTTTATGTTTCTGTATATCTGTATTTGTTATGTTTTTCAAATCCAAAATGGGTTTCAAAAATTTTTAATAAATTTTAAATTTGAAAAATTGTGGGAGCGGGGGATCAGTGTAAGAACGTTTTTTGCTGATGTACATTTCCATGCTAAATGTCAAGAAATATCGGTCCTTAATAAGAGTATTGATGCACCAACAGAAAAATGAATTTAAACTATTTGGAATTTGGATCAGCCATAATTGTCCAGCCGGATGCTGCTCGCATTAACGGTTTTCACGTCAGTATTTGCAAATCATCTGGCTGCACAGTGCCATAAAATAACGGAAAAAGTGTTTACGAGAGCGCGAAAGGGAACATTTTCGTGCGGGTACACGAATTCGGTGTCATGTGCCGCGTCACTTTCCTTAACAAAGTCGCACAGAACGAGACTTTATATTTTACTTCTGTGTGCATTAGTTTTTTATGTAAGGGTTCCAGTAAGCGCCTTCTAACAACGGCGTTACGCTAGACAATCATCCGGTCTCAGAATTTGGACAGAATAGTCATGGCCGTGCTGCCCAGAGCGTGAAGCCGAAACACGACGACAATAAATATTTTTTCCTTCTTTTCAAGCAGATACTGTAAGTACAAATCGTACAGTTATATTTTAGCAGCATCAACGATCGAGTGGCATTCTGGATCGTGAAGATTGGTACATAAGCAATCCTATACAAAGCAAAAAATGGATATATAAGCTAGCATCGCTCATAAGCATAAAACGCATTAGTGCAGCACACTTGGAATCACCGGGAACGTTCGGGGCTGCGATTCGTGAAGGTCGAAAAAACAAGACTGTTCGGCATGTACCGATCTCTATCGTGTGTACGTGCCGTATAACAGTTTCGGCCGTGCGTCGTGCAGACGCACCCGCTACTTAGCATATGCTAATACTACCAAATGGCGCGTTGAACATTTTCATGCGTGCGGCGGCATCCTTGATTAGCCGGAAGTCCTAAGGTACAGAGGATGTCGTTGCAACGCAGAAAATGTTAGGAAAGCAATTACAAATTACGTTAACTCACGAACAAGAGAGCAGATCGACGAGGACTAATTCCCGGTGGATAATATCAAACATGCACGGGAACTGATTAGCTACCAGCGTCATAAACTTCATCGGATGGAAGCCGGATTAATTGGCCGACTAATGTACGCCATCTTTTGCACAGATTTCGTACAGTGGTCGACTAGACTGTGCGGCCGTTGAAGCAGGGATAACTTACTTTGACAGGACACCACACAGGCGTCCAGGAACACATCCTACGGAGACCGGGATGATCCCGTTTCTCCATCCTAATTTCAGCCGTTAGAGAACGAACGCTTTAAATCTGTGGAGACTGCGACTCCTAATAGAACACGGACACATCGTTAACCGTTGACCGCTTTACAAATCGTTAAGGAACCTCATTATCGAAACTGCGGGGCGCTTGGTAACGGATACTGGGTAGGTCATTGACTTGTACGTTTCGGCACGGGCCACAGCGATATTTAAATTTCAGTATTTGGGTAGTCGGTATTAGCATAGAAGTACATGTTTTGGGATCTTTTTTGCTTTAATTTTTATCGGAGATAATGTGTGTAGTTCGGTACATTACATTTTTATCACCTCATATGACTTAAATGCAGCTTGAAACGTTGAACGATAAACCCAGATCTGACTAATCCCCAGCAACATCGGAACGCGATACTGGCCATGAGTTTAGTCAGCATCAAGTATTAACTAAGCCTTATTTGATATTGAGAACCGACTATCGTATCCTACGCAGCTCCAGATAACGTGTAAATTCAGTGCATCGATTTTCAGTCAGGTTATCGAAATCATCAAGTTCTGGGAACCCGGTCACTTCCTCACGGGTTTTACAATTTGACACACGCTTGGTTGACAAGAAGTAATAAATCTTTTGATGAGTTACGAGTTATGTTTAATGTTCGTTTATACAGATGCAAAGGAAGGTACGCAATTTAGGTGCCAATCACGCAAAGCCGCCGAATGCTTGGTTATGTACAGATACAACGCAGTAGTAATGCGGTTGCCGAGAGTCTCCAGTACTGACACCAACTTCCGGCATACTCGACACCACCTTTTTCGACACCACCGGATCTCAGCTCTCTCGCCTGGACACCGAAGTTCCTGTATGTAATTAGTTTTTATTTCTCAATATGTACAAGGCGAGCTTCGCTCAACAAATATAATCAAATGAAGAATTTGTCCCAATTAACGTGGGAAGGGACTGTGCACAAGACACTCATAGCACACAAGACACTCCTGTATGTTATAACATTAGTGTGCAACACAGAACGATACCTGTACGACAGAGATTATGGATCCGCGCTTGTACATACACGAAAACTTTCGCTTTCAACCAATGCATATTTCAGCCAATGTATATTTGCAAGTAGCTAGGCTACAAAAGTGTTTCGCAATGTGCGAAAGCGAAAGCTTTCGTGCATGTATACGAAGCAACTACCTTGTAGCGAGTTATTTCCTTGTACATTGTGACGGGTCACGATGAACATAAAAGGAAAGTTCTCACAGGTTTCCAGCAATAAAGAGGTATTTAACCGGCAGGGCTTCTTGCTTGCTGACACAAAGCCGCATTGTTATGACGCTAATTGTCAGACTGATAACTGTTATTCGCGGTCTTCCATCAAAACAATTTCACAACTGTCCGCGAGTGGCGTGTTTGTGCACAGGCGTAGAGTGTTTGACGGGTGGAGTGCTATCATTTCTGTCGTGTTCAACTGACGGTGCCCATCAATTTCTAATTAGATGAAATTTCGGCAAGTACGTAACCATAACTGTTAAGCAAATCCCATCGTACATATCACCAGCAACCGGCGTATGTTTATGGTTCGCACGACTCCGTATAACTGCACTCTGCAGTCCGTACTACTATAATTTTACACTGCGGATCTGTCGACGTCAGAATCGAGATCTTCAGCGTCCGTTGTCATAGCACTGCTTGTATCTGCCGCATCCTAAATCCTGCTAATCTTGATCGGATAACTTTGCGGTTGGCGGGAATATTGCGTTGCGTTCTATTACGGCAGGGACTCGCCAGACACACATGTTACGTTAATTTCCCTCACAAAGCCCACTTAAGTTCAGGGAATCAATCGGTCCAGTACCCTCATTAATATTGTACACCGGCGCCGATATACGGTACTCAAAAATGGTGAAACTTTTGCCCCGTTTACCCTTCCTGTATTAAAGATACGTTGCAGCAAAGCGGTCTCGATCTTCCCTATTGTACTTGTACAAGCTGTCGCTTGAGTATAACTAATGTCCTGATTCACTCAGCTTTCCTTACCATCAGCTCCACCGTGTGTTTTCTTCGGACACGGCGTTTATCCAACGCTAACGATGGATACACGTTAATATTGGATATACATATGTTAATAATATATATTTATACATACGTACATACATATATATACGTTAATGTCCATGCGTTTATCCTACGTTAACGATGGATACACGTTAATATTGGATATACATATATTAATATAATTATATTTATACATACATACGTACATACATATATATACGTTAATGTCCAAGCGTGAAATCGGCGTCGCCCCGAGCGGACGCTCGGTTTAAGCCATCAATACACTGTATGCGCGTATTGTACGGTAACGAGACGGTATTCAGCGCGGTGTGATTGTTGTATTTATATTGGCGGATGATTGGCCGCGCCGGTATTGTTCGTACAAGTGTTTTTGTTGTCCTCCCGTGAACCGTGAGATGCCGAATCCTTTTGCAATCGGCCGACGGATACATCGGGCACGCCGCTGACGACTGCCACGTTCAGTATCTGCGGCGCACTGAGTGCACCGCTCCACCAGGCTGCCCGTCATAATAAACGCCTTCAGTTGTACGCTGCACTTGGAGCCACTCATTTGCACCGGAAATACACCGAGGCAGTATCCCTGGTTATCGATAAATACCGCACAAACTGTATATATGCGGCATATGCGTATGCCGATTTCTGCTTTAACTATTTTATTTTTGGTGATATGCCTGGAGAATGATACATGCCATTGCTCCTGTCTGGTCAGCAAATCATGAACGCGACAACGCCGGTTTCAGTAAAGACCAAGGTACGTAGCTTTTATTGATGCGATTTGATATTATGGTAATTACTTAAAGACATTTCGAACCGATAAGACTGTGCTGTGCATAATATGCACAGTACTTGGCAGTAATTGAAGATTTTGCCATCCATTACAAGCGGCCGTCGTGCGAACGTTATCTTAGCTTGCGTTTTGATAGCCGTTATTTTTTATCGTATCTGAAAGAAACTGAACTCCACTCCAAAAATAAAATTAATAAACAGAAAAATAATATGAAATCGATATTATTCAATAGTAAGAGACTGGTGTTGAACAAACGCAGAATGGAATTAAAACAAAAATAACTATATATAAAAAATACTTTAAAAATTTTAAACATACATCGAATTAAATTTTTAACATATTTGAAAATAATTTCTGAACTTCTTTAACTCGACAGTGCGACCCTTTCGACGCAGTGTGTAAATGTAGATATCAGTGTGCGCAGATTGCAACACTACAACCACTCTATGTGTAGTTCATGTTTTGGCTTTGCTTCGGCTTTTAAGTTAGGTGAAATTCGTTAGAGTAATATATTACTTACGTCCCGACGATCAGTATGGGAATCGCAGTACACTTCATTCTCCATATAGATTAGTATACGCAATGTGTGCCTCCTATGCTGCATTCTTTACATACGTAGTTCATCGTAGCTGAAGGAATAATTATTCTTCCAGGTGACACAGGAATCCCAAGCCACCAAGAAGGAAGCCAGAGTCAACTGTAACATTTGCGGGAAGTCGTATGCCAGCAGAAAAAGCTTGAAAATCCATCTGCGTCAGCACACCGGCGAGAAGCCGTACGCGTACGTCGAACGGTCTCGTACCATGCTATAAAGAAGCGCGAAGGAATTGTGCTCAAAACATCTTCAGTATCAAGCCGCGTTCCTTGTAGGTGCCACGTATGCCCCAAACGATTTAGTCAGACCAATATCCTCAAAGCGCATCTCGACTTCCACGCCGGGCGGCGTGACTGGGCGTGCGACATCTGCCAGAAACGTTTCACTCAGTTAGCTCATCTGCGTACCCACCAGAGGATACACTCCGAGGCCCCAAGAGGTCACAACTGCTCAAGATGCGGGAAAGGTTTCAGTTCCAAAGGTATGTTTTCTTAGGTTTTCTTCAGGTTTCTTAGGTTTCTTAAGTTTTCTTATGTTTGCTTTCTCGCAAATAAAAATTTTTATGACAGCCTGTTTATTGCAAACTAGTTTCATGTCCAAATCTTAACTAGTAATTTTGCAGTCACGAACTATGACTGCAAGGTAATACCTAACTTAATAATATTTGTTTTATTGATCTAATGAGAATGAATACCCTGCGTTCACAGACTACTATTTTCTTCAACGATCTTTAAGGTCATCAATAGCGAGATTGTCATAAATATGCTGAAATTACCAATTAACGCAAGCATCATTATTTCGCAGTAAAATTTGTCGGCATTTCCATTATCCGGCAGCGATAATCATTTAGCATTTTTTATTACCACATAATGCATCCAAATAAGACTGATTTATGCGTTCCGGGTGGATTTTGGTCGTTTTTCTTCAGCACGAAAAAACAGTGTTCTTGTAATTTGTTTGTACCTTAAGCAGGATTAGCACGACGATCTCTAAATATGCAGTTTAATGTCTACTGCCTGCAGCTGTAGGAGCTCGTTGTCAATGGAAACGCCAAGCTAACGAGGCACCACAACCTTGGACCGGCGATAAATTAGTCTAATTTATGTTGTACTTAATGAACCGACCAGCACACACGCTATGATACCTTAGATACTGTACAGACATTTCGGAAATCAATCACGGAAAGAAAATGGCTTCCTATCGGCTATTTAAGCATTTATCGGCAATTATCGGTATTTATGTAATTTATGGGAATAATTCACTCTGTCCATATTTCATTAAGCACTTGCGCCAGTTCGGTAAGAAACTGACTTGTTAAGCGTGCTTTATTTTGGTTGGGACAGCTGCTGCGATTACACAATACCTCTAATAAGTCAACGAAGTTTAAGTGGGCCGCTAGACTAAATAAAAGGGCGATATACCGTCCATTGGGCAACCATTTCCTTCCGAACCTTTTTTTTAGCATGTAAAGCACATCGCAGTGTTTTCAGGGCTCTTGAGAATTTTCAAACCAGCTGAAGCGATTTTTAGTTACTGGTTTGTAAGAAAAATTGACGAATACAAAATTCACGGTATGTGAGCTACATGATGGTAGGTCGCCCATTTACTCGACATAGTGTTCCACTTGAACACCATTACGAGTAGTTGACGATGAGTTTACAAGAGATTTTCTAGTCACTAAATTCATAGATACAGTAATACACGATAATTCGGTTCGTGAAAAAAGTCATGAAGTTTAACCGAAACTATTCAACAGGTTCGAGAGAAAGGCATGAGCATCGACACACCGAGGCCAAACCCTTCAAATGCCACAAGTGCCCGAAACTGTTCACCCGTTCCGCCACCCTCCAACAGCACCTCAACGCCCACCGGGGCTTCAAACCGTTCGCCTGTCCCTTCGAAAAATGCGAGCGCCAGTTCACAACGAAATCCAGTGTGCGACGTCACTGCCGGGAGACTCAACACGCAGCGGAAGCCGAGAGCGACCGGGACAGTACAGTTTCGTCGGCGCCCGATTCCGGCTTCGATTCTTCCAATTCCTCAGTGACCAGCAGCGCGTCCAATGCGCCGGAAAGTCCGGTGGTAATTAAAGTGGAAGAGCTGGACGAAATGCACGAGATGGACATGTACCGCAAGGTCATCGGCAACCTGACCGAAGCGCAGTTGGAGCGTCTGGAGGAGTATCTGCAAATCGCGATGGACGACCGGGAAACCGACGTTGATGATCATGTAGCGTACACCATGAAAAGCGAAGCAATGAGCCAAAACGCTGAATCGCTGCTCGAGAAGGCCAAATTATTGACCGGCCGTGAGGAATTTTCTGCCGCTGCTATCATAGCACGCAGTCCTTTTGCTGATACAACTTATTTATGTTCCGGAGAAGAGCAGCGTTATGTTTTTCCGAAGGACACTTTCGGCAGTAATCACTGGAATTACTATCAACGTCCATCACCAGGCGAATTCGCGTACAGCGGCAATTTTGCCATGATCGACGGCTATGTAATGGAGGGCCGTTGGCTGCATTTTACGGGAGCGTATCCCGTTGCCACTTGTTCGTGTGTAGACGGCGACAGTAGCCAAGCTTATGCATTTGATGGACCATCGACGTACTACGAATTTCCTTGAAGCGTTCGACGGTTATTAATGATTGTGTTTGCATCAGATGGAATCGTGTTGACCATGGGATCAGTTATGTTTTCGGTATCGGCCGCTTTATTAGCATTTCTCTGTTACTGCTCATGGAATACAGATCGTGGATGGTGGAGTGCTCAGAATGTCAAGGGAATTTTATTCTGGATTGGTTGATCTGGAACGAATTCCCTTCCTGATTGCGGGATGTGATATTTGGAAGGATCTTCATTGTTTTTATGCCTGTATTTGGTTATGTAGTTTGTTTGGATCTTTTGCTTATGTAGTTCGTATTGTGTAGTTTGCAGATTAAGTTAACCGCAGCGGTTCACTAATCACTGGCTGCTCATTCCATAGGGACCCATGACATGTCGCGATATCTTATCAGAGCGAATCGCTTATTTTTTTATAGGTTGTTCACGTTAGTAATAACCGCAAAACATACAGTACATAAGCCTCGACTGAAATAAACAACGTGTTGTTGTAATTAAATCTGTTTATGTTACAAAATTCGCGATCTGACAGGCTTGCGCTAATAAAGATACTCTCAGTAGAGTACAAGTCAGTACCTCTAGATTTCTATTGGCGGATAAAACACCGTACTGGTCAAGAAACGTTAAAATACGAATAAGACTATTCTTGCGCTGCCTTGCCGTTTTAAAACTTTTATACTCGGATTAATAGGGTCGTTTGCGCCGTTATTTTCAGCTAATTTTGGCATCAGGGACTAATTTTATTATTACCGCACAGTCTGGACATTAAGGTTGAGATCTAGGTTGACTGTTTAGTCTAGGGTAGTATATCATAAATAATTAATTCGTCTGCAGCTGTGATAACGAGTAATCGGATTACTCGTTATCACAGCTGCAGACGAATTAATATTTGTCGTGTAGTTATTCAGTATTCCGAGAAGTCGGAGAGCCTGTACGTAATTTGCACTCTGCAGGTGCAACTATTCATCCGCTCCTTCGCAAGACGTGATTGTAGCATTAGAAGTAGACTTAGTAAGCGTTTGATTAGGGAAGCCAATCTTCCATCTCAAAAGACTGCGATGCTTATTCAATCTTGCACGTCTCCAGAATTTTTTTTAAGTGGCGCGCAATTATTATGCAGACGACATAGTACATATTGCAGTTTTTACATACAATGTACGACAAAAAGAGGTTGAACCGATCAGTCGGTCCGCGGTTCAAAATAACCTCGCAACGACACGCCACCACTAAAACTTGGACGCTTACTCACTATAGCGCTCCGTGAATATCAAGTGCAGCTATACTAGTTGCATATCAAAGGTGTAGAAAAACATTTTAAACTTTTGATACTAAACCTGTGGCTGTTTATGGCGAACAGCACAAATTCTAGCCATTTTGCTTTCTCGTAGGCACAGCACAGGATCTGTGCGCATAACCGTTTGGCTTGCAATCAATGCTTAAGTCTATGGGAAAGCAAAATGGCTAGAATTTGTGCTGTTCGCCATAAACAGCCACAGGTTTAGTATCAAAAGTTTAAAATTTTTTTCTGCACTTTTTGATATGCAACTAGTATAGCTGCACTTTGATATTCACGGAGCGCGAGTGTCTGAAAGTAGTGAGTAAGCGTCCAAGTTTTAGTGGTGGCGTGTCGTTGCGAGGTTATTTGAACCGCGGACCGACTGATCGGTTCAACCTCTTTTTGTCGTACATTGTACCTGCACCATGTTGGCTGACAAGAAAACCCGTTTGTCTAATAGGTACGTGAGTGAGCTTACAATTTGAAACAGAAGTACATAACGGGAAAACAGCACGCTCTACAATATACATAAATGATCGGTTGGACAACTTGGAGTTTATTTAAGCAGTACACCTTCCGACTGGGTGGAAAGCCACCCGTATAATACGGGAGCATGCTAGATATCCCATACGAAGATCATATAGAAATAGTGACGAGAAAGAGAATGTCAGTATTTGTGATGAACATCTAAAAGGAAGAAGAAGCGTTATTCTCAAAATGTTGCGAGATAAAATCTGCAGTTCAATGAGTGTTACTCAAGGTTCACTCATGATACTGCCATACCGAGCGGTTGACGCTTCTGCAAGCGCCGGAAGTCCCTGGATTTTCTTCATCTGAAATTCTTAGCTTATGAGATTCTCGTGAAAGAGGAATTATTTTCATGAAGGTGATTTCCGCGGGAATACAGGTTACTCGGAAGGCGATCGTCCACCGGCGTTAAAGAACTACTTCTATACCTTCGCAGTGCTGTGTGTGCATTCAGGCCTTCTCTGTATACCACACTCTGCCTGTGCTATAATTTTCGTTCGTTGCAACGGCGAACCAAAATGAGGCTATCGCGTATCGACCGTAATTTACTTCGCTATCGACCTCGCGTGGTGTGCAATTGCCCATGATTCGTGTCGAGCGTTGAACAGTGTTTTCGTCTCCTGATATTATTCTCGAAATCTGAAAGTTCTCCAGTCTCTGCAGTAGTGATTACCGCTTCTAATGCTCCGGATTATCCAGCATTTGAATGCAACGTCTACTGGTGTCCGTATGCTATTCGTGGATCCACGTATTTTTCACACTTCCAAACGGAAACGAATTTCATCCGTGACCATTCGCCTACATATAATCGACACCGTTAATGGTATATTTGCATTTCGCGAGATTCTCGGGATATTGTGGAAGTCGTGATACCAGATGATGAATAGCAACTACATGCTGTTTCCCGTTGCTGTGGCTTTGGACGATGTACTTCTCATTTTGTTGTTGTTTTGTACTATCAGCTAAAAGGTTATGGCTTGATTGATGGCTTGGCTTGATTGGTTCCAAGATTCTGCACAAATATTCCCACGGAGCGCCTTCTTGCTGGATAATTTGGATGTGAACGAAATAAGAACTGGATGAGCTCGATTGTATGACAAGGCAGAGAACAGCCACGGTACGCGCAACAAAACTGTATGGCGAAGATCGAGTTTCTGGAAGATTTCATGCTGTCTTATCACCCATGCCACGGTTCGTACATAATTGTACAAGAGAATGCTTAAAATAATAACTCCTATCTGCAGTATGATCAGTATACCACGGCATTATCTACGCATCCTACAGGTATCATCCCTATTTTTGAAAACCCATCTTTTTTTCTGCAGCCCACATCGTGTATTCGTACGTTTTTCGTGGGAACAATGACGAACTAACTAATATAGATATGTAATACCAAAACAAGTGCAGGCTACGCAGAATATTCAATCAAATAAGGTTGGAAAATAGTAATAAGAGTGAGTGCTGTTAGGTTCCAACGCTATATCGTAGATGCACCTTTAAAATATCTGTGTATCCTGTAAAATCTCCTTTCGTAGTAACTGCCGCACATGCATACGTAGTATACATACATATGTTGTAAATAAATATATATACGAGTATAGTGTATGTATGTGTATGCATGCTAAGTACTTATGTATCTATGTGTTTTGTGAAATATACCGTAGTAATGCCATACGTATGTATTGTATATATAGCATGTAGACGTATCTTATTCATCTTATATATATATATATATATATATATATATATATATATATATATATATATATATGGATGGATGTCGTAAATTTATCATATTTAAGTTGACTGGCGGTTCAAAAGTAACCCATTTTCTATCAAAGTATAAGACATAGAAGTACTCGTACCAATTATACAGCCTCAGCCGGTAGCAGAAATAGACGGTCTAATTATACAGAAAATTTCACCTAAATCAGCCGACACTGGTGGTGCTCCCATGACAGAAGCAGCCGCATTTCCGCGTTGGATTTTGATGCTGAACCGCTGGCGCAGAGTCTCGATCGCCGGTATCTCGCATGCTGCCTGTCATGTCATCTTCCCGAGTTCGGTGACCAATTCCCGATTTCGGTGAGCATTGGTCAGCGAACTCGAGAAGAGGATGCGACAGGATGCAGGCATGCATGCATGCGAGAAGCGTCCAATTCCCAAGATCCGAGTGTTTCGACGAGTACGCTTCATGTGTCCATACGCCAAGTACAGTACGCTGGATGTATTTCGCTGGTATGCCACTTAAAATATCGGAATTCTCAGTGACCTAGGAAGGGTACGGAGCGCATCCGGCATGCACGACGGATAACGGATACGAATGATACGTGGAGGTACATTGCGTGAATACTGGACTGTCATATAACAAGCCAAGCTGTGGACAGCAAGAATAAGGGTAAAGATCCAGTGGATATTATTGCCTTGAAAAGTGATACGCGTTTAAGGGATTTGGCCCGGTACATAGCACCAAATTTGGATACATCCACGGCAACTTTCGCTGTCGCGGACTCCTAAACACTTTTTTGCATTGCTTTATGACATCTTGTTGCCAAAGGATTCGTATAAATAGGCAAAAAAACCGTTTTTTGCGCGCAACGTCCGGTTCGGGAGATATTAGTGAAATAAAATTCCAAAAGTTTAAGCGCGCGGAGGTGTACCAAAAGTCTATTTATAAACCGATGCTCTTCAAATTTTGCACGAAAACGCACATTACCATGAAGATAGTTTTGGTACCGAACCAGCTTTCTACCGTTTTTTTCAAATTTTAAAATGAATTTCAAAAATTTTAAAAATTTATTTAAAATTGGAAAAAAATGGTAGAATGGGATACCTAAGGAAATACTGCAGAAGGACAATGGGACAGCAGTGAGCAAAAAGGGGTGAAAATTTTCATGATACATGACCAACACATAGGACAGGATACGAAGGGACACTGTAAATCCCAATAAACACCTTGTGTGTGGAAAACTTAATGCAAAGTCGTCCGTATGTACGATAGGCTGCAACACGACGGACGACCTCGGGCACAACAACAGAATTCGTGCAAGTTTCCAACGGTTGCGTTGCCAGAAATCGTCCGCTCGATGGGTTTGGTAAGCGTATGCATGGTCCCCGTGTGGGGATGCGGTAGGCGGCGGATCGACCATTGTGCCACGGCACAGGTAACGCAGCGGACGGTACGCCAGCAAAATCATCCCTATTCAACGCTGCCGCTGAACGCCGCCAAATGTTAACGGTGCGGTTCCGGTGCGGGAAAATCGGCGATCCTCTACAAAATATAGTCATGATGCTGAATTTCATATTCGTCGATGTTCTGTGGATGTATGAGTATACGACTGCAATAAAAAGTGTAGCAGTTCCAGAAGTTTTAGCAATCCAGAAATACGGTAGGTGTACGAAATGAGTACATAACATTATTCTACATTCCTTTCCAGCTGGAATAGTCAGTTGTTCCCTGGAAGCGCTGAATAAGCAGTTCCAGTTGAGATGCTTTAAGAGCACCGCTTCCATATGTGCTAGTGAACAGCTTAATTGCTCTTGCCGTGATGTAGCACCGGAAATAGGCGTGTCGTAGATTTACCACGCCGATAACGCTGCACGGATATGTTCTGCGGCTTACTAGTGTAGCCAGCATCAGATCGTTAAGCCAGTACCATCTCCACTGTATTCCTCTTTTCCAGCTGCGTGCATCAACGTGGCATTCCCTGTATGTTAGTGATATTTATCAACAGATGCATCCTAAAGCGGAATTCATGAAGCGTGATTTATTTCCTCTACAGACGCAGAATTCGTGGTGTAAACTAACGGCACTACCAGCTGTCTTCAGTCATTACCCGTACAAGCGTTATCCGAATCCGCCGTATTGAACGCGTCCAGCGGGTAAACAGTGCAGGGAACTAATGGAACCGCTGCACGATCACCAGCGCGCACCCCCAGAATACGTGGACGCCCCGCCGGACTACGGGGTGGCGACGGGACCCACTCCGGCCGTTCCCCTTCCGGCCGTCGCCCGGCCGTCCCCCAGTCTGCAGGCTGTGGATTTCCTGCCGCGGATGACGCGGGAGAACGGTCCCTCCCACCACGCCGAGTACGAGCCTTTTGGCGTGCTGGTGGAGCGCGCCAACCGCTACCTGCGCGACCATCCGCGCTGTCGTGTCAACACCTGCGAGAGCGTGGCGTTCCGCGTCTACCAGCGCGGCCAGGACATCGACACGATGCAGTCGGTATTCACGGCATACGGTACGTTGTGTACTAGCTTGTCGACAAAGGGAGCATGTAAAGGTACAGGTAGAGCGATATCAGCGCGAAATCGGCGCTTGAATGATGGCCATACTGCACAGCTACGTTCATCGCAGTTAGATTGTCCCTTACTGCATCGACTGTTTTCAAGCTACATCCTGCCAGAGTGCCAGGCAATAATTATCCTAACCAAAATATCGGGACGTGTTTAAACAGTGTGGCGTGACGCGCTGTAGCACGGATTTAAGCGTTGCCCGTAAATTTCTAATGTTCGCTGTATTCACGGTATGAAGGCTCCGTTTGTCGACAGGCTTGTACGTGTCAAGACGCAGCCGATCACTGTACCGCGCTAGTTTGTAATTCTAATTTAGAAAGTAATTTTTAGCGTAAAGAAACATTTGCCGGAATCTCTCAAACCCAACTTTAGTGCGAACACCTCTTTCCTAATGTAATAAATACCAATATCTATATGACATTGTGTATGCAGTTTAATGTGTGCCTAGTTTAGCGATCACTGGTGTACGTGCGATATCGTTTCCGGCTTGTGCAGTTAGTTGCTTTGTGGGTGAGATCCGATACACATCGTTAATCGATAAATACATATGCACTACACAAGCTAAACAAGCTGATAAAGTGAAATCCAGATAGAAAGACTATCATATCTTTCTTTCCCCGGATTTTTTGTTATCATATTAATAATAATTGATTAATAATAACAGATTCACAACCGTAAGAAAGCTGTCGGCTGGGATGCATTCAGCTTTTTTGCAGGGCCAAAAAGAAACAGACATTCCTATGGCAATTATACATAGCGGCTACATGTGATAAGCACAATCCCCGTACAAACACATTAGATGGCCAGATTTTGAGTTAAAAAACTGAATTTGGAAATAACAGGCCGACGGACGTCCTCGTGATAAATACAGCAACAGCAGCCTTCTGAGTAATGGGTACCAAGTGCTTTCGTCATCGGTTTTTTTACAACGCAAATAACTTAAAAACGGGCAGACCGATTTGAAAAATTTTAATTGCTCCTGAAAGCACAAATTTTCCTGAATCCACCAAAACAAAAAAGCCGACAGTCATACGGCTCGGGGAAACAGTAATCGATGCATGTCCACTTTAGGTCTGCCATTCATTTATCATAGTGGCCCACTTAAACGTCTTTACGGGTAGTTATTAGCAGGAGAAACTAATCAATATACCGCCTGTGCGGTACCGGGTCCGGTCACGCCGAACGCTGTTTTCAAGCAAGTAAAAACCATCGCGCCTTTCACTTCCGGTGAGGGCATCCTAGCATTGCCGGTTGTAGCTATAGCACACAACCGTTGACCTTGTAACAAGCGGCACTGCAGTGCCGTTAGTGCTGCGAGATTTATTGACAAGTTAGACAGATGCTGTGCAACAGGGTCATCAGTATTGTACTGGTATGTTAGTTCAGCTATTCGCGTAGTTTGACACTTTTGGCACGGTTCGTACACGGTAAATTCTTCAAAACGCATGCTAAGTTGAATCTTCAGTATTCCACTGTATGTTTTTCGAAAGTATCCTGATAATTTTGTAGTATCTCAACGTATTCCTGCAGGGTAATGTATGGACGTACTCGTACAATAATGTCCGAGTATCTCGGAAAATAAGATACGGCTGATGCGCCGCAGCAACTACAGATATATCATTAACTTGTTAAAGTCTATTATTGTGACCGGGATAAGCAGATATTTCCCGCGTTTTCCACCGGTATTCTTGCGTGCTGCACCGGTATTCTTGCGTGCTGTGCCTGAATTCTTTCGTAATCCTCCATGTTTTTTTTAGTCAGAACACAGGTACAATGTAGAACACTAAAGAATACCGGTGGAATACGCGGGAATACAGACGCTGCAAAAGAGAGCCGTGTTCTTGATACGGAGCGGATAAACCTGGATACAGAGAGAACACACAGGAATACCGGTGGAATTTGTGAGATTTCTAGGAATAGAAGTACATATTGAAAAATAAGGGGTCGAAGTTTTGAAATGGTACGAAATCGTCCATATATCCTTCAGTATTCTCAAATTATTCCGTATTTCACTCACACGATCACAGTACAATAGAAGCTGAAAACGGTTACCAAAATAAAACCGGAAGTACGGCTTCACGTATTTCAAAATCAAAACCAAGATAGTTATCCTCAAGCTGTAAACACAGCCTGACTCGACAAACGTCATAATGGTAGAGGCCAGTTGCATTTGGCATTTGGGAAGCCGATTCGCATCGGCCAACGGAGAACGTTTAAAAACTATCCATGACTCAGCGAAAAAATTATCGTCCAATCGTAATTCGTGTACGCTTCTGTGCCAAGAAAGATTTTGAAAAGTGGAACTGGAAACCTCTTTATTGTTGCTGTAATGTGGTGAACGTGGTATTACGTCAAAAAAGTCGATTCTGAGTTTAGGAGCTGAATCTGGGTGGCTGTATGTACTTTTGGTCCCAACACGCAAGACTTTTGTTGATCTGTGCATGTGAGTTAGTTTGGGTAATGGTTGCGCTTCGACGTCGAAGCACAACGGTTACACGGATGGATAAGCTGAAAATCCCTCCCAGAATTCTGTTTTACCAATTGGCCTGCACTAATGCCCTATAGTTGCAGGGGAAGCGACCAACCGGTACATCCGTGGTCTGCGTCTGTGGACGCAGCAGCGGCCTGTCATGCGTGATAATCCGACGGAGCCGCAACAGCTCGGCTATCTGAACTTCCTTCCCGACATCCTGCACGACGGGACGATTCAGCGACTGGACGGCGTGCTGCAGCGCATCAATCGCACCCCCATCAAAGGGACGATCATCACGATGGAAACCCTGCCGATTAAGTGGGGCAGTAAAGGTCAGTCAAGAACACCGACATATAAAATATCGGAGCTCGGCCGCTCGGGTCGCTGCTCATTGACGTCATAAACTGACATCGTTAAGTAGAATGGCTCGGTACAAGGCGTTAAAAATGGGATACATATACACAAACTTTCCCTTTCGTGTATTCCGAATCATTTTTTTGCAATACTTTATGTCATTCTAAAGCTAATTAATTTGTATATATTGGTCTGAAAACTGTTTATCGTGCGCAACATCCGGTCGCCGACACATAACGAACTGAAATGAGCGAAAAGTTTAAATGCATTGTTGTGTACCAAAAGCGTGGTTATTGAAACTTTGCTGTAAAGCATGGCCATAAAGTCAAACTTGAACCAATTTCAGGTTCATACTACCCCATAATTCAAAAGTGAATTTCAAAAATTTTAAAATTCATTTAAAAATTATGGGAAAGTGCTATGAACTTGGAACTCGTTCACGTTCGATTATATGGCGATGTGTCTTTTAAAGGAAAGTTTCAAGGACAGTAATAACCAGACGTTGGTACACAGCAATGCAATTAAACTTATTGCACGTTTTAGTTCATCATATCTCGGCAACCCAATGCTGCGCACACAAACGTTTTTCAGAACAGTGCATACATATTATTTAGCTTTAAAACGATATAAAGCATTGCAAAAAAGTGGTTCGTAGTGCGCGAAAGCAAAAGTTTTAGTGTATGTATCCCATCTTTGACACCATGTACCGGGCCATTTTCTTTAACAAACAGCGTGAAGCAGGAACACCGCATCCATTGCGTGTAAATCGCCGGCACTGGCGTCGGACAGAGCTGCGGAGTTATTATTGCATACCTCGACTTTACCGCATTTCGGGCGCTTTTACAATACCGCGTACCTGACACCCGAGTCACGGTATTTGTCGCGTTGTTCCAAAACCTTTTAGTAATGTTTTTGTATGGTTTTCGTTCATAAACTTGTATAAGCTCTAACTATCCCATGAAGTCTTTTCGAAAAGTTTTTGTCGTGTTGAACAACGTGGAAAATACCGTGTCTGTGGTGCCCGGTACGTGCATCTATGTTGAGAAGATGCTCCGAATACCAAAAACGTCGAAATATATAGAGACCGTGAAAATGAAGTACACCAGTGACATCTCCACTCTTTTCCGCAGCGTTGGACCCGGATCGCACCATCTGGACCGAGCGGGGTTTTGCCAGTCAGCGCTTCCTTTATCTCATCCGCATCTTTTACATCCGAGGTCCCGGCGGCGATGTGCAGGTTGGATTCCAGGATTTTGTGCCACAGATGCTGGAGAAAGAAGGCTTCTTCTCCAATCCTCGGATGGAGCCGTTTCCTGTGGTGCTACGGTGTGTCCAGCAGTGGTTGGGGACGGTGCCGCCCAACTATCGCCTGGTTAACGTCCAGACCGTCATGTTCCGCTGGAGCTACAACAAAGGCATCGACACCCAAGATATGGCGTACCATGAGCACAAACAGAGGCTCAATTATCTTCGGTTGGTTACAGAGATTTGCTCGGCAGCTTTGGTTAATGGCAGGGGGGTGCCGAAAGCATGTACAGATATATGCGAGAAGGACGCTCGTATACGACTTTAGCACCATGTACCGGGTCCTCTCATTAAGCACGGTAACGCTTTGCAGGTTTCTGCGGGTAGCCTACGCCATCCAGCGAGCGGACCGCGGTCCCGTGTCCCGTTCGACCATCCAGCCGGCCTCCCGACTCTTCATCCCGGAGATGACGAAGCCGCCGGGGTTCTTCGCCAAGGGCGTCTTTGAAACGCAGGCAGCGTGTCGCCGGCGTGCGGATCAGTGGGTGCGGGCAGCGGAAGCCCGCATCGTCTGCGCGGAGACGCTGGTGATGCGCATCGCTCATGGCGGCGAGTCGGTGTATGGCTTCGACGCCATGCACACGTGGAACGACACCTACATTACCAGCACGCCGTCCACCGAGCGGGACGATGAGCGCTTCGGCTGTCTGTACCGGATCTACACGGACGGCATGGATCGGCCAGAATTGGTCGGCCCGCAACAGGATTCCCACTTGGAGAATTACACACTGCAAACGGACAGCGGCGAAGGTTGTACGATTGCATAATCGCGTCGCGTCAACCATCCTGGATTCTGTGAATAGCTATTACTCTGCGTCATAAGTGCTTTCATCATGTTATTCGCCGGCTGATTCGGAATTTTTTGTGCTGGTTTATTCTCCAGTTGATATTTGTATAAAATCATCCCGGTCTGCTGGAATCGCGGCGTTAGTGTATTTACTGCACTGCTCTTTGAAATATTTCATTTAATGTTCATATGTTATTTTTTTATTAAGAACGGTTTGGCTTATGTTTTAGGCTTGGGCTAATGCCACTGCAGTCCAAAATAAAGCGCTAATGCCACTCCAGTCCATATCGCAATATGGCTAATGGCACTACAAACGTTATGTGACTTTTAATTCGTATGCACTACTCGTACGGTCGTTCAAATGGCCACCTATAGTAAGTGAATGGGCGATGGTCGTTCAAAGTGGCCACCATTTATTACGAATTCCACAAACCGATTTCCCTTCCGGTTTTTTTCTTTACCTGATTCAGCATAGCGTACTCTACAAATACTACTTGAAATTTTTCAAAAATCCTAAACCGTTTTCTTGCAAATGCGTCGTTAAAAAACTAGTGACGAAGCACTTTAGCCACGCCACCCGAGCCACTGCACTACACCATGATTACTGCAGTTAGCGGCAATCATGTGCGGCGGCGCAAAATAATGCAGAGTATTGCAGACTCGTTTAAGCTCAACTTTATTAGTGTATTCCTTTTTGGAAATTGTTCGCTAGGTTTCTTCCTTTTCAATGTGCACGTATGTCCCTTACACAGCGACTGCGCAACCGCACACGTTTGGCGGTGACTCCATTAATCATGGTGTAGTGCAGTGGCTCGAGTGGCGTGGCTAAAATGATTCAAGAAAACGGTTTAGGATTTTTGAAAAATTTCAAGTAGTATTTGTAGAGTACGCTATGCTGAATCAGGTAAAGAAAAAAGCCGGAAGGAAATCGGTTTGTGGAATTTGCAATAAATGGTGGCCACTTTGAACGACCATCGCCCATTCACTTACTATAGGTGTCCATTTGAACGACCGTGAGAGTACAGTTCGCTAATGGCACTACTGCAGTCAGTTGACCACCGGCTTTTTACACAACAAAACGTTAATGATACTGCATAAATGATTCAGACAATATTTGTAGCGGAAACGTCAACATTGTAGGTGCTGCAGCCAACACGAGAAACCGCGTTCATAGAGTCCTTCATAGGACAGTCTTGCAGGTACTTTCTTATTTCCGCTGAAGACAACTTCACAGTTTTGGATGGGATCACTTCAGAGTGACGGTTAAAATTCAAACAGTATCTCCACATCGAAGGCTATCGCAAATATCCCGCAGTCAGTCATGTTTGACTGCTTCTGTTGGAATTTTCTGTCATTAGTACTTTGTCTTCTTTTCGGCAGAAATGCCAAATTAAATTGATAACATGCGGAGTACACTGCGACGGTATAGAGATATGCACGTATTTGTACCGTAGATACTAACCCTGTTAGAAATTATACTGCATGGAGAATATAAGTCACGGTAGCTGCTTGGGGTACATCGGCCAAAAAAAGATTCATTAGAGAAACTGGGAAGAGGATTTCGCAACAAACCAACGGATTGTCGAAACAGAACATTTCTAACATTTCTTTAGCAATCCAACGTGGTAATGCTGTTTCAGTAAGCGGTACCGTTGAGAATATTGTTTTGTTCGAGCATAATTAGACCTTGATAATATTGTTATCGTGCTATTGAAATAAAGTACACTCACTGCACAGTAACATCTGATACACAAGGGTACCTGTACTTATAACCTGGGTAAACGGGCCCGGAAACCTGATATCCGGGAAAACGTGGGGAAATAATAAAAGAGTGCAACAGCGCTCCTGGGGCTGAACGATGTTATGAATCGTTCCCATGGCTGAATTTGGTTCCGTCAAATTCAAAAGACGCTGAAACGCCGCCATTTGCCGTAGTGTATGTAATTTTTCAGTTGAATCCAGTTTTTTTTCTTTTTACTGGTAATTTTTATCACTAATTTTTATTGCTCGAATCACTGGATTCCAGCGCTAAAAAGGATAACTTCCTAGATTTCGCTTAAGGAATTGTCAAAAACAAGGGCTGGTTTTACCTGGTTTCCATACCGGCCTCGTGGTAAGTTACCCATCTAACAAACCACAAATGTGATGTGCATGCAAAACACAATTTTCTGGCGAAAACATATCTCAATATTTATGAGTGATATCGAATTTTCAAGACACACCTAACGATACACACCAAAACATTATGAAAATACTGTAATCGTCAGCCTGATTCATCAGAAAAGGAAATAATTTACAAATAAAAAATCTTCCTGAATTTTTACTTTTTCTTAGAGTGGCCTCGAACCAGGAAAGCTGTAAATTTGCGCATCATTTAACACTCATTAATCAATGTGCACGTAAAGCATAATAAATTTTAATGTCGGTAAGCACAATGTTACATAGTTCTGTCATGTCGTTGTCCTACAGATACTATACTGCAGCAGCACAAAATATAATTCTTGCACCGCGTTAGTACGATGTGGATACGGCCTGGTTTGTCCCGATATCCCAGATCCGTCGCACTATGTGGTCCTGACCGGCGGATCCCCAGTAAGTGCAACCGGAAGTTGATGTGCTGCACGTTACGCTAACTGTGCACGGTGCCGGGGTATGGACACGATGCACAATTTCTGCCAAGTACTGACATGTACGTACGAGTGTTGTATATCGTTGTATGCACTATGCAGACAGATCACAGTGGAACGACATGTGTGCCATGATTTAAGACGTACGGTATAGTAGCACAATTTCGTGTATCTGTTACATAGAAATACAATAATAAATTTTAATCTGGAAATGCTTTATTAATGCTACTGTGTGACCTCGCGCTCGTGAGCAGGTATGCTCATGTTTGACAGTGTGCGAGTGTGCGAGCAATGTGAGAGATATCCGGTAATCGGTTCGCCACTGCGTATAACACTGAGGAATCCCTGCAACGATGTCGTAGCGTAGAGCCGCTCGGCGTCCTGGTGGAGCGGGCCAACGGCAACCTGCGGGACCATCAAGACCTGCGAGAGCGTCAAATTCCGCGTCTACCAGCGGGGTCGTGCCATCGGCATGGGCGAGTCGGTATTCACGGCATATGGTACGTTGGGCGCTTGTCAACACGCGGCTGATCCGCTAACTTTTTGTATTAGGTTTAATGGTTTAACGTCCGCACATATTCAAGGCAAGATGCACAATTCGAGACAGCAGGCGCTCACAACAACAACAATTCTCCAGAACACACAGTCTCTCAGATCAAACTATAAACAAGAATACTGAGTACAGTAGTTCGCAGCTCTTTTAGCAATATATTGGAAAAATAGTTAGCAAAGGCTGATTCACGAGACACGCATCGTACAAATGTTAAAGTTTTCGTACATGTATCCAAATTTCGTGCCATGAGTCATTTTGCAGTACACCCGAAGGCCGGATTCTCTTACTAATTTTGCTTTTTTTTAATATAGATGTGCACTGATGTACACAGTCCACATGGATGTACTCTGTACGTACTATTCAAAGAAATTTTTCGACGATGCTGTGAGAATCGGTCGTTGGGGGCTTGTTATATTTGTCGAGAACTAGTGCCTTTTGCACTATCATAGACGCGCGAGGGCGTCTCGTATTCTACTGTTTCGTGTTCCAATGCACGTACAGATATTGTCGAACGAAAGCGCATAATATTATTTTTATACGTGCTTTCGTTCGGCAGTACGTAACTGCACCTCATCAGTTTCTACGTTTCTTCGGACTTAGCTTAATTGGCAAGCTAGAAGACCGGTCAATTTTCGTTATTGATAAGCGCCACGCGTATTTGTGTTCATTTGGCAGCTCCTGATCCGCGGCCAGAGGGCGCTGCAGTAGGTTGAATGTATCACAGCGCACGTTCTTTACAGTGCGCAAAATGAAATCTCCTGTAGATGAGATCCTTAAAAATAAATTGGGACGGCCGGTCTGCGGCTCGGGTACCTAATATACCCCGGCTAAACCGTAACCCGCTTTTGTATAAAATCTGGCAGTCTCCAACTGTAGCAGCCCAATGAGATTTGCGTGCGTGCATGACACAAGTTACGTAGAATGTGCCGCAGCGTGTGTGAGGACGCACGGGCGCTATGAACAACCTGGAACCGAACCAAACCACAACCGATCATTTTCTGTATGCGACACTTCCGTGATGCCAGCAGTTGTCTACATGACTATCGTGGATACCAACGCTTATTCGGATTTTCGAAGAACTCTCTACAATGCATAAGCACCGACAAAACTGTGAATTTTGATCACTCGGATGTCTGGACCCTTAATAACTCTTCAAAACGAAGCCCAGAATAAGTTTTAAAATCATGATATTATCCCCAGCAGGTTTATTACGAGGACCGCAAAAAAAAACTGGCTATTATCTGACACGTACTCGTCACGTAACTTGAAGACTCCACAGTTTGTTTTTTTTGGATGGATTCCTGGCACCATTCATTTCTTTGATCATCCCACCATTCTGACGAATACGATATCTTCAGTTTGGATAATGGTAGGAATTTTCCGGTAAGTTTCATGGAAATGATACTGACATACTGTTATCGTTTATCGGTGACGCTTGATACGATTTATTTATCTGCAGTTATTGAATTTATTAATTAATGAATTTACAGTTTATTTATTTACAATTAAGAGCTGATTAAATCGATTTATTTACGGTCACTTGACTCATTTCCATCATTCTATGCGCCCCAAATTTTAAAGCGCATAGTTAGTTTGCTATGCGTTCAAAGAATTTGCGGTCAGAATAAAACGCGCAACAATTTCTAATCAGAGCATTCTTCTCATAATTATCATTATAATGGCCTACTAGCCAGGCACAATCAGTTTTTTTGCTGATATATCGTATTTTTCGTATTTGGTGTATTTCGTATTAAATATCTGACACAAAGCAGGAAAATTGTATTTTTCCGCGATTATTGAGTGAACTAGTAAACCCCGCACGGACTGCGCGGGAAAAAAAATGCACTACAAATAAATTAAATACTGCAGTTGTAAGTTATAACTGTTAGATTTCAAAATGGTCTGGAATTCTAGGTGACTACTCAGTAGGTCGTACGAATTCTGGAATATGCATATTTATGCAATTCTCAGGATAAATGTAACATTTTCATTTGAATTAAATATTGTACTGTTCAAATTATAACAGGTATATATCCCACATGTACTTTATGTGAAGGGTAAACATATTACATAGGTAAACGGCTAAACCTACCTCGTAGTAAAGGACAATAAGCTAGTTATTCTTATTAGTATTTGTTGTCTATGTAATTTTAGGCTAATGTAGCAATATGACCATAATAATATTATTATTCCGCATACCGGATGTCAACTTTAATCTGCACTATCGGAAACCGCACCGATCCCTGGTTTCCGCAGATTACAACATCCAGGATAATTTTACCAAAAAAACACTTGCGCTTTAAATGTGTTATATTATATTTTTGTTATGTATTTTATTTCATATTTTTGATAATGTTGCATTTCACTGTCAGTTTTATCGGGATGGCAATCGTCCCAGACTCTCAGTCACCGAAAAACGTAAATGTTACTTGGCGTACCTACAGTCACTAAAGTGTACTAATTTTAATGCAGTTATTTATGATTTATTACCACATCAGTTTTACGATACTGTAACGCAAATTGAATACATTGTAGCTAAATACCCGTATTTTGGTTAATGAATTAATTGTCGACCACGTCGGACACTGGAAATTAGCTTTAACATGCATAATTACAGAATTCTATTCTGCAAAATTCTAGCTTACGTTGCGAGCTCCGCTCGCGCCGCAGCTCGGCTCCGGCTGCGAGTGATAGACCAAAACAGTTCTAGACGATAAATAAAAAAAAACTTTTAACTGATACGAAAAATGTCAATAAACAACGTTTTTGTAAATAGTGTAACAGACAAGCACGAGGAGATCACGAGTGATGCTTTATTGTACAAATAAAGGGAACAAATGCTGCGTAATAGCAGGGAAGAATGCAAGACCAAAGCACTGATGGCTAAGCAAGTGAATGCTAAGTGGGTTCTTGAGCGTCCGTCAAGGCGTGAAAGAAGCAACTGGCGGCAAGCACGTGCTGTGTGCCATCAGCTGTGGGATGATGCGCAGACTGGACTCAATCCAACGCGAGCGTATGAACGCTGAGTCATACTGCGAAAGAGGAACGAGAGAGCAAGTGTGGCTCAGTGTATGCGCTGCGTATATCCGCTTCAGCGGATATGAGTGCAGTGCAGCAGCACACGTACGTACAGCGAGAGAGGCGATATTCGGCAAGCATGAGTGCAAGTACGTCGTCCAGTGTGGACCGTACGCACCAGGCGCAGTCGTACGCCTCTGACAATAGAATTTTTTCTAATGCTAATATAATGCGCAGCAAATGTACAGATACATATGTACATTGTACAGAGTACGTATTGTACTGGGAACGAGACTGCAAGTACAGATACAGAACTTCGTTCACGCACACAAAACACCGGTTTTGCAAGGAGTACCTATCCCACCTCATGGACGGGTTGTTACATAAAAGTCAAGCACACCGCCACTGAGACAGCTACCGTTATTTGAGCACAAACTGTCTTCGGGATTCGGAGATGCTTCCGATTTTTCTGATTGACTGTTTCAGTGCGCGGTGCGCCGTAGAATTTGTACAGTAAGGTTTTCCAGATTTTTCTTGCAAACGGATTTGTTTTCTCAAGTCGAACAAATTTTGTAAAAATCTACCAGATTATAGCTACCACATAATATGTGGATTTTAAAGATAAAGTAAGTGCATCGTTGCAGACACGCTAACCACACCACCTTTTAGTATAAATCTTTTAGTATAAAAGACTATTAGACCCCGCGCAAACGGACGGAATACATGAGCAACGGTTCCCAAATGCAAAAAAATACATACACACTGAAAAATACAGAATTAGCAAGGCGCAGCTGCTTCGTTGCAGTGAATTTTGCTGCATGACTGTAGCGCCCCCCTATTACGTCGTAGGAACAAGCAGCAGTGGCCACTGGCTAGCCCGCACAGATATGTATGGTAGAATACTGAATACATTATGCTGCAACCGGCATTCGCAACAGGAACTGTTTGATAACATATTCTGTAATCGCTTACTGTTTTTATAAAACAACAATTAGATTAGTACATAGTGTACTTGCTATAGCAATGCAAATTCATGATTCACCACTTAATCGCAATGAAAAGAGCGACGGCAAGCGCTTTTTTTAAGTTATACCTACTACTCCGCTTAAAAAGTGGATGTCCAAGAATCCAGTCGTCCCAAAATTGAAATAATAATTATTACGCTAAATGCCAACAATTCATAGTAACAGTATGTACTGTACTTTGTAGTGTTATGTACGAATTTACATTGTTAAATACTGTATTTGTTTAGCCACATCTGACGGTTAGCCTTTGCAAGTGACATTATTTTTAATATACAGTCTGTACTTCGTACCACAGTAGTCTCCTATTTGTATCGTCCTACAAAAACTTAGGTTTTTTGAATTTGGAATTCCATCAAATACATTTCAAATAAATTGATTTAGGAAACCTGCAAAATTTACACCGCGGTAAAACAAGCAATTAATTATGGGCCATTTACGGCAGAACACTCCACATCCGCTTCTGCTTTCGCGCAGATATGTGCAGTGAATAAGCACTGCTCACTACATACTGCGAGCACTAAAATAATATTACAGAACGTTCAGGTATAAATAATTCATGCCATGAGTGTGTTATGTACGGTCCCTTTCACTTTCACGTGCCAACTGGGATAAATTTTTCATTTGAACGTATTTTTGTGAGCGATGCTGGTCTCTGTACTTATTGCAAATAAAATTGCAAATAGATAAAAAAAGTAATTCATCGAATTTGCAGTTTAATCTAAAATACATACTCCACTCTTATGCAGCGGTTAAATGATGCCCGGACGTAAAGATATCTGTATCCGGAGAAGCAAGAAATGGGTGCCATACCTGCGCTTACGAGTGCTGCGCAGTGTATTTATAATGCAAACAGGCAGTGAGGCAGAGCGCTTCATATAGGACAAGCTTAACCGGCAATCGTGCCGATAAAATAATTCGCCAAAATTCACGGTTATGTTCTAAAATAATGCGTGACCCACCATCTTGTAGAGGATTTAGCGTAGAGTAAACGTTTCATCTGCAGTTATAAGAAAAACGTATTCATTAGCTGAAGAAACCATTAAAACTCAACTCAAGCGGGCTACAGCCTACCTCTCGTAAACAACTGTGCTATGTGTGGTGATCGGTTTCCTCCAAAGGTGCAAGTCTGTGTCTTGACCAAATCACATCACACCTCATAAAGCAGCTGCGCGTTGACAATTACAATGGGCGCCAAAATTTACTTAACCTCGGAACCGGTTTTGCGGCTTTAGCCATGCGTGAAAGTGAAAGAGAGAACAGAGAGAACACGGTTGCCGCGCTTACTGCTCAGTAAGCGAGTAAGCGGATTTAGCCATCGATATGCGGAAGTAAATCGATTGGCAGGGAAATAAAATTTGGCAGGAAGTTGTTCTATTACAGTGCTGAGGGGGAATTCGAACATCACGGAACATGGACATCATTCGACAACCGGAAAGGGAATTATTCCCGTTTTTCAGAAAGTTAGTGCCGATATCCGAGTAAACAATAATCCCGGATATACAATACCAGCCCGGATGGACCGTAACTGATGTGGGACGCGGCAGGGAATATAGGGGAATTCAATATGCAACATAAGGCAAACCATAAGCTTATGATCTGGCGGTTTGGCTCAGGCTACTATTAAGCGGAATAGCTTAGCGACTGCCCCGAAGGCGTCGCCGAGCTGCGGCGCGGGCGTAACCTGCGAAGCAGCAATTACAAAGTCTGCATAAACGTTTCAATAAGCAACCAGCCGAATCGTGACTGCTCTGCAGTTAGCAATATGTGGTATACGATGAAGATTAGTCGTAGCATACAGCACGCCAGTACCTTACTCTATCATAAAGAATTACATAGAAAGTGCAGACATTAACGTAAGCCAAACGGCCGCTGAGGATTGCGGACATTACCAATGCAACGGAAGTGCTAAAGCGCAAATTTTAGAACAAACAATTTGAGAAACCGTCCGCTGACGCTTTTTGTATGCAACTGACAGTTTATGACTGAAAAGTTGCGCATGCTCAAGTTTACCAAAATTACCGCAATCCGTAGTGATTACGTATATACAATAATGCAGAGTAAACAGGCTCGTTCTTGTGGCCGTTTATTCGGCCGCTGAGGCTACATGTATAAGTATATATAGAGACATAAAATATACAACTGTAAATATAGGGTGTTAGATATCATCCAACCTACGTTTTTTTTTAGCATGTTGCATCATCTTGCATGCTCCGTATATGGTGCTAGCTATTTTATGTTGTGACGTTACACGTTACTCATACTGATGTTCTAATATTATTTGCAAGCTAGCTATAAAGGCTGCTGCATCTGTGTATAAGAGACCAGTCTAGGCTCATTAAACTTCAAATCTCCACATTAGAGTTCGTAAATCGTCAAGATTTCAGCAGCGAAACGGAAATTTTCAGCCTTTTAAGAAACTGTCCACATAGAAGTAGTAACAGTAAAGTATTTGGTAGCGGTACGGGGACTACCAAGAGACAGTTACCTTTTGTTTGTGAGAGTACTGTAACGTCCACTAAAATGGAAGTGCTCGTACAAAATATATACTATGTATTACGAAATATATATTATTACTAAAAATTGTACAAACGATTACGATTAACAGTACATATATTATGTACTGTTAATCGTAATCGTATATAATTTATCTTACCACTCGAAAAGGGGAAAGAGCGGACTTATTTTTCCTGATGTGTAGGTGGATAATCCGGGAACGTTACGGAATCATAATCGAATTTGAGGTTCGTATTGCAAAATACGATTATCATTTCCGTAACGTTGAGCATCTTATTGTTTAGCGCCACAACGCCACCGCTGGAGCCCCAGCACCGGACGCTGATCCAAAAGTTGTGCCCGAATTTGCAACCGGAGGGAGTACAAGTTACAGCCGGTTCGAAAACCACAACATGGAGTAACTGGCCGTGGACGGCAGCGTCGCAGCGAAGAACGTAATATTTTACCCATTATTCCTGGAACGAAAATAGTACAGTATTGAACTACCTTTAATTTTCTTGGACTATCTTCAAAGAGTTTATACAAATACAGCTAAAATTCGTTTCCTTATAATTATGTTTTCCTACATTTCCTTTTGTCTCTTATGTTTTCTTGTGCTTTTATGTTTCTCGTCTGTCTTATGTTTCTTATGTTTTCTTATGTTTTCTTATGATGTTTTCTTTTGTAAGAAAATTTATTCTATAGGAAAATTGATTTGAAACTTACGCGGTTTTCGTGTGGTGTGGCTGTTTTCTGATTTATTATTTCGAAGTGTCGCAATGTTCGTAAGCCAAACGGCCGCTGAGGATTGCGGACATTACCAATGCAACGGAAGTGCTAAAGCGCAAATTTTAGAACAAACAATTTGAGAAACCGTCCGCTGACGCTTTTTGTATGCAACTGACAGTTTATGACTGAAAAGTTGCGCATGCTCAAGTTTACCAAAATTACCGCAATCCGTAGTGATTACGTATATACAATAATGCAGAGTAAACAGGCTCGTTCTTGTGGCCGTTTATTCGGCCGCTGAGGCTACATGTATAAGTATATATAGAGACATAAAATATACAACTGTAAATATAGGGTGTTAGATATCATCCAACCCACGTTTTTTTAGCATGTTGCATCATCTTGCATGCTCCATATATGGTGCTAGCTATTTTATGTTCTGACGTTACACGTTAGTCATACTAATGTTCTAATACTATTTGCAAGCTAGCTATAAAGGCTGCTGCATCTGTGTATGAGAGACCAGTCTAGGCTCATTAAACTTCAAATCTTCACATAGAAGTAGTAACAGAAAAGTATTTGGTAGCGGTACGGGCGCTACCAAGAGACAGTTACCTTTTTGTTTGTGAGAGTACTGTAACTTCCACTAAAATGGAAGTGCTCGTACAAAATATATATTATGTACTGTTAATCGTAATCGTTTGTATAATTTTTCTTACCACCGAAAAGGGGGAAAGAGCGGACTTATTTTTCCTGATGTGTAGGTGGATAATCCGGGAACATTACGGAATAATAATCGCTTTTGAGGTTCATATTGCAAAATACGATTATCATTTCCGTAATGTTGACCATCTTATTTTTTAGCGCCACAACGCAACCGCTGGAGCCCCAGCACCGGACGCTGATCCAAAAGTTGTGCCCGAAGTTGCAACCGGAGGGAGTACAAGTTACAGCCAGTTCGAAAACCACAACATGGAGTAACTGGCCGTGGACGGCAGCGTCGCAGCGAAGACCGTAATATTTTACCCATTATTCCTGGAACGAAAATAGTACAGTATTGAACTACCTTTAATTTTCTTGGTCTATCTTCAAAGAGTTTACACAAGTTCAGCTAAAATTCGTTTCCTTATAATTATGTTTTCTTAAATTTCCTTTTGTCTCTTATGTTTTCTTGTGCTTTTATGTTTCTCGTGTGTCTTATGTTTCTTATGTTTTCTTGCGTTTTCTTATGATGTTTTCTTTTGTAAGAAAATTTATTCTATAGGAAAATTGATTTGAAACTTACGCGCGTTTTCGTGTGGCCTTTATCATGAAATGAGTATGGGATTTTATGTTGAGCTGTTTAGTAATTTTAAATGAGCGCTTTAAACTTATAATAAAAATCTTATGGGTTGCACAGAATAGCACAGCATGGGGCAACGAAATTGGGAACACTTATTTCAGCTTATTACGATTACTCTTATTACAGTTTTTCTTCCAAATACATATGTTCGCATTGATACCTAAAGTATTAGCCGTAATTACATACTGAATCTTAATAAGCATAAGCTGTTAATTCGCTTTGAAGGACACCAGCAGCAGAAGAGCTTTACAGTTATTTTAATTCGACGGGCGGCCGGATCAAAATTAGATGAGCATTCTAACGATTAAGGAATAGCTGCAGATAGCGATCTTAATGATATGTAATAGTACTGCATTATGGATTAGAATGACCGGAGTATGCAGATGAATAACAGTTAAAAAAATTAATTCATGCACTATGGTCAACAGGGCGTGGGGGAAACGAAATAATTAGAAGTAAATTTTACTTTGTACTGTAGCCTATAGGCAATGCACCGCATTATACGTTATCAGACTGGTAATGTTACTGAACAATCGTTACAAGGCCAGCTTACTTGCTCAAAATGTTTATCTGCGCAGCTCGCTTATGGTAGTAGTTTTTTTTCCATTTCTAAAAATTTTACGGTTCACACGTTGGATCGCTTTATCTGATCCTGACTTTAATTTCTGTAAGCAATTCAAATCGAAGTAACACGCGCAGATATGACACATACTTCTTCTTCTATAGATTCTATCCAGCGTATAAACGCTGAGTCATACTGCGACAGAGAGACGAGAGAGCAAGTGTGGCTCGTGTTTGAGCACGCGATATTTAATTTATACCCGCTTCAGCGGAGAGTGCCGCTGCAGCAGCACACGTACTGTACGTACAAAAGAGAGAGGCAATACAGCATGTATGTGAGTGTAAGTAAGTACTCCAAAGCACGTCACGCAGGCCCGTACGCCTCACACACACACCCATAAATATATTATATTATCATAATATCTATATCACTAAACTGACAGGTACTCCAGATATCCGATCAGGATTTTGCCATGGACTTTTTATGCTTATCTGATAGAACTTATTACAGAGGGTGAGACAGCCAAGTGCTAATTTGTCAAAAATTTGCTCCCTTCGTCCCTGTGCTGATTTTATTCTTTCATGTAATTTACTTGGAACCCTTTTTTTTTAACTGTCAAATTTACTGATATTCATCCAGAGCAAACGTATGTGCGAAACACAGTAATTTTCATACAAACTAGACCAGGCTCCGCTAGGAGCATATAACTTTTCGCGCAGCGGCAGCACACCCTTTCGACATAAAATTTCATTAAAAATCGCATTTTTTCCAGAATCTCAGTATGCTGGGTTTACAAAATAGCCTGACCCTTTCTACTTCAACCTATTTCTAAATCCCTGAAATTCGGCCATAAACTGTGTGGTTTCCTGGCGGTGGGAGCCGGAGGGGGGTGGGTGTGAAGGACATACCGCCATTTCTGGGTCGGCCTACTTTACCTCTGCCCGCCCTTTGCCTTTTCAATATGCCCCTTTCTACTATACCTTTGCCTCTGCCGGCGAGATTGCCTTCACCGTCCCGGGTGACCTATGCAAAACACCGTTTCAAAAGCCTGCCTCGTCAATTACTAGTAACCTTTTAAAAATTAGCCACTCTACTGTTTAAAAGATGCGACTATCAGCACAGCACAGAGATTCTTTGTGCTGTTCGAAGCATAAAATTTAAAAACGCATTTTCATTGGCAATTGTATTATTCAGATCCCCACGAAAAAAGCTACAGACACCCCACAATTTACAACAGTCCGAACGCAATCAAACATAAAACAACATCGAAACACGGTAATGTATAAATCGTTTTACCGGTAGTTAGGCAGTTAGTTTCTTTATGGTACTCGTATGAAACTGTAGAAGTTTCTGTAGAAACCACTTCTCATGCAGTAACTTTGAACATGTTGCCTCAACAGTTGACAGCTTTTTTTGAAACAAAAGTCCGTTACGAAACATTTGAGCGTGTTCCTTTTCGTCTTCCGCTGTCACAGCACTGCTTTGAACTCTGTATTACGGTAACTTTGCGATTGCGTTAGTTCGCATTATCGTTCCTTTATTCAAACGTTTGCGCGTTCTTTACGCAGACCATACAGCGGCAAAGACTTGCAGTTACAGTATTATGTGTTCGTACATGCGTTTAAAGGTTAATTTACTGGACGAGCTTCGAAACGGTGTTTTTCAAAGGTCACCCGGGACGGTGAAGGTAATCTCGCCGGCGAAGGCAAAGTAGGAAAGGGCGTACTGAAAAGGCAAAGGGCGGGAAAGGCAAAGGACAGGCAAAGGTAAAGTAGGCCGACCCCCATTTCTAAGATTTTATACTGCATATACGCAGTAGCAAGCCTTAAATATTCGAGCAAAATTGGACACTATACACTTCAGCATGCCAAATCACGGGACGAGCTGTAGCAGCTATCCACATACAGTACAACTGTTTCTAAAGCGGAATATGTCTTCGAGCTCTGGGAAGATGGAAAGTCACTTCAAAACAAAACATTCTACTTCCACTCCGGGCAATATCGACAGTCAAAAGTTTCACTTACTGCTTTCTCTAATTTTATTGCAGGTAGGACGCTTCAGATGGTAGCGCTGCATGTCCATCTTCACGCTGTGCAGGCCGTTGGAACCAACTTTTCGGATGGTCGGAAATTTCAAAGCTAACCAAGTTTTGACTCCCTTATGGCCAGTCCGTGAAACGAGATCCTGCTCCTTTAGGAGTTGTACGTGTACATCAACTGCTCCAGTGTATCTCCTGATGACATTAAGTGGGTGAATTTGAATTGGACTAAATGTTTTGCTCATGTTGATTGTTACTGTTTACTCTGAATTATCGCTGTTGAGTACGGTTTTCCTTTGCGTTAGGCTTTCGCTACTGTAAACGCCCTTTCTGGTTTGAGTAATCTGCGACCTCGTGCAGGCAACCTCAGCCTACGCCTGATCATCGGAGACATTAAGCACACAGCACACTCAAATTCTCAAACGGTAAAAAAATACGTTTTTATCATCAGCCAGCTGAACAGCGAAGGGATTCGTACGAAATTTGTAAGTGTAAATCCCTACCCGCGGAGACAAACGTACTGCGACGTTTGCCCGGATTGGAATACTCAAGGAATACTGACAAAATTCTGCGATCTGACTTTGGCTCCAAGTCCAACATCTTCATACGAGAATGGGTGTACTGATTTGTCTTACTGTCTATCTATGAAATTTCTTGGTTTTATGTTCACGGTTTTACCTGCTGCTGAACAAAATAAAAATACCTCTGTAGTCTGTACTGAATAAAATAAAAAGTATTAATTAAAAAGTGGTATCGCGGGTCTGATGGTGATGAAGGGTGGTGTCGCGATTTCGGTACTGAAGTATTATGTCCGGAGCCATTAAAAATGATTATAGTCGTATCACCCTATGCGCCTACTTGTTCGTGTATAAAAAATTCGATAAGGCCGTCGTCGGCGTCTGGTGTGTATGCCCAGGAAAGTCATGGTTGAATTTGTCATCAGTTGTTACTTGTTAGAGAGCAATTTTGTCGGCTTAGTGACAGGTCGTTGCGGGACATTTGGTTTTACGGACATTTCGTCTAAGGACAACTCGCTTTTGTGGCAGATAGTTATATGATTGTTCGTTGCCATAAATCGGTCGATAACTTTTGGACTCTCAAAAAGTCGGGCTACCAAATGTCACACAACAAAACGGCTGCAAAACGAGTTAACCCAAATCAAATTAGCCGCTGGGACGAGAAACGTGTGGCGAAATGTCCCACGACGAAATGTCCCGCGACCACTTGGGCCGTCACAAAATTTTGTGACTTTGTCATCTATTTACTCTAGGAGTCGGTTTGTTTGTCTTCTACCTATCTTGGGTCGAAGAACCGTCCTTCAATCACTTGCACCAAGTTTCTGTCCTCAAACGGAGAGCGTAAAAAATTGTTTCCAAGACGTAAACGCGAACTGCTAACCAAACTATCCACTTACCGATACAAGCAGATCGATGCAATTTTAGTGCGGTAGCAATTAGCAGATAGGATGGGATGGGGACAGTCGACAGATAAAGGCGAACCGTTGAAATATGATTTGTGATTCTTTAATAGGCAATAGTCATCAAAATGACAGATAGCGCGGGACGACATCGACGAAATCCTGGCAGAAAATTGTTACGATGCCCTAAAAAACGTTGACAGAATGAGATTGATGACTAGATTAACGTGCTACTTAAGAGTAGTAATTGTTTTGATAAACATTGTTCAGGATTCAATGGCTAAGAACTTGCGCAGCGCAAAGTTTGCGCTCATGGAAGGCTACATGTGTATTGTACATCCACATGAAAACTTTGCCTAGTAACTGGCAATACAGATACTCTTGTTTTCTGCAGATATTTAACTTTTATGTAGTTGTTCTGGTTAGCTAATTGATTTACTTTAGAGCAAAAAGCCGTTATCTCGGACGCCTGATTAATGGCAGCAGAACAGTTTGAATTGAAATCAACAAGGCCCAGATTAAAATTAGCATTTATGGTTAGTAAGACTGAATTATTTTTGCAGCCGCTTGGTATTACTACGCAGTCGAAGTTAAGCTTACAATCAACAAACAAATATTGCTTTAGGTCTCGATTCTCTGACTCTCGTTCCGACACTTTTAATGACGAATTTTTTTCTTGAGTGTTAGTTCAGTTCCATTGCATGTTTAAACCTTCGAAGAAACATGACAGTTGACCTTAGCAAAATGCATGCCTACTCATCTCATATGGTCGTTCAAGTGGAACAGTATGTTAAATGAATGGGAGACGATCGTTCAAGTGGAACACCCGAAAAAAACAAATTCCACAAACCAATTTCCTTCTCGTTTTTTCCTTAACTCGAGTAAGCTCAGTGTGTCCTATGCAAAGTACTTGAAACTTTTCAAAAACTTTACCCGTTTTCTTGCAATTCCATCGATATAAAAACAGTGACGAAGCGCTTAAGCCACGCCACCCTCGAGCCACTGCACTACACCAGATATTTGCAGTAACCACCTCATTTGTGCGGCTGCGCCAGTGCGTTTTAATCAATAAAACATTTATTCAACTCCTAAAATGCCTGAATCAACGAGAACAAAAAAATTTGCTAAAATTAATAAAAAAAATCACGGGTTATTGGGATCACCGGTTATCTGTTAACAAAAATCACAGGTTAGTAAGCACAGGTTAATAAATTTCAAAGCACTGAAAGACCAGCGATAATCAACGGGAACGTTTTGGTTTGGGCTTCGGTGCCGCTTTCTTCTTCTTTGGTTTTTCGGACAGCATCTCCTCCGCGGACGTCGTAGACAGCAACAAGCCGATACGATACGTTTCTCCATATCAATGTTTATTCAGTAGATATCACACCGCAACTCAAGAAACAAACATTAAGTTTGAGAAAAGAAATGAAATGCACTGAAGAGGACTAAATGCAAATTAAACCGCACAGGCGCACAAATGAGGTGGTTACTGCAGATATCTGGTGTAGTGCAGAGGCTCGGGTGGCGTGGCATAAGCGTTTCGTCGCTGTTTTTTTACCGATGCAATTGCAAGAAAACGGGTTGAGTTTTTTTTTTAAATTTCAAGTACTTTGTATAGGGCACATCGCGCTTACATTGCTGGATGTGTACCGAAACGACGAAGTCAACAAGGCGCGCCTCCTCGCTCAGTCGAAACCGGAAGCCGGTGTTTGGCTCAACGCCTTACCTTCCGCTCACATCGACAATCTTCTCGACGATGACACAACAAAGATTTCAGTTGGCCTCAGACTCGGCGCCAAGATTTGTGAACCGCACAGTTGCACGAAATGTTTAAAGCCCGTCGGCGCTTACGGACATCACGGCCTATCTTGCCCTTTCTCCACCGGCAGACATCCTCGGCATGGTGGGCTCAACAGCATTATATGTCGCGCTCTTGTTTCGGCCGGAATCCCAGCAAAACTTGAACCCCGGGGCACTTCCCACACTCGCGAACGTCGTCCGGATGAATGCACAACTTTTGCATGGCAGAGAAAGAGGAATGTGTCTGGCATGCCAGGCATGGGATGTCACCTGTGTGGATACTGTCGCCGCTTCCCACATTAAATCCACATCGGTTCGCGCAGGATCGGCCGCCGTGCAAGCAGAAGAGAGAGTCTAGTTTATATTCTTATCTAGACGGCCGTTCTATTTTTGCACCTAGCCTATCGGTTTCGAGACAATGGGCCCGTGGGGTCCATCGGCCATTGTTATCATCAAAGAATTAGAACAGAGATTACGGGCTCATTCTGGAGAAGCCCGCTCACATGAATTTCTACGACAGCGACTGTCTTTAGAGATACAGCGTGGTAATGCGGTTTCTGTCATGGGCACTGTGGAGAAATCTGAAATGTTTAATGGGCTTTGGTTCTGCTAAAAGCGTTTTAACACGTTTAAAGTAATGGTTCGAGCTTACTCGAGTATAGAAAAAAACCAGAAGGAAATTGGTTTGTGGAATTTGTTAATTCGGGTGTCCCACTTGCACGACCGTCTCCCATTCACTTAACATACTGTTCCACTTGAACGACCATACGACTGATGATACGAGTAGTGAATCGGGGAAAATTACCTGATATAACAAAACGCTCGCACTGAGCAGATACATAAAACCTGGTGAAAATGAAGCCAGATTACAACTCATCGACATTTTGTAAACCAACACCAAGTCGACGAACACACCGTTGACCTTACGCGTCAACCGTCACGAGGGCGACGACTAAGAAACTAAGAAAACATAAGAGTATAAGAAACTAATATTTTTATTCTAGCGACCCCTACAGTAAGACTGTTTGTAAGCTTTGCGCAAAAGGCTTATGTAATTTATTGGGTTATTCGCATTAGTATAGGTTAAACGCAGAATTTCACATTTCACCATTTCAACACATAACACACTTCATCCAGTCTCTTACCGATACAAAACGTTGCCTGAACACAAGCAGCGTTACCTCGCATTAAAACAACACCGATCTCCGCTTCAAAAACTGAGTCGACCGTTTCTCCTGTGTCCTCTCAAAAAGCATCTTACCAAGTGTAGACATCTTACATTTCACTTCTTACCCCACACGCCCTTTGTTTTAAAAACCAAAGCAGAGAAACTGAAATTATCCGTGCTTATGGTTTTTCTTCGCCTCTGCCAGGCGGCGGCAGCACCATGGTAAAGGTGACATTTTAATAAGATCTGAATATTTCGTACCTGTATTGGATTGGCCGAAACTTCTTTCTGCAAAACATTATTAAGAATTTTTTTATTTTTACAGAGATGTCTAGCAACCCTCAAAGAAAGTTGAAGAAACTACCTTCGTTGGGTTCGCTGTCAGGGAGTTCTTAGATGTCCATCACAATCGCGCCCAAGCGAGTTACGCAGGTATGGCTGAATTCGTTCGGCCAGATACATCGGTAATAAAAACACGAAACTGCAAGCTGCTTGTGCCTGCTCTAACTCCAGACGATTGCCGATTGCGTAGTTATTATTATTCAGAATCATAACGAGAATCCATGACATGCATTGCCGCATACGTACTTCATCTGCATAGCCATGATAATTCCTTGTCCAGACCGGCGAGAGAAGCTTTTGCTCGTAGTAATCCGCGAACTATAAAGATGCTCCACGGCCACCAGGTGCAAAAAAAAGCGCAGCTTAAATAGAAACAATTTGGGATCTCTATAATAATACGGCTACTTGTGCAGAACGGAATTGCACTCGTTCTTCCGTTCGTTTTGGATACGGTGGCATAATGAAAATGTAATATCTTAGTGGATACAGCGCAACAAATTCAACCGTTTTAGTTAAGCAAGGAACCACAGTTTTTTGCTGGTGTCGAACCTTAGGCCTGCAATGTAATACGTCAGCATTCCAATATGGCTTCCGCTAACGTCAGACAACTATCATTGGGTAAATCTTTAGCGCGTCCGATCACTTCGTCCGCGTTACATTTCGGCCGTACATGATCACTTCGGCCAACGTTCATTTTGGCCGAGCTCACTTCGGCCGGCGTTCACTTCGGCCACCGCTCATTTCGGCAGCAGTACATTTTTCGGCAGCAGCAATTCAATTTTCGCAGATTTTTGTAGCTTTTCTTAGGTTTTTTAGGTTTCTTAGGCTTCTTAGGCTTCTTAGGCTTCTTAGGCTACTTAGGTTTCTTAGGTTGGTTAGGTTTCTTTGGTTTCTTAGGTATTCTGTCTTCTTAGATTTCTCAGGTTTCTTAGGTTTTCTAGGCTCCTTAGGTTTCTTAGGTTTTTTAGGCTTCTTAGGTTTCTTAGGTTTTTTAGGCTTCTTAGATTCCTTAGGTTTCTTAGGTTTTCTAGGCTTCTTAGGTTTCTTAGGTTTTCTAGGCTCCTTAGGTTTCTTAGGTTTTTTTGGTTTCTCTCGTTTCATAGGTTTGCTTGGTTTTTTTGGATTCTTTAAGCTTTTCCAGGCATTCTTGTATTTTATGGTTTCTTTGTATTTTTGGTTTTAAGTGTTTCCTAGCCTTCTTAGCCTTCGCCTTTGTGACGGTAGGGTTCATGTGGTCGTCCTTGGTTTTTTTATTGGTTCATATTTTTCGCTGTCTTGTGCTTATTCCTTTAGTTTTTCCTTGTATTCCGATAATTCGCTAACCTCTAAGACGAATGATCAATTGTGTTTCTTTTCGTTCAGTTTTTTTTAACTTTCCGCGATTGCATGTCCATTCATCATTTGGTACCAATTTTTTATATAACGTTCGCTTGTTCGAATCAGACCAAAATGAGCATCAGCCGAAATGTAGTGTGGCCGAAGTGATCCGTGGCCGAAGTGAATGACGGCCGAAGTGAACGACGGCCGAAGTGAATGGCGGCCGAAAAACTTTGGCCGAATTGACCGCGGCCGAAACGAAAACGGCCGAAGTGATCGGCAGCCAATCTTTAGAGGCGTGCATTTCGGCCACGCGTAATTGCGGCCACTCTAATCATGTGACGTATGACGTTTTCAGATTTTCTAAGAGTTTTTAAATGTGTTATGTTTCCTTAAGCCATCGGGGCTTAGTTTATTGTCCTATGTTTTCTTAATGTTTCTTATGTTTTCTAGGGTTTTCTTGAGTTTTAGTTTTCTTACCGATATGAAAGCGGCTGAAGTGAATCCTTAGCCTGTTTTGGGCTATCTTATGTTATATCCGCCGTTACAGTTTAATATCCTGTTGCGCTGTAAGTAACTGCTCTGTGGGCCGTGCATTACTGTGTGAGTGTGGTGCAAACTCGAACTGCATATTTTAAAAATAATATTAACAAATTGTTAACCGAAGTTAAATTTGTTGCTCCCACCGCTCCCACTGAGACATAGTTCACTGCAGCATACCTGAAGCAATTGGACGATCGTTCTCGAAAAGCGAGCCACATAAAACTGTATTTGTGTGGCTGTTGGTGACGAACCCGTGGTGATGAGATCTTAAAGGTTCGCAAGAAGGAAATCCAGGAGAAGGCGGGTAAGCATATAAAGGATTTATTTTCCAAGCACCTTTGTTCCTCTTCGAAACTGGCTGCACCCGCACAAACTTTATACCAAAGTCAAACACCAAAGAGATGCGGTAGGCGGTCAACTTACCAGAACTGAATCATTTATACTTATGTAGCTTTACTCATATTTCACTTAACATAACTTTTTTACATCACCACTGGCTATTTGCACGACCTTTTTGCAGCTTATTTGGTCTATTCCCACCTCCTTATATACGGGTGACGGCGATCACTGGATCCTTATGGAATGGTGAACAGCAAAAAAATGGTGCGACTGTGGCGTTTTCTCCATTGCTTTCGTGGTCAAAATCATCAGCAACTAGAAAACCAGTGAAAATAGAATTCAATAACATACGAAAACATTTGGCCAACAGCTTTGCAGCACGGCGAAAATGCGGTTCGGTACTTTTCCGGTAGGTGGTGGCCCAATCCTAAAGAAAAAGCGCTGCTAACGGCAAAGCTATGAAAACCTTTGAAACCAAGTCGTTTGGACGCATACAACGCATTGTTTGAAAATGCAATAAAGAGGTGAGAACAGCCAAAAGAGCTGGCGCCGGTGGTAGCAGTTGTTAAAAGGTGGTGTTAGAATTTATGTTGAAACGTAGTGCGGATAGCCCAAGTGGTGAGAACAGCCAAATAGTGGTACGAGGAGATGGGAAAAACCACGACCTCCCCTCCAGGGTCCCCGCTGTAACTTGGATTCGGATTCGAATTTGGATTGCTCAAACGTGGACTTGGATTACTGAAACCTGGATTACTTAAATTGGATTACGTAACTTGGATTGCACAAGTTGAATTAGATTCGCTCATGTCTTCATTTATTTTCAGATGCTTTCTTATTTTTTCTTTTTCAAGTTTCGTTTCAATGCCTTCTTACGTTTTCTGTTTATGTCTTCATTTTTATGTCGGTCTTATGTTTTGTAAAACATAAGAATGAAACTCAAGAAAACAACTTTAGAAAAATAGAAGAAAAAGAAACATAACTACATAAGAAAGCAAAACGAAAGAAAATGTAATCCAATTTGTGCAAGTTATGCAATCCAAGTCATGTAATCAGTTACGTTATTTAAGCTACGTAATCCAAGTTAAGTAATCCAAGTCTGAGTGATCAGATCCTACTTTGAGGAATCCATTTCCAAGTTTGAATAATCCAAATCCCCATCTGAATCCAAGTTAACCCGTTGACGGGCATTGGCGTCAGGGCGCAACATTGTGTTCAGAATTTTTTCCAAGTGATCGCGAATAGTTAAATGACATCTCTTTACATAATTGGCAACGAGGTACCTTAAAGCAGCAGTAACAGGAAAACTCAAATTTGTATCTTAAGTTAATTACAATCTACAGATGTCCGAAAATGGCAAATTTCGGACTTTCTGACCGCTCGCAGATCTTGCTAATTAACCAATTAGTGAATGAATAATTAAACCGGAGATAAATCATCAAGGTACAATTGGCCAACCTCCAATTTTTTAAGACTGTAATGCGCCGTCGGCCGCATTTTAACACAAATGAAGGAGCAATGTAAACGCAATCTATGTAGATTTTCCGTCTTAACGTATGACGGGGAAATTTGAGATCCCTTGACTCCCCTCTGATGTACAACTGCAATTTAAAGTTTGCTAGTAAAATCTCCCTCTTCGTGAGGTCCTACTGTAGACGGGATTCCTGAGTTCTAATACTTCAATTTTTTTTTGCTTTTGTAATTTTCATTATTAGGGCAGTTCGACTATGTGTTGTGGAAGGTGAACTACGGCATCGCAATGATAAACGCAGCGAAGGATGGTCTGGACATGCCACAGCGAAGAAGTCTTTACCATGCGTGCAGCCACATCTTGACTATGGGTCGGATACGTGGTCACCAGCATCTTCGACTTTACGCGGCAAGCTAGCCAGTTCCCAACGGGAAGCAGTGCAGGCCACTACTTATTACATGGAGCGGGTAACCCCCGAGCTGTATCAGCGATTACGCATCCTGCCGTTGTTCGACCGTTGGAAGCAATCAGCTTATCACACTGTGCTGTCGTATCGGATGGCCTGTGGAAATCGGAGTGGATGCTCCAGTTATCAACACGTTTTCCGCTAGTGCTACGACAAAAAAGCTTAGTGGCGTAATCATGGGTCGATCACTTGTTCACAACCGCCAATCACAGCTTTTCTGCTTATCTGTAAAAAAACTGACGCCACTAACCCACAACAACTTGATAATTTTCCCTCAGTTTGGACTCAACAGATCTTTGGCACAAATGACAAACACACAGTATTCAGACCGTTTCATTTTCTTCTGGCGATAAATTACGATTGGACCTGACACTGGCCGAGCGACGACGGTTACCTGCGTTGCGGCCGCGTCGTGGACGAGGACAGCGGCGGACTTTACGTTGACCTGGATTACTGCGATAGGCGCCGCAAATTTGCCCCCTTCGGAAGGGTATTCCGGCCCATCCGCCCTCTGCCGGTCGATCAGGGGGCGAAGCAACAGCCTGCCGTCGCTGGCACGATTAAAAAATTCTAAACATTATTTCTTAATATATTTTTATTCCGAAGTTAATGATTTTTTATTTTCGAAAAGTGATTTCCCAAGTTTTTTCTGTTGTTATAAGCACACAACATTAAATAAATGATTAAGCAAAATAGTTTCAGATTTGTCATTTTTCCTGCATCAGTTTTATGTTTCTTTAAATTGGCCGATGCAGTAAATTGATCAGTTTCTCCACGAAAATTTGTTAAATAGCACGGTACAAAATAAAATTTTTAAACCCATCCAGATGTTAGCAGCCCGGTTTGATCTTAAAATTATTATTTTTTATTTATTGTTATTTATTATTCTTATTATTATGCTTTGATTATTGTTTAATTTTTTATTTATTTTTTATTTATTTTAAAACTATTATTTGTAGTTGGATCTGAAAAAAGTTTGAAACTGCAATTTCTACCCTAGTCGCCGGTGCCACGCCCGTGCGCGTGCGGGTGCGGGAAACCGGTTTCGGTCCGTGGATTTGGCTGCCGGCTGCTATGACTCGTTTGGGAGGCGGCCGCCGCGACCCGGACTACGCAGCGGCCGTTGTCCAGTGGAGGACACCCGGTACGGATGAGGCGCACACCCAGATCGTCCCGTTGGAGCGTCTGGATAGGGCGGTGCCGACGGAGCGCAGCGAGCCGGTCCAACCCGGCATGCTGGGCGCGGCCAGCGTGGCGCTGGAGACGGGGCTTCCCGCACTATCGCCGGCAGCGGCCGCTGTGCTCATTCCGATGACCAACGACCATTTCAGTAGCCGGCGGTGGATGTGCGTCGGGGAGCTGCGGAACGGCCGGTCCAGCATGGTGATGAGCGCCGCAGACTGCAGGACCGGGGACGACGCCAACGCCCGGTTTCTGGTACATTGACTTGTCTTCTTAATCGATCACATTCGTTATATATTTTTAATCACCTGATCACCCGCATATTCCAATCCCCTGGAAGCCAAAAATTTGAGAAATAACTGCTTCACATACTCCTAACTGTGCTTATACTTTCAGAATAATTTATTTTAATAACTACTTCTTATAAACCAAACTAAAACTGTCATAAACTCTAAAAAAATAATTTAATAGGAAAATCAAACTGGAATTATTAATGCATACTGTATAGTAAAGATGTTACATTTTTTTTACTATACATTAATAATGGTGAAGGCTCCGCATACCACCTTTATACCACCTTTGACTCCTAATACCACATTTTGCACACCACGTTTGACTCCCCATACCACCATAAGTTTTTTTAAGCTTTTAATAAAAAGATAAGTTAAAATATTTGTTGCTGTGATGTTTTATAAATGTTTAAGGTTACAATGTCATAACATCGTTTTACCGGTAAATGATCAGATTCTTATATAGCCGGTGTTTTCTTGAAAAGTTGAAAAACGTCGAAAAGGCGCATTAGTCCAAGAAGATCAGATAGCGATCCAGAACATCCTTTGATGTATGAAGGAGCCTCCTTCGCGACGTTCATGATTTTCCAAGAGGCGTTCACGCGTTATCAAAAAGAAACCTTTCGAATGGAAATGTGTGAATTGTGTTAAGTACTAAATAAATGGTGGTATGCGGAGTCAAAAGTGGTGTGCAAAAGGTGGTACTAGGAGTAGGAGCCAAATGTGGTATATGGTATTAGGAGTATTAGGAGCCAAAGGTGGTAAAAGGTGGCATGAGGAGCCTGGTCTTTTTTTCAATATAGGATTAAACAGGATTTACCCTTTACAAAGTACTTACAATTTTTTAAAAAAAGGTTGAGCCTTTTCCTTGCAGTTGCGTCGTAAAGAAATCAGTAACGACAGCGCTTTCGCCACGCCACGTGAGCCACTCTAGTGCTGTGACTGCACTGTATCCGGAGAAATGCAGTCACGACTCGCCGACACACACTGCGCCTGCGCTTTACAATTTAGGTACACTTAGGTTTACATTACTTCAAATTTTTCCTTCATTTCTTCAAAGCTAATGGCGCAGCCGCGGTGACTGCAATTCTCTGAGTGTAGTGAAGTGGCGTTTCCGGAATTTTTATTTCAAGTGGTCCACTTTAATGACCATCGCTTATTGCTTAATTTACTTAATGTCCACTACTTTTGTTACTCAACATACCTAATATTTTGGCCGCCGCAGAATTGTCGCTGCTTCCCGGATGATAATCATAAGCGTTAGGTAATTTCACGACTAACAAATTTACGGTTTCAAATCGTAAAGATCTTACTTGGCACGAAAGAAGAATGCCAGAAACAAGTGACACAGCCCGACAGAAACTGGATACACTGCTGTTCGACCAGGACAATGGCCGAGATGATCGAAGGAATACCACTGCTGCTGGACGCCTTCAACCAGAGGTGCTATCTCCGTAGCCAGGCAGCATCGGGTGGTTATGACTCCGCTCTTTTCCAAGCTGAGTCCGCTGAGTTAGAGCAGAGAATGACGGAATCCCGAAGCATGTGGCCCATCAGCGCAGCGGCTAGTGCCGTATTGACGGAAGCTTTCGGCACTTTCTCGTCCACACAACATGATCGTTCTTTTCGTGTTCTTCAAGGATCTCCCCCAACGAGGAGTGAGCACTATTACCGGTCCTGGTCGATGTTCAGTCCAGAGACTCTGAAACTGCTCATCCGCCACCCGTGCACCGCACAGCTTGATTCTGGGCAAGCAGGTGTTCTGGAAAGCTGGCTGCGGCTTTTCCTGAAAAGTAGTCCCACCGAATTCGTTTTAGCGAGCGTGATTCTTTTTCTTTGCGAACGGACGTTTACGGTCATTCGGCCCCATCGTCAAGATTTAAATTGATCATCTCATCAGAAGAGCAGCTACCTGTAGTTTTTTCTTTGAGTTCCAGTAATTAACATTTTCAGTGATTCAGATAAACACTAGTCGTATAAATGAAATGTCAGAAATGGCATCAATAATGTCGCGATTGAGGAACGATAGCGATGGTTGGTTAGCATAAAATACATTTATCTATGTTGGGCAAAGAGCGGAGTACAGTATGCGTGCACATAACAAGCGCAGAGCTGGTGGCAAGTACATGCCGCTGATGCAAAGGGCATGGCGCGTCACTTAGGCGGTTTCACACTGGTCAAAGCTTCTCGCATCTCCGTAGCAACAATTGATACCAACCCCGGAAACAGGACTTATCAAAAGGTGCTGTTTATGGTTATCAAATAAACTGAGAATGCAGTCCTTTAAGAATTATGCCGAGGAATGAAGACGAATCAAGGATTACGAATTTTCACTGGTGCACCCGTGATGTCCGCCAGCTTCTGGAGCCTTCTGGATGCGAAAGGCATCCATTAAGGCATGACGGAATGACGGAATCCTATGACAAGTCAGCACTGATGGCCCATCAGTTCTGACTTGTCATAGGATTCCGTCATGCGGCCCCACTGACGATCAGCTTCCAAGAACAGCTGTTGGATGGAAGGTACGAACTGATGTTGAAGCTTTTCCATTTTGCTCATAATAAAAGCGTATCTTCTCAGTGGAACGTTCTTGTGACCCCAGTTGGAACTGCAAACAGACGTTATTACAGAGCCGGAAATCGTCAGAATCTATGTCATAATGTCAGCACACTTAATGAATCAAACTTGTGAATCTGGTGATACTTTTTTCCAGCACGCAGTATTTTAATTGTTTCAGCTGATTTACTTAGCGAACACCTGCTGCTTTTCAAAGAAACAAAGTTATTGGCATGGAGCGTGCTTTGAATGAGCTAAGCAGTTTTCGCATTTTGGGGCTTTTCGAAAAACAGCAAATTTTTTGTCAGATTTTTTTCGCATATTTCAGGGAAAATTTTTTGCTGCAAATCAGGCTGCAACACGATAATCCAATTTGGATGACAAATGTAGCTAAGTGATTGCTTTGATAAAAATACGTTCAAGCCGTATCCGTTTCTGAAGCGTCGGAGAGAAATTTATTATTAAAACATCGGCTAGCTGATTTCACGAGAATCATATGTATGTTCGGGATTTGTGCTTAGCACTTGTTGTGATTTGTGCTTAGCACTTGTTGTGATTTGTGCTTAGCACTTGTTGTGATTTGTGCTTTGTGGAAAACATACCTTAAGAGATGGGAAGTTAAGTAATCCACGTTTGAGTAATCCACATCCTGGTTTGAGTAAGCCAACTCTGAATCCAGTTTTCAGCGCGGGCCATCGGTCGGCGGTTAGCATTAATAGTGTGGCTGCATCCAGTCGCATCCAAAGATTTGTTGTCTGGGATGTGATCATTATTTACCTGTAACTACAAGGATAAGTTGGACACAAAGTTTCCGCTGACGACTGTTCCGGTGGAAGTTATGTAGAATGAAGCACGCAAGTTGACAACGAGTACTAGATAGTTTATTAATTTATGCCTCTAGATTACGTATTTGTACCGTAGATATTAACCCTGGTAAAAATTATATTGTGTAGAGAATATACCTAAGTCACTGTAGTTGTTTGGTAGTTGGGGTACCCGTACGTCGACCAAAAGATTCTGTCAAAGAAATTGAGAAGAGGATTTCACTAGAAATATAAATAAAGTGCACTCACTCAACCTTACCATCTGATAAACAAGGGTGTTGGGGACCTGGGGAATCCCGTTATCTGAGAAAACGGGGAAATGATAAAAACTTTCAACAACAATCCAAGGCGAAAACGCTACGAGAACATCAGAGTGATCAGACGACGAACGTTGCTAATCACTCCAGACACGATGTCTCGTTCGAGACGAATGAGCAACACTCGTGTTCAAAAGCGAAACCATGCGCCAAAGAGATGAATATAATTGTTGGTCGGGAAGTTCTTCCAGGGAGCGTGTAACAAACGGACATTTGCGAGCCAAATACGTCACGGTATCTTTGCAGGAATTCTCCATTATTATAGGCAGTTGCAAACCGATTGCCCGGGTCCGCAGAAAGATCTCTCAGCTCCCTCTAGAAAATGTTATTTGTTATTTAGGTCAAAGCTATGCGCAGGTGTTTTATAATTAGAGGAAACTTTAGTACGTTGAAATTTTGTATTTAGAAAAGTTGTACGACCCGGATTGCACGTACGACGATCGTACATTATAACATTATTATGTTTAATACGACATACAAAAATAACTTTACTATTGCGCCACATGTTAAAGTCCTTTACACTATGCCGGGATTGTGTGAAGTTCTGCACAGTGTGTATTCATCCACATCTACCTGATTCCGAGAAATGGTGAAAGGTCAGTACTTTATCTAAAGCACTGCCAATACTTTATACCTCCCGCATGCAGTGAATTTGTGAATCGGTGAAAAGTCAGTACTTTACATGAAGTCAATACTTTATGTAAAGTACTGCCAGTATGTTAGACTTCCCCCATGTGCCGTGAATCCGTGAATCGGGGAAAAGTCAGTACTTTATGTAAAGTCAGTACTTTATGTAAAGTACTACCAGTACTTTATACTTTCCCCATGCCGTGAACCCGTGAATCGGGGAAAAGTCAGTACTTTACATAAAGTCTGTACTTTATGTAAAGTACTACCAGTACTTTATGTAAAGTACTGTCAGTACTTTGTACTTCAGTACATGCCGTAAATCGGGGAAAAGTCAGTACTTTACATAAAGTCAGCTTTCTGTACAGTCTAAATCAACTTCAGCTTTCTGTACAATCTAAATCCAGTTCGGTCTAAAAACGGGTGGCAAGGAATTCGATGTAGCGCGAATAGTACTACAGCCCTGTTCAGCCAAGTTGGGGCAGTTTCTCCAAAAAATTAGCACAGGTCAGCCGTCATAAAATACTTCCTTATATAGATTTTTTTTTTGTTCTCGTGTGTGTCCGACATATTTTTCACTTGGAGATTCTACGCTGAAACCGCTTTCCGAATAATCGTGAGGTCAAAATTAGGGTAGACCAGTGGAAAACAGCGGCACGACCCACTCAGCGTGGTAGCAGTAGTCCTGTTGAAATTTGCTTACAAACTCTAATGACGTTGTTGTCCAAAATCAGTACCTCTGAACTGTTAGTCATTCGATGCCCTTGCAAAAGATACCATACATCAGCAAATTTCGGCCAAGCTTGGGTAACCTTTGCAGAGTGACTGCAAGCACCTTTGATTTGGGCGTGACCACCCTTGCACGCTTCTGGGACCACCCTTGCAGGCTTCTGGTACAGCCACGGGATGCGATAGGTAATTATTTTCGACGAAATCGTTTTTTCCACTCGAACAATATGCCTGAAAAACTTATTTCGAGACACTGTAAGAACAACCATACTTTTTTTTTGCAACATATATATATATATATATATATATATATATATATATATTTGGATATTGGTTATGGATATTGGAAGCGGAAGTTGACAAGACCCGGCACGCTACCATCGGCCGGCTGTTACGTAAGTAGAAATCGCCGCAATGCAGACAATTCTCGTCTGGCAGATTGGCATTTGCTTCGTGCATCGCGTATCCCACAGAATCCCGCCAATTTCTTTAAATTCCGAAGTTTCTTAAGTTTCCCTATTCTAACAAATGTAAAAAAATTATACTGCGAATATAAGTCCAGAAACATGCTCTGGAAAATTAAACGCGTACGAACTCGTCCATATCTGAAATCATTTGGCTGCAGAATGTCATAAACCAATGGAATAAGGAGCTGAGGACTGCGCGAAAGCCAGCAAATCAAATGGCATGCGCCTTTTCGAAGTTCCACATCAGGAAACACGTAGAACAACGCAAAGAAGTACTTTAATTAGTGTGATTGCAAATCTTTATCTGCATGTAACGGAACACGCAATCGCGAAATTAAATTTAACGCGAAATTAAATTTCTCCAAAACTGAACAGTGTATGTTATAGGATTTTCGGCCGTTTGAAACACGTGAATATAAACGCTCACCATATTAAATTACGTTTTCGTAAGTTCAAAATCTTAACAAAACGTTCCGTAATGCAAGGTTTGTGACGCCGGTTAAATGCATAAAATATACAATTGTAAATATAGACACAGTCACATTTTTTTCGTTTGTGAGAGTACTTAACATAAACACTAGAATGGCAGTACTCGTACAAATCGTACATTATGTACCACTAATCGTAATCCTTTTTATCATTTTCCTTACCACTAAAAGGGGCGAAAGATCAGATTTGTTTTTCCAGATGTGTACGTGGGTAATCCGGGAACGATACGGGATCATAATCACATTTGAGGTTCGTATTGCAAAATACGATTATGATTTCCGTAACGTTGACCATCTTATTGTTTAGCGCCACAACGCCACCGCTAGAGCCCCAGCAACGGCTGTCACACCGGACGCTGAAGTATCCATTCCACAAAAGATGTGCCCCAAGTTCCAACCGTACCTTCTGGAGGCAGTGGGAGTTACAACAAGTTGGAAAACCACGTAGGAATCAACGTGCAGGAATTAGCCGTGGACGACAGCGCAGACCGTAGAAGAAAAGCCAAAGTGCGGCCGGACGTAGTATTAGCCGATTATTCCTGGAAAGAAAATAGTACAGTATTAAAATACCTTGAATTTTCTTGGACTATCTTCAAAGAGTTTATACAAGTACAGCACAAACTTGTTTCCTTATATGTTTTCTTATATTTTCTTTTGTCTCTTACGTTTTCGTGTGCTTCTGATGTTTCTTGTGTGTTTTCTTATGATATTTTCTTTTATAAAAAATTTATTTTATAGAAAAATTGATTTGAAACTTACGCGGTTTTCGTGTGGCCTTTATCATGAAATGGGTATGGGATTTTATGTTGAGGTGTTTAGTAAATTTAAACGAGCGCTTACAATGTTGAAAACTCAAGTATTACCGATTGTTCAGTTCTTAGTTTTTTCGTAAACATTGAATTCTTGGAAAGCGTGGTTTGCACTTTTTGTAATAAATCGCACTTGTTGCTATGCTGGTAATGTTAACAGTACTTTCACAAAGTGATAGTATTAAGTTCTGTATTAACAACGTAAACGGTTTTTGAGTAATTAATCTAATTTTTATTTTTTGATTGATTGATTTAATTTTTAATTTGGGCGGCGAATTTCCGGGCGCATAGCAAAACGACTATGCGCCAGGAATTTTCCTGGCGCACAGAAGTGACCAAATATTAATAACAATTAATTAGCTTATTGTCCTTTACTACGAGGTAACTTTAGCCGTTTGCCCATGTAATATGTTGACGCTTTACATACAGTACACATGTAGGATATGTACCTGTTATAGTTTGAACAGTACAATATCTAATTCGAATGAAAATGTGAGAACATTTATCCTGAGAATGACATAAATATGTATATTCCAGAATTCGTACGACCTACCGAGTAGTCACCTAGAATTCCAGACCGTTTTGGAATCTAACAGTTATAACTTACAGTTGCAGTATTTAATTTATTTGTAGTGCAGTTTTTTTCCCGCGCAGTTTGTGTTGTATTATAGATTTACGTATAACTTCATCGAAGGAGGATTTTTGTCCGTCGCCCCAAAGAACGGAGACTTGAAGGTGTTTCCGGCAGCATAACGTTGCAGCGCAGAATATGGTTTACAGCAAAAGCCATGATTTGATGAACACACATTGACATTGCTCGTTAATGAATGCATGCATTTGCGATGCCCGGCCGGGCAAAGACAAAGGTTGGGCCTGCCCAACTGCCATTGGCTGTCAGTTGTGCTCAGCATTTGTTTGTTTGACACAGTTTCATCGTTGCTCAGCAGAGCATTTTAGGAACGCATTCAAAATCTGGAATCTGTATAACGAAATCAGTTTTCAGATTGAGTTATAACTTTGTCTGCATTTACCGAAGAATAATTTTCCGAATTTGAAATAATTTCACACAAAAGTCTTTCAAAAGTGGAAGGGCAACCTCACGGTGGGCTCCCTTATTACCAGCATTTGAGACGAAGTATCGACGAAATGCTCGTGCTCGAACGGCATTATGTGAGTCGTGAGCAATATTCTTGACATTATGTACAACCGTTTTTGTTTTGGGAAAGGTCGTTTTACGTATCGCAGTTTCCTTTTAACGACTGCGATAAAACTGGACACTATAGCGGAGATCCACGAAGAAAATCTAACGTGTCCAGTGCGCTGGTTGTGCAATGTAAGTACATAGTTGTGAAGTTGTAAGTCACAAAGTTATTTTGTTCGTTGCCGTCAGTACGAGTATTCAGCTTTATTACCTTGCTAACAATTATGATCGAACGCTATTTTCCAGGAGCACTGCACTGGCAGCAGCAGAAAAGTGTAGAAATTTACCTGTGTAGAGAAGCAGCGAATGTGGCTAAGATAGAACAGATAGAACATGCTGCCAAACTGGAAAACCAGTCGGTGTTGCATAACTTGCATATATACGTTTCAACTCATGATAACATCGGTGCTTCCTGCGCTTGCCACAATGATCTTAGGTCGCGGTTCTTGATACCTCTGTGAATAGCTGTTATGGATTTGGCTTTTACCGAATTCCCCGAAAAATGCCAATGCGCTGCGACCGATATAATTGCAAAATTTGGTGGTGAGGAACAGCGAAATATATTAGCGCTTTAAGGTTTGTGTTTTCATAATATTATAACGTTTGTGAGATATGTTTCGTCGCTTCCGCTTAGTGCTCGTCTTTATTCATACGTCTTAAAGCGCAGTTCCAAGAAAACATGTATCTCTGTAAAGTTAACATGCTTTTCGGTCATAAATAAAAAATCATCCTTGACTGCAACTTTAATTTTAATTATTCGATGATATTGCAGGTCTTCAAGGACCACTGGAATTCTCTCTCGGGTCTATTCGAGAAGGTAGAACGGAGTGCTAGTAGTAGTGGCGTACCGAAAACACGGCAGTTCCCAAAGGCCCCCTGGACAGTTGGTTTTATCTACACGGAGCAACATCGTCCGGAAAAATTGTTAGTTTTTTCAGTACGTCGTAGTGGCTTCACTGGCTTACATTTGTACGCGTATGGAGTCTCTACAACTGCGAAGTTTAAAAGTGTTATGTGGTGTTTTTTTTAGCAATTTAGTGTTTGGCTGTATGCAGTCCATTTTTTCTTGTATTTCTGGTTTCAGGATAATTGACTGATCATTTTATTCTAAGTTGGGAAACGAAGTGGGAGCAGAAAACAGAAGCGTCCAACCGCTTAAGGAATTTGGCCCGGCACACAGCACAAAATTCGTATACATCCACGGCAACTTTCACTGTCGCGCACTCTCAAACACTTTTCTGCATTGCTTTATGATATTTTGTAGCCAACGAATTCGTAAACAAAGGCGAAAAACCCGTTTCTACCTGCAACATCCGGTTCGGGAGTTATTAGTGAAATAAAATTCCAAAAGTTTAAACGCGCGAAGGTGCACCAAACGTCTCATTATGAACCGATGCTCTTCAAATTTTTCACGAAAACGCACATTACTATAACGATCGTTTTGGCACCGAACCAGCTTTCCACCATTTTTTTTCAAATTTTAAATTAAGTTTTAAAATAGCATCGGTTCATAATGAGACTTTGGTACACCTCCGCGCGTTTAAACTTTTGGAATTTTATTTCACTAATAACTCCCGAACCGGATGTTGCGCGCGCAAACGGTCTTTCCGGTTATGTACAGGAACCTTTTGGCTACAGAGTATCATAAAGCAATGCAAAAAAGTGTTTGGGAGTGCGCGACAGCGAATGTTACCGTGTATGTATACGAATTCGGTGCAATGTACCGGGCCAAATCCCTTAACATAAACTCTGGACATATTCGTGTCTTATATGGAAGCATTGGTGCGCTGCTGCAAATCGAACGGCCAATCAATTGCGCGTTATAAATTCAGTATTATATTTCTTGCAGTCCTTCACGCTGCATACCTTTCTACCAGTGCACGCAATTGATTTTACAAGTTCCGCTGGACAGATACACCGTTTGTACCAAACCCAGACTGGCAAAAAGCATGTTATAAAATAGTGAAGATTGGGAAAGCAGGGTACTTATGAGATTGTGGAAACAGCGAGTTGTCCAGTACGGATTCGCAGATTTACAACGATGTAAACGCAAAGGACACCCTGACACTGTAACGGCCGAAATCAGCAGTTTCTTTTTCCAGATCGACCACTTTCCGCAGTTTTATGGAACATGACCGGCATTATTTACCAGTAACGAAGATGGAGCAATTGAGAAAATTTGCAATAAGACGATGGTTTCCCGCTTATAAGCTACGTCAACGTATCTTATAAGCGAGAGGTTTCCATAGACCTTGTACATGGAAACCGGGCTACTTTTATGCTTTTGCCCTAGCTGAAATCTCGGCACCATATGAGAAGGATGGAGACCTTCCATTGAAACTACAGCGATTGTGGTAGTATCATTCCATGTTCCAGCGAATTATCTGTCTCATTACTTTGGGAAAACCAAGCTTACAATGAACTCATTCTGCTTTTTAAGCGATGTCGCACCGACACCAGTTAACAAGCAGGACGTGTCCACTGCCTTTGCCCATGCAAGGCAGCCGAACGATACTTACGAAAATTCGTTTAATTGGCGTTTCTACACGGCTGATCTCCTGGAACCGTTGCAGCGACTCCTTCCTCCAATGCGATACGGTCAGCAGCTGATTGTGCCAGCCCGGAAGTTGTTACGTTCTTGCTAGTAGTAATGCCAGAACCAGACTACAGTTTCGGCTGTTTCCTCTCCGGCTGTATCATCGCAGACTGATCGGCCAGGTACAAACTGCATAACTAAGCACATACATAAATAAAATCGTTCGGTTTATTTTGCATAAGTGCATCAATGCATAAGTGCGTCAGCCCGTGTTACGCGCGGGTGTAACGGTCAAAAACGTCCGTCTTGCCAAAAAAAGCTCGTTTTAAACTGTTGCCTTGCAGCAAGCTTTCTGCGACCAAATGTCCTGCGACTAGTTGCCTTCGGCGAAATGTAGCGGTGCCATTAAATTTATTACTGCACTGCAGAGGCGCTGGATGGATGTACAGCGTGTCAAGCGTCTCTCCGACGAGGTACGCGCAACCGTCCGGGATACCAGCCGCACGTGCCCTTCGTTGCCGGTGGAACGCTGGCGGACGGTGTTGGCGCAACGCGACACCATCCCGCCGACGGCGATTTGCGTCACATTCAACCGGCGTCTAGATGATGCCGTGCTGCGCGCTAATATTGTCATTAAAGACGACGCTAATATTGTCATTTATCCCATTATCTTCGCTTTCAAATTATCTCCAGTCTTTAATTATCTTCGCTCTCAAACTCCTGATAATAAAAGACTGGAGTTTGCAGACTCCACTGTTTTACTATGAGGAGTTTTAGAGCGAAGATAAATGGGAGGATTCTTCCTCTTAATTATCCCTGTGGATGATTTTCGCATGGATCGGGTATATCGGCGTCGGCTAATTTATTCCCAGCTCCATTTGGACCATGCGAAACTGATTCAACCGTTACTCTGTTGGACCACTTCCTGCTCGTCGTTTTCTCCACTCGGCGTTGATCTTCGAATGTCGGCATCGCGGCTCCCGGCGAATTGCGGTGGACTTTACCGGCGCGAGGATAGAGTGTGGCGATTTGCTGAAAATCTTCCATATGATGCACCACGTGGCGGAGCACCAGCCGGGAATCCGATTACAGACGATGATTGCGTGGCTTGATGGTGAACGGCCCGGCCGATAATCTGCGCTGGGAGACCCGGGTGCCGGCGCGCGGGTTCTGTCGTCTGTGGGATTTTAAGGTAAACGCCGTAGTGAAGTGACCTTTCGGTTTAAACTGCCGGTTTGCTGGCTGTTTACGGGGTGAAATTGATTTTTTGCTCTCGCTTAATTTCATGCTTATTTACGGCCTGCTTCTATGTGTTTTGCTTAAGTTCGAAAAGGAACAAGACTCCAGTCTGAGAAATAGCCAAGAAATCCGATCCGGCGTCCAGGCACGGTTCGTTTACACCCGGTTTAGGCTGAGTATGGCCCAAAGTGTTTTTCCTTTGGATAATGATATAGTTAAGGCCAGTATGTTGTACTGTTTCGCTCTTTGTTTGTAAGTGGTTTGTCTGGCTACTTCCGATCCGGAACGAGACTGTAGCCGGATAAACAGCGAACCGATCCGCCGGATTAACAGCGTGACTGCGTCTCCTCATCCAACTGGCAAAAAACGTACGGAAGATAATCCTAGTGCAGCCGCGGACGGTGGAGCGACGATCGTATTTAACTGGTCGAAATTTAACTGGTTGTGTTACTTGTGTATCAGAGCATGTATGGCGTTAATGTGTCAATTATCATTTTGTGAACACCTTGTACACTATTTACTATCGTCGTAATGTTGCCTAATGCGAAACGTTTCCAAGAGATTTTTTTCCTTAGTCTAGCTTTTATTCAGTTCTTCGGTTTTGTTTATAGTTTAGACACTTTACGTTCACGTTGTTAACATTTCTTAACCACAGGTATTTAATTAACAAGAATAAGCAGTTTTATAGTAAAAATGTCGCTCGTGAATTTAAATACCCGGTCATCCACGTATATAAACTTCCACAATTTCGACTCATGCTAGTAATTCTCGGTTTACAACCTTTCGCACTTGCCTGTACCGTCACTGCCTGTAAATCCGTTAACCGTAATTACTGGCCAGCGGATTTATATTATCCTTTATATATTATTAAATTTCCTCTACAGCTGTTTGCGTCAGAATGATTTCGATCCAAGTTCTGTCAATATTTCGTAAAACATGCGGCTTTTTCCCGTAAACAGCGCACAAAATGCTATGTATTAATGTTGTCTATGCAATATGAATTGATGGGCATGGATTCTTGGAGTTTAAGTTTGTCTGCACTATTATTACGTAATCTTTTTAACTTTGCAAAATTAGGTTAAACGGCAAGCACGTCTCTAGCGGTATGTAAAGGGTCAAACGGTGGAACGTTGCTTGGCATCGATATTGCAACGGCAACTTCTAAGCTGCCACTAGTGGAGTGGGGTGCACACCCGTACCACGACAAAACGAGGTTTGGTGGTTCGTCGGTGATGTTCCGAGTTAGCGAATTACCCAAAAGTCAGTTCTGCAATTGCGTACATGTTAACCGATACCGGCGCGATTGTCAAAGTGCACAAACATTTTTAATCAGTTGAAAAGTCACTGGAGAAGAGCAAGGGCAAGAGCAAGAGCAAGAATGATCTTAGAACATTCAGACAATCTCAGAAGTCTAGAAAATCTATGTTAGAACTGGTCATCTCGTACAAGTACACATTCAGATGTTTCCGGTTGAACTAACACCAATGAGATGTACATCTTCACTACAGATCTCATTTGTACGGCTACAATATGCCGACTAAACGCTTATCACATTCACATTTTTTCTCTGGTATCACCTATCACGCAATCGTTGACGCCAGTTGTATCATATTTGTTTCGGCTTTATAGGATTTCTGATCGTTTAGATAACAATTTTCGGATGACCCCGGCCTAATTTTTTTCCACTGCCGTCTCGATAAACAAGCTGCTTTTCTATGGACACTGCATAATATTAGTCATTCGTAAGAATAACATGTTCACTTAATACAGCGTTTCCAGGGAGCAGACGACTGTTCAGCCAGGAAAACGATGCGAGGTCACGAAGCAGCTATGATTACGATCATAACAATCGAGATACACCAGATCACTGTGCGTCCTAACTTACCTAGAACGTCCCGTGCGAACGGAAGAAGAGCGAAAACTAAAATCCCGTTTAGAAGTAGAATGGGCAAATTCCGATAGATGTGCAGTTACGCTGCAGTGCTGCACACATGGTTAGCTGACAGAAGCAGACAGCCGCAACATGGCAAACCGCTTAGACAACATCCGCTTCGGGGTTTATTAAAAATCAAAATGCTCAACAGGTAGCACATCAGAAATTAATACAAAACAGGGGTATTAAGTAATCAGCTAGCAGTTTTGTACCGTGTCCTTGTGCAAGACACCCGCACGCCGTGGGGAACAATTTTAACTGGTTTCGTTGGCATCAAGTGCTTTGTAATAAAAAAAAGGCACAGCCGAAAAATCAACGCAAAATAATTCTGCAGTTTAGCAACAAAACAGGAATTAGGTACCTCGGAAATCTTCTAACACGACACTGAATTTTTTCTACATAGCGGCAGACGATGAGCACTTTTCAGATCTGTTTAAATGGCTACGTAATAAATCCCGCTGCCAGATTGAGAAGAAAATGTTGGGCCAGGCGTGACAGTGGCGCTAGTGACAAATGCTTAAGATCTTCCTGACACCATCGTTTCCGGTAATATTGCGAGGCGGGACGCGGATCGGCCGAGTGTACGGCACACAGCACCTGCAAAAAGTTTCCGTGCACGTACACGAATTTTAACAGTATGTACCGGGTCACTTTCGTTAAGATGACGGATCATACAGAGGACTTCAAAAAGGCGTTATACTTATGCAACCAAAACACGCGTGCAACCAAGCACCTTATCTGTACTCAAGCAGCCACTTCCGGTTGGTCATCAGTCTGTTGATATTAACACTTGCACTTTGCAAACTTCCCAATGAAAACCATCAACCCATATCTCAAACGAATGAGAAAAAAAGGTAGGGATTTCAATACCAAACAGGTTGACCTTAATGCGATCTGAGAGAAAATCGAGGCACCCAAATTTCTCGTAGACTCAGCACAGGATCTGAATCCACGGTTTGGTTCCGGCTTTCACGCACATCGCATGCTTTGTCTACGACAGTCAAAAATGACTCGAGTTTCTCTCAGATCTCTTAACGGAAAACCTGTTTGGTGTCGATTTACCCTTTTAGAGATATCGGTTGTTCGTTTCAGTTCCGAAATGTGCACGGCGCAAGTGCTTGAATTCCGCATGAAGCTATGCGCAGTTGCGCGCTTCCTGTTTATTGGTCATTTGATGGCCAGTTTCTACCATACCGAAGCGATAATGAATAGTCATCTCAAAGGGAATGGTTTAAGGAAAATGGCCCGGTACATGGTGTCAAAAACGGAATACATACGCTAAAACTTTCGCTTTCGCGCACTCCGAATCACTTCTTTGCAATACGTTATGTCATTTTTAAAGTTAAATAATTCGTATACATTGCTCTGAAAACCGTTTGCGCGCGCAACATCGGATTGCCGGGATATATCGTATTAAAATGGGTGAAAAGTTTAAATGCATTGTTGTGTACCAAAAGTATGGCTAGTACCCGATCTTCTTGAAACTTTGCTGCGCCCAGGTTAACGGTGAGAGGGAATTTTTCCGATGAACGAGACGTTGGCCTTATTGGCTTTATTACGAGGACCGTACCTTGCAAACGACGCTCTCACACTCGTTTTGGCTCCAGGCGAACCCCGGCAAACAGTGGGCAGCGGCCAGTTTCAACGGAAACGTCTGCAGATCGGCGGGCAGCAATACCGGCAGCGGCGCTTCCACCGCCTGCCACAACGCCGCGCCGAACCCGGCATCCAGCGGCCGGAGCGCCGCATCCATGGTGTAGGCCGGTAAATGCGCCACAAGTGCCATGTCCCGGGTCCGTGGATCGTGCAGGCAGCACCCCAGGCGCACGGTGCAGTGCAGCAGGCGGAGGTCGCCGCACGGCAGGCGGCCGCTGACCTCTACAAAATCCGCCAGACGCACATACTGATCTCCCATGATATCCACGAGCGGCCGCAGTACTGGGGAATTTTCGCTGGGTGCGTCGTCCAACACCAGGCGCAGCTGTACATCGACAATGTGCAGACACTGCAGACGGATACCGGGCTGCTGCTGCGCCTCGTGACTGACCATACCCAGGACGGCTAGAATGTCCTCCATGCTAAACGCTTCCTCCTCGACGATAACGTGACGGGTGTGGCCGCGCAGACAATTATAGATGACCTTTGAAACAGAGACGACGCTTATTTATACAAAGGATGACAGAAATGTATACACTGCGCCAACCAGCGGATCTCTGTTCGATCCGGTATTGATTTCTGCGCAATGATTGTGTGCCCGTCGAGCACGAATGCGCCTTAGAAAAGCCATTTAATCGAATAAAGAACAAACTGGCAAAAAATCAGTTTATGGAATCCAATATTTCGGGTGTTTCACTTGAACGGCTATCGCTCATTCACTTATCCTAGTGTTTCACTTGAACGACGATACGGGTAGTCTGTTTGCAACCTGGAACAGTTTATTGCAATCTCTTCTTATTTTCTAAAGGAATTTCGGACAAAAAAGTTGTGTTTTCTGACGAAAATCAAAAAGGAAAACGGGAAATTTTCTGAAGCTTACAAGTAAACTTTGAGTTACGTTGCCACACCGAGCGGTGGAAAGCGCCGGGGAAGTCAGCAAATTTCCGCCAGGCTCAGCTTCGAGGTTTTGGAGAAACATGAATAGTAATAGACAGTGTAAGAGGACTTAGAGGAGAATCCTCTGTACGCACAGCAGCCGCCCATCCGCCGCCTACCTGGTTGCTCAAGCTCAAATATCTTGATCTTCGCCAACAGCGGCGATGGCACAGTGGCTGTGATACGTGGATCACACTCGGTAGCCAACGGTTCGATTCCGCTCCATCGCCATTTTTCGAAATTTCCTGAATAGACAGGACTTCATCTGACCGCCCTCCCTCGCTGAGATCACCACCGGAATACAGGTTATTCTGAAAGAAATCGCTCGTGTGAGTTAGGAGGGCGCTAATTTATTTATTAGCAAAGTTCTGAATTGTGAACCGACTTGCTAAAGCTGACCTTCTTCGTCCTACGTTTTGGTCTTGAGGCGTGAGCAACGTTTTGCTCGTGAAAACAAACCAAAAAACCGGCAAAAGACAATTCTTGAGCTCATGCACGGCCGCCTATAAAGCGTCTCATTTGCGTATAAACATACAGTAGTTATCATATTATTAAAACGATGCCATTAAAGCTTCTTAGTCGAATTGCTTACTCAGCGCTTCGATGGAGCTTACGACTGTACAGGTTGGAAAAGATGCGAGGTCACGAAGCAGCTATGATTACAATTATCAGAAGCGAGAGAAACACCAGGTTACTGCGCGGCCAGATCGCAGGCTTAATTTAATCGACGTTATTACCTACTGCTTTTCTACAGTGCCATGCATTGTGGAAAAATTTAATAGTAACCGTTAAATAACTTAATAAGAAAATCAAATTGAAATTTTTACTGCATACCGTGTAGTGAAAAATGTAACATTTTTACTGCACAGTATGCATTAATAATTAGGTTTGATTTTCTTATTAAATTCATAATTTAAGGAGTTCATTACAGTTTTTGTTTGGTTTATAATAGGTAGTAATTAAAATAAATTGTATACTGAGATTATAAGCTGTTAGGAATATGTGAAGAAATTATTTCTCAAATTGTTGGCTTGCAGGGAATTGGAATATGCGGGTGGTTAGCTGATTGAAAGCACATATATAACGAATGTGATCGGTTAAGGAACGGAGACAAGTCAATATACCAGAAGCCGGGCGGTGCCGTCGTCTCCGGTCCAGTCTGCGTCGCGCACCACCACGCGGAACCGGCCGTCCCGCAGCTCCCCGACGCACATCCACCGTCGGCCACTGAAATGGTCGTTGGTCATCAGAATTACCACAGCCGCCGCTGCCGGCGACAGTAGGGGCAGCCCCGACTCCAGCGGCAAGCTGCCCGTGGCCAGCACCCCGGGTTCGAGCGGCTCGCAGCGCTCGGTCGGCGCTGCCCTACCCAGACTCTCCAATGGGACGATCTGGGTGTGCACCTCATCCGTGGCGGATGTCCTCCACTGGACTACGGCCGCTGCGTAGTCCGGGTCGCGGCGGCCGCCTAACAAACGGGTCATAGCAGCCGGCAGCCATATCCACGGACCGAAACAGGTTTCCCGCACCCGCACGTACACACGTGTAGCACCGGCGACTAAGGTGGAATCTGCAATTTCAAACGGTTCACATTTCCAGTTTCAAACGAGATCATTTCAAAATCAAACCGGTCTGCGAAAATTTTGAAGCAGTTTACTAATTTTATTTCATTTTACAGAAAATTGTTTTAATTTTTTTAAACAGTTTTATTGAAAAATGTTAGGTGGAGAAACGGGTCAAATTATTGCCGATTTAGCATGAAGCTGGAGCAGAAAAAGAAAAATCCCAGAAACATTTTAGACTTCATATTTTATTTGCCTTGTCACTTGTGTGCTTGTATTAGAAAATACTCAGAAAATCAATTTTAAAAAATCAATAACTTCGGAATCAAGAATAAGAAATGATGTTTGAGTTTTTCAGTCGTATTAGCGACGGCCGACTGTTGCTCCGCCCCCTGATCGACCGGCCGAGGGCGGATGGGCCGGAATACCCGTCCGAATGGGACAAATTCGCGGCGCCGATCGCGGTAATCCAGGCCAACGTTAGTTGTTGTCGTCCAGCCGGCTAGCCAATAGCCGGCTAAGCCGTTGCCATATTTAACTTGACAGACGTTCTTTGTCAGCTCCTGTCAGTGTAACAGCAACCTCTCTGTTGAGTGATGAGGTGCGGACAACGCCTGATTCGATGACCCATTCGGTTGAATTGTGGCTGCAGGTTTTTCACAGCTGGACACCGTGAAGCGGATGGAGCTGCGCACGGTCTGCGCCGCGTGGAGCCGGTGCTTAGCGGCCGCATTACGCTGGGCGCTAAATTCTGCACGGACTCCAAATGGCGATTTCGCCGCTTTCTACTCACGGCAGCGGTCTACAAACGCTTGCAGCTGGGGACGCAGCACGTTATGAAGAGCCCTTTCGGCCATCGACGATTACCTGACACGGTGCGATATAGTGCGCTATATGGCGCAGCAGCGAACCGGCATCCGACTGCGCAGGCTGCATTTTCACCGCATCAACTTTGACGTGTCGCTTGGATGCGCACTGTGGGATGCCATGAACGCAGCGCTGCCGGTACTAAATGCACAGAAGCTGCACGAACTCTGGGACCGGGTGAAGGGCTGCAGACTGTGCGATACGGGTGCAGAGCTAGAACAGGAAAAATTCGTCTGTAAGGTATAATTGATTATTACAGATTTCTTAGGTTTCTGAGATTTCTTAGGTTTCTTAGGTTTCTAAGGTTTTTTAGGTTTCCTGACTTCCACAAGTACTGCGTTATGACTGTTGTTGCAGAAGTTGTGTGCGATGCAATCGGCCGATCCGACCGTCTTTGTATTACTCCGGGAAGCAGTGGTGCGTTGACGGCCTGGGAGATGTGGAACTGGAAAAGCTGTCGCGTATTGCCCGCCACTCCATCCTTCAACTTCACAGAGTGACTTCCAAGCCGTCCGGCTGGGGAGCCGTGCATCCCTGACCAATTAATTTTCAAGTTTTCTAGCTGTCGCTTGCACAGTGTGCATGTTTTCGGGGATACGCCCATTATAATGGCTATCACTCTGATTTTATTGATTTCCTATTGGACAGTGTAATACAAGGATATCAGTTAACAAAAATCATAACATCATTTCCGTTCCGCTGAATGAAAGGCAAAGTACACATCTTCCTTCTCTACCTTTGTGGCAGCTGATCTTGAACGTTTGTCTGCAACCTCGTGCAGGCGTTTACCTGATTGTTGTAGACGTTAAGCTGATTAAACAAACAAACAAAACCGTGTCGCTGAATGTACCGAGAACAGACACTGCATTTCCTCTCTGAATCTCAATACGAATTCTTATTTATTCTTTGGCGTAAAAACTCTCCTGATCGGGGGTTGCATGTACTGTCGATAATCTTTCTCGACAGCTCTCTGAAGAATTTCTTCGTCAGTGGTCCGAACGTGCTTGTAGTTTCGATCGCCAGTGAACGATATAACGGTCTGCCAGCCCGCTGTACTTTCCTCACTTCCGGTTTTCACGTATTTCCGCTGCACTTCCCGGCACCCTGGACGTCTGGGCGATGTACTTTATAATGGCTTGTACTGTAATAACTGTATATAGAAATCTAATTAATTCGTTGCATCTCCGTTACTAGCTTAGTGTAAATTAACCTGATATTGAACTTGTGCATTGTCCTTTGCTACGAAGCGTCGCCCATTCTGAACTAAGACAGGACACATGTAAAAGAACAAGGGTGCGGCCACGACAGTTATCTTAATGATGAGGTTGCTAGTTGCAACGTCAACCATTTTTCTGTGGTCAACTGCGAGGCTCGCAAAGAGTAGTGATTACAGGGGATTTTGTTCGTTCACGAAAACCAGTGAGATCCAACTTTTTCCAGTTGCAGCAGATGGACTTCATACAGGTGTTACAGCCACATCCGCTAATGCCATGATACGGGATGGGTATGTAGCAACACCATTGGAACTCCAGTGTACCTGTCTTGTTTGCATACAGCAGACTGAACCGCTACGCACGTACAGCAGCCAACCACTGTATCTATTAAATAATTTTCTACAAAATGCTGCACGAGCGGCCGACCGCACTATGCCATAGCAAATTTCGGCGGGTATCTGTGTGTTCTAATTTACTGGTTTGATGCGGTTAATTTCACACACACCGCACAGGCTTTTAATGGTCCCACAAATCAGTTCCCGGGGTTCCGGTTCTGCTAAACCGAGCAAGCATTTACGGACCGCGCTGAAAACTGATTTCGGATTTGGATTATTCAAACTTTGATGTGGATCCCAGAGACTTGAATTACTGTACTTACCTTGGAAAACATACCTTGGAAGTTCGGAAGTTAAGTAATCCAAGTTTGAGTGATCCACATACAGATTTGAGTAATCCAAATCTGAATCCAATTTTCAGCGTGGGCCATCGGCCGGCGGTTAGCGTTGATAGTGTGGCTGCATTCAGTCGCATCCAAAGATTTGTTGTCTGGGATGTGATCATTATTTACCTGTAACTACAAGGATAAGTTGGACACAAAGTTTCCGCTGACGACGGTTCCGGTAGAAGTTATGTAGAATGAAGCACGCAAGTTGAAAACGACTAGATAGTTTATTAATTTATGCCTCTAGATTACGTATTTGTTACAAATAGATACCCACCTTTTTCGAAATTACATTGTATAGACAATATAAGTCACTATAGTTGTTTGTTAGTTGGGGTCCGTCGACCAGAAGATTCTGTCAAAGAAACTGGTATTGGATTTCGCTACTAACCGGCGCGATCCGTCGTCTTGAATTCTAGAAATTTAAATAAAGTACACTCACTGAACCTTACCATCTGATAAACAAGGGTATTGGGGGCCTGGAGAATCCCGTTATCCGAGAAAACGGGGAAATGATAAAAACTTTTAACAGCGATCCAAGGCGAAAACTCTACGAGACCATCAGACGACGAGCGTTGTTAATCACTCTGGATACGATGTCTGGTTCGTCATCCGAATCTGGACGGATGAGCAACACCCGTGTTCAAAAAACCATGCGCAAAAGAGATTAATATAATCGTTGGTCGGGAAGTTCTTCAAGGGAGCGCGTAACAATCGGACATTTGCGAGCCAAATACATCAGTGTAGGAAATTCTCCAGTATTATAGACCTGCAAACCGATTGCCCGGGTCCCCGGAAAAATCTCTCAGCTCCCATTAGAAAATGTTATTTAACACCCGCAAAAATCTGAGATTCTCATTTCAACATCCGTCGTGAACATGCTAGGATCTACTTATAAATTTATAATAACTTCATCGACGGCACATTTTTGTCCGTCGCCTCGAAAACTAACGGAGCCGAAAAGATGTTTCCAGCAGCATAAGTTCCAGCGCAGAATCTGGTTTGCAGCAAAAGCCATGTTTGCTGAATAGTGAGTGAATACACACTGCCCGCTGATCGATGCATGCATCTGCGATGCCCGGCCGGGCAAAGATAACGTCAGGTCAGAGCCTGCCAGACTGCCACTTGCTGTCAGTTGTGCTCTGCATTTGCCTGTATGACAAAGTCTCAGCGTTGCGCATCCGTGCATTTTACGAACTCACTCGAAATCTGGAATCCATGTGACGAAATCAACTTTGAGATTGAGTTTAAACGTTCTCTGAATTTATCGAAGAATAATTTTTCGGATTTGAAGTACGCCTACAAGGTTACACAAGGGTCTTTCAACGTGTACTGCAACCTCACCGTTAGTTTCGCGTGCTATGGTCTTCCGCACTGGAGTCCGTAGTATCGACGAAATGCCCGTGTTGGAACGGCAATATGCGAGTCGTCAGCAGCATTCATGAGATTACGTGCTTCCTTCGCTTACCACAGTGATTTTGCTTGATTAAGTCGCGCCTCTTCATACCTGTGTGAGTTGCTTCTATGGACTTGGCTCTCATCGAATTCTCGGTACCAATGCGCTGAGATCGATGTAATTCGAAAATTTCGTGATAAGGAACAGCGCATTAAAATAGCGTTTTGAGGTTTGTGCTTTCATATTGCAACGTTTGTGAAGTACATTTCGTCGCTTCCGCTTGGTGCTAGTCTTTCTTAATAAGTCTAAAGCGCGGTTCAAAGAGAAAGAGGTAAGTATCTGTATAAAGATCACAGGCTTTTCGGTCATAAATGAAAAAACATCCTTGACTGCAACTTTAATTATTCAATGGTATTGCAGGTCTTCAACGACTACGACTCGTATTCGAGTTCACTCCTTGGTCTGTTCGGGAAGGTATACCGGAGTGCACTAACAGAATGCTGCTTCGGTAGAAGAGTGATAGAAGCACTGCCTCGGTGCCCCAAAGATAGCGTACATGCTGCGGTGCTGCAACGCGTGGAAGCAGCCACAACAACTTTACCAGCTGGACGAAGCGACGCGGGAGTGGTTCCAGACACTATGCAATGTCCGAACAAACCAAAACGACTACCCGCGCGTGTTGGCGGCAAGCGACACTACCAGTGAGCAGAGGCGGTATTGGCATTCGCCGGGCGGAAGAATTCGCCCTCCCAACCTATTTGGCTTCGATTTATTCCGTATCCGGACTATTGCCACTTCTGCTTCCTATCACTCGGTGGTGGATGCCGAAAGCGCACAGGAGCTGTGGAAAGCTAAATCTCAGCAGACGGAACTCTAGAGCCAGGTTTCAGGAAGTCACAGCGAACGTGGGACTTACCGCTATGATACGCTTCGCTGTTAGCATTGCTTGAAAACTTCCGCTGCCATGAAATTAACAGGGCCCGACTTCTCGCACAATCAAAACCAGAAGCCAGCATCTGGTTAAATGCGTTGCCTTGAGCTCACATTGCAACCTCCTGGACGAAGCGATCCAGAACATCCTTTGATGTATGAAGGAGCCTCCTTCGCGACGTTCATATTTTCCATGAGGCGTTCACGCGTTATCAAAAAGAAACCTTTACGGTGCTCAACAGGTATATTTGTCAACGAACAACAAACGCTATCCCCTGTGTCCTACGAGTACAAGCTCCCAATGATTCTGGTCTAAGAAAAACAGTGAAAAGTTACCACCGTCAGATCGATATGCCACAACACTCGAATGGAAATTTGTGAATTGTGTTAAGTACTAAATAAATGGTGGTATGCGGAGTCAAAAGTGGTGTGCAAAAGGTGGTACTAGGAGTAGGAGCCAAATGTGGTATATGGTATTAGGAGTATTAGGAGCCAAAGGTGGTAAAAGGTGGCATGAGGAGCCTAGTCTTTTTTTCAATATAGGATTAAACAGGATTTACCCTTTACAAAGTACTTACAATTTTTTAAAAAAAGGTTGAGCCGTTTTCTTGCAGTTGCGCCGTAAAGAAATCAGTAACGACAGTGCTTTCGCCACGCCACGTGAGCCACTATAGTGCCGTGGCTGCACTGTTTCCAGAGAAATGCAGTCACGACTCACCGCCACACACTGCGCCTGCGCTTTACAATTTAGGTACACTTAGGTTTAGAGTACTTTAAATTTTTCCTTCGTTTCTTCAAAGCTAATGGCGCAGCCGCGGTGTATCTGTACTGATCGTTAAACTGGGATATGAAGGGCACCAGTGGTGTTAGTGGCCAAATTGGTAATCTAAAAACAGTAGATAAACTGTTATGGGATAGTTTACCTTGAAAAAGCGCAGAATGACAAAAAGGCAGGAGCGGAGAACAACTGATACATTACAGAGTCCCTATACAATAGCTGCACGAAATTTAGATAAATGATTGGTTACTGATCAGGATATAAAGAAATAGATGGCTACGTCGTAAGATGCGCGTAGGTAGTGCCACTGCACCACGGCGCAAAGTGCTGGAAATCCTTGAAAGACTTTTGTCGCTGTGCGTGAGCCGCTTCTATCCTTACAGTGCCTTAATATAATCTAGAGGCATAATTAAACTATCAGCTACTCGTTGTCAACATGTTCCTTGTACTTGCAGGTACATACCTAAGCAAAGATCACACCCTAGACAGCAAGTTTTTGCGTGGCGACAGCGGCTTCGGGTTCCTGATTCCTTCTAAACCTCGTCGAAAGGCAAACGATAATTTTCAGATGCGAATGATTGTAGGCTTGTAGCCACACTCTTCACGAAAATGCCGGCCGGTGGCTGCTTTGCGTGCGTCTAGTTGACTTCCGCTTCCACTGCCGGGCAAAACTTCGTAATCGGCATGATGGATCTCGTAGTCGCTCGTTTCCTGAAAGCAGATTATTTTCGCAGCAGTTTGTGCTTTGTAGCCATTTGCCAGAGCAGGAATGCTTTTGGAGACGAATGTCTGTGGTTGTCTCTTCTTACAGTCTTTAAACAAACACCAGGTGAGTGAGTGTTCCGGCTAAAATGATTGTCCGTGTTCATGCAGACGCAGATACAGTACGTATGAGTATAAATATAAACGATAATGATGACTACGCTGCGTTTGCTTGTACCGACTTAATGGTACCTACAGTATATAAAGATTTCGTTAGTATTACTGAATTTCCCGTACCGAGTTTGAAGACTAAAATCTTCAAAAACTGCAGTGACAGCGGTTCGCACAACATTTATAAACCGGAAAGAAAGCATGACCATTAGGCAGCCGGTGCTGCCTGCAATCTTCTACTAACGCTGTCAAGCGTCAAGCCGAGAGAACCCCCGTCGTTCGCTGGATAATCGCTGAGGAACGGCGGGAACCTGCAAGAGCAGTCAGGTTAATCCGAAACGCACAGAAAGAAAAATGTTGATACAATATCTTTTTAGAAATTCGGGTATAGTTTCTACGTGAGCCTCATTGTCCTTTCCAACAATGTTCCCGATGGACGCCAAGTTGCCGAACGCGCAGGCCTCCGTGGTGCCGCCACACGTCAGGAACTGATCGGTAAAGCATACTGAGCGGGGCTGCAAAATGTCAAACTATGAGTCAACTGTAAACGTATCTTGGGAAAATCGCGCCTGACAACTCGCTTGCGTTGGGATTCTTTTGCAGCAGCTGTCCCAGCATCTGCTTCAAGTCTTTGTCGAAAAGCGCGCGGAAATCGGATTCGAAAATGCTGGTGCTCAGCTGAAAGGGTGGCATCCTCGCGATTGACGATCGGTGCGGATGCAAACAAGATAATACCGCAATCCGTAGTGAATTCGTATATACAATAATGCAGAGTAAACAGGCTCGTTCGTGTGGCCGATTATGCGGCCGCTGAGGCAACATGCACAAGTATATATAGAGACATAAAATATACAATTGTAAATATAGAGACTATCCCTTTTTTTCGTTTGTGAGAGTACTTAACATTAACACTTAAATGGCAGTACTCGTAAAAAACGTACATTATGTACTGCTATCGTAATCCTTTTTATCATTTTCCTTACCACTAAAAGGGGCGAAAGATCAGATTTGTTTTTCCAGATGTGTACGTGGGTAATCCGGGAACGTTAAGGGATCAGAATCGTAACGTTCCCTAATTATCCACGCACTAATTAGTCTTGCAAAATACGATTATGATTTCCGTAACGTTGACCATCTTATTGTTTAGCGCCACAACGCCACCGCTAGAGCCCCAGCAACGGCTGTCACACCGGACGCTGAAGTATCCATTCCACAAAAGATGTGCCCCAAGTTCCAACTGTACCTTTGGGAGGCAGCAGGAGTTACAACAAGTTGGAAAACCACGTAGGAATCAACGTGCAGGAATTAGCCGGGGACGACAGCGAAGACCGTAGAAGAAAAGCCAAAGTGCGGCCGGACGTAATATTAGCCCATTATTCCTGGAACGAAAATAGTACAGTATTGAAATACCTTGAATTTTCTTGGACTATCTTCAAAGAGTTTATACAAGTACAGCACAAACTTGTTTCCTTCTATTATGTTTTCTTATATTTTCTTTTGTCTCTTATGTTTTCGTGTGCTTCAGATGTTTCTCGTGTGTTTTCTTATGTTTTCTTATGATATTTTCTTTTATAAAAAAATTTATTTTATAGAAAAATTGATTTGAAACTTACGCGGTTTTCGTGTGGCCTTTATCATGAAATGAGTATGGGATTTTATGTTGAGGTGTTTAGTAAATTTAAACGAGCGCTTACAATGTTGAAAACCCAAGTATTACCGATTGTTCAGTTCTTAGTTTTTTCGTAAACCTAGAATTCTTGGAAAGCGTGGTTTGCACTTTTTGTAATAAATCGCACTTGTTGCTATGCTGGTAATGTTAACAGTACTTTCACAAAGTGATAGTATTAAGTTCTGTATTAACAACGTAAACGGTTTTTGAGTAATTAATCTAATTTTTATTTTTTGATTGATTGATTTAATTTTTAATTTGGGCGGCGAATTTCCGGGCGCATAGCAAAACGACTATGCGCCAGGAATTTTCCTGGCGCACAGAAGTGACCAAATATTAATTACAATTAATTAGCTTATTGTCCTTTACTACGAGGTAACTTTAGCCGTTTGCCCATGTAATATGTTGACGCTTTACATACAGTTACACAGTACATGTAGGATATGTACCTGTTATAGTTTGAACAGTACAATATCTAATTCGAATGAAAATGTGAGAACATTTATCCTGAGAATGACATAAATATGTATATTCCAGAATTCGTACGACCTACCGAGTAGTCACCTAGAATTTCAGACCGTTTTGGAATCTAACAGTTATAACTTACAGTTGCAGTATTTAATTTATTTGTAGTGCAGTTTTTTTCCCGCGCAGTTTGTGCGGGGTTTACTAGTTTACTAGTTTAAATAAATCATATCAAGCGTCACCGATAAACGATAACAGTATGTATGTCAGTAACATTCCCATGGAACTTACCGGAAACTTCGGATCGAAACTTCAGCTTCTCCTTTTGATCTCTCTGCGTTACAAGTAAACAATGCCAAGGAGAAGAAGTAATCCCGTTGACCGTAATCTTAAGGATGTTCCTCCAGTGGGCATTTCGTCGATCATGTGCGGACTCGGATTCTGCAGAGTATAACTATCAAACCACCATCGACCTCGCAAGACAAAAAACTAGACTGTCGTGACCTCGTGGATGTACGCCAAATTTGCAAGAATAATTTCTCGACAAATGCAAACAGTATATATGGAAGGTTGATTTTCTTATGAAGGTTCCAGATTTAGAAGCGAGTTCTTACTTAGCAATGATGAGGACAGGATGCAACAAGTGGCAGTCTGGCAGGCCCGACTGCTGTCTTATCCCGGCCCATCGCACATGTCTGCAACTGTCTCCACGCAGTGTGCGTACATTCAGCATGAATTTTTCTGTATACAGACTCTGCCGTGCAGCTTGTGGCGCCGGATATCGTATTGCGTTCTTCAGCTGCATTCAAGGCGAAATTTGTGCCATAAAACAAATGTTTTTAATTTTAAGTTTAATACCAAAACATTGATTTCGGCTGTGACATACCCGCTCTTTAAACAAATGCATATAAAATCGCATTCAGTCACATCTGAAGATTTGCTGTCTGGGATACGATCATTATTTACCTGTAATTACAAGGATAAGTAGGACACAAAGTTTCCGCTTACGACTGTTTCGGTAGAAGTTATGTAGCGACGAGCGTTGTTAATCTCTCCAAACACGATGTCTCGTTCGGCATCCGGGTTTGGACGGATGAGCAACACTCGTGCTCAAAAGGAGAAACCATGGGCCAAAGAAATGAATATAATCGCTGGTCGGGAAGTTCTTCCAGGGAGCGTGTAACAAACGGACATCAGCGAGCCAAATACGTCAGTGTAGGAATTCTCCAGTATTATAGACAGCGGCAAACCGATTGCCGGGGTCCCCAGAAACATCTCTCAGCTGCCACTAGAAAATGTTAGGTAACACCTGCAAAAATCTGAATTTCTCTTTTCAACATCCGACGTAAACATGTTGTATTAAGGATTTACGTATAACAACAAGGAGCATTTTTATGCGTCACCTTAAACACTAACGGATACGTGAAGTTGTTTCGGGCAGCATAACGTCAGAATATGGTTTACAGCAGAAGCCATAATTTGATGAACACACAGAATGCATGCATGTGCGATGCCCGGCCGGGCAAAGATAACGGTCGGGCCTGCCAAACTGCCACTTGTTGTCAGTTGTGCTCAGCATTTTGCTTGTATGACACAGTTTCATCGTGGCTCAGCAGAGCATTTTAGGAACGCATTCAAAATCTGGAATCTGTATAACGAAATCAGTTTTCAGATTGAGTTATAACTTTGTCTGCATTTACCGAAGAATAATTTTCCGGATTTGAAATAATTTTACACAAAAGTCTTTCAAAATTGGAAGGCAACCTCACGGTGGGCTCCCTTATTACCAGCATTTGAGATCTACACAAACGTCTTTCAACGTGTAACTTGTAAGCACCTCACGGTTAGCTCGCTTATTATCAGCATTTGAGACGAAGTATCGACGAAATGCTCGTGCTCGAACGGCCTTATGTGAGTCGTGAGCAGGATTCTTGACATTATGTACAACCGTTATTTTTGGGATGCTTGTTTTACGTAGCGCAGTTTCCTTTTAACGACTGCGATAAAACTGGACACTATAGCGGAGATCCACGAAGAAAATCTAACGTGTCCAGTGCGCTGGTTGTGCAATGTAAGTACATAGTTGTGAAGTTGTAAGTCTCAAAGTTATTTTGTTCGTTGCCGTCAGTACGAGTATTCAGCTTTATTACCTTGCCAACAATTATGATCGAACGCTATTTTCCAGGAGCACTGCACTGACAGCAGCAGAAAAGTGTAGAAATTTACCTTTGTAGAGAAGAATCGAATGTGGCGGACATTGAACATGCTGCGAAACTGGAAGACCAGTCGGTGTTGCATATATACGTTTCAACTCATGATAACATCGGTGCTTCCTGCGCTTCCCACAATGATCTGCTTGATTAGGTCGCGGCTCTTGATACCTATGTGAATACTCAACTGTTAAGGGCTTGCTTTTACCGCATTCCCCGAAAGGTACCAATGCGCTGCGACCGATGTAATTGCAAAATTTGGTGATGAGGAACAGCGAAATATATTAGCGCTTTAAGGTTTGTGTTTTCATAATATTATAACGTTTGTGAGATATGTTTCGTCGCTTCCGCTTAGTGCTCGTCTTTATTCATACGTCTTAAAGCGCAGTTCCAAGAAAACATGTATCTCTGTAAAGTTAACATGCTTTTCGGTCATAAATAGAAAATCATCCTTGACTGCAACTTTAATTTTAATTATTCGATGGTATTGCAGGTTTTCAAGGACCACTGGAATTCTCTCTCGGGTCTATTCGAGAAGGTATAACGGAGTGCTAGTGGCGTACCGAAAACACGGCAGTTCCCAAAGGCCCCCTGGACAGTTGGTTTTATCTACACGGAGCAACATCGTCCGGAAAAATTGTGAGTTTTTTCAGTACGTCGTAGTGGCTTCACTGGCTAACATTTGTACGAGTATGAAGTCTCTACAACTGCGAAGTTTAATAGTGTTATGTGGTGTTTTTTTTAGCAATTTAGTGTTTGGCTGTATGCAGTCAATCTTTTCTTGTATTTCTGGTTTCAGGATAATTGACTGATCATTTTATCTAAGTTAGGAAACGAAGGGGGAGCAGAAAACAGAAGCGTTTAACCGCTTAAGGGATTTGGCCCGGCACACAGCACCAAATTCGTATACATCCACGGCAACTTTCACTGTCGCGCACTCTCAAACACTTTTCGGCATGCCTTTATGATATTTTGTAGCCAAAGAATTCGTAAACAAAGGCGAAAAACCCGTTTTTACCTGCAACATCCGGTTCGGGAGTTATTAGTGAAATAAAATTCCAAAAGTTTAAACGCGCGGAGGTGTACCAAAGTCTCATTATGAACCGATGCTATTTTAAAACTTAATTTAAAATTTGAAAAAAAATGGTGGAAAGCTGGTTCGGTGCCAAAACGATCGTTATAGTAATGTGCGTTTTCGTGAAAAATTTGAAGAGCATCGGTTCATAATGAGACGTTTGGTGCACCTTCGCGCGTTTAAACTTTTGGAATTTTATTTCACTAATAACTCCCGAACCGGATGTTGCGCGCGCAAACGGTCTTTCCGGTTATGTACAGGAACCTTTTGGCTACAGAGTATCATAAAGCAATGCAAAAAAGTGTTTGGTAGTGCGCGACAGCGAATGTTACCGTATATGTATACGAATTCGGTGCAATGTACCGGGCCAAATCCCTTAATATAAATTCTGGACATATTCGTGTCTTATATGGAAGCATTGGTGCGCTGCTGCAAATCGAACGGCCAATCAATTGCGCGTTATAAATTCAGTATTATATTTCTTGCAGTCCTTCACGCTGCATACCTTTCTACCAGTGCACGCAATTGATTTTACAAGTTCCGCTGGACAGATACACCGTTTGTACCAAACCCAGACTGGCAAAAAGCATGTTATAAAATGGTGAAGATTGAGAAAACATGGTACTTATGAGATTGTGGAAACAGGGAGTTGTCCAGTACGGATTCGCAGATTTACAACGATGTAAACGCAAAGGACACCCTGACATTGTAACGGCCGAAATCAGCAGTTTTCTTTTTCCAGACCGACCACGTTCCGCAGTTTTATTGAACACGGCCGGCGTTTTCTACCAACTGCAACGATGGAGCCATTGAGAAAATTTGCAATAAGACTAGAGTCTCTCGCTTGTAAACTACGTCAACGTATCTTGTAAGCGAGGGGTTTCCATAGATTGTGTACATGGAAACCTAACAGCTATTATGCTTTTTCCCTAGCTGACATCTCGGGGCCATATGAGGAGGATGGAGACCTTCCATTGAAACCACAGCGATTGTGGTAGTATCATTCCACATCCCAGCGAATCATCTGTCTCGTTACTTTTGGAAAAACAAGCTTACAGTGAACTCATTCTGCTTTTTAAGCGATGTCGCACCGACACCAGTTAACAAGCAGGACGTGTCCACTGCCTTTGCCCATGCAAGGCAGCCGAACGATACTTGCGAAAATTCGTTTAATAGGCGTTTCTACACGGCTGATCTCCTGGAACCGTTGCAGCGACTCCTTCCTCCAATGCGATACGGTCAGCAGCTGATTGTGCCAGCCCGGAAGTTGTTACGTTATTGCTAGTAGTAATGCCAGAACCAGACTACAGTTTCGGCTGTTTCCTCTCCGGCTGTATCATCGCAGACTGATCGGCCAGGTACAAACTGCATAACTAAGCACATACATAAATAAAATCGTTCGGTTTATTTTGCATAAGTGCATCAATGCATAAGTGCATCAGCCCGTGTTACGCGCGGGTGTAACGGTCAAAAACGTCCGTCTTGTCACAAAAAGCTCGTTTTAAACTTGTGCCTTGCAGCAACCTTTCTGCGACCAAATGTCCTGCGACTAGTTGCCTTCGGCGAAATGTAGCGGTGCCATTAAATTTAATACTACACTGCAGAGGCGCTGGATGGATGTACAGCGTGTCAAGCGTCTCTCCGACGAGGTACGCACAACCGTCCGGGATACCAGCTGCACGTGCGCTCCGTTGCCGGTGGAACGCTGGCGGACGGTGTTGGCGCAACGCGACACCATCCCGCCGACGGCGATTTGCGTCACATTCAACCGGCTGCTTGATGATGCTGTGCTGCGCGCTAATATTGTCATTAAAGACGGCGCTAATATTGTCATTTATCCCATTATCTTCGCTTTCAAATTATCTCCAGTCTTTAATTATCTTCGCTCTCAAACTCCTGATAATAAAAGACTGGAGTTTGCAGACTCCACTGTTTTACTATGAGGAGTTTTAGAGCGAAGATAAATGGGAGGATTCTTCCTCTTAATTATCCCTGTGGATGATTTTCGCATGGATCGGGTATATCGGCGTCGGCTAATTTATTCCCAGCTCCATTTGGACCATGCGAAACTGATTCAACCGTTACTCTGTTGGACCACTTCCTGCTCGTCGTTTTCTCCACTCGGCGTTGATCTTCGAATGTCGGCATCGCGGCTCCCGGCGAATTGCGGTGGACTTTACCGGCGCGAGGATAGAGTGTGGCGATTTGCTGAAAATCTTCCATATGATGCACCACGTGGCGGAGCACCAGCCGGGAATCCGATTACAGACGATGATTGCGTGGCTTGATGGTGAACGGCCCGGCCGATAATCTGCGCTGGGAGACCCGGGTGCCGGCGCGCGGGTTCTGTCGTCTGTGGGATTTTAAGGTAAACGCCGTAGTGAAGTGACCTTTCGGCTTAAACTGCCGGTTTGCTGGCTGTTTACGGGGTGAAATTGATTTTTTGCTCTCGCTTAATTTCATGCTTATTTACGGCCTGCTTCTATGTGTTTTGCTTAAGTTCGAAAAGGAACAAGACTCCAGTCTGGAAAATAGCCAAGAAATCCGATCCGGCGTCCAGGCACGGTTCGTTTACAGCCGGTTTAGGCTGAGTATGACCCATAGTGTTTTTCCTTTGGATAATGATATAGTTAAGGCCAGTATGTTGTACTGTTTCGCTCTTTGTTTGTAAGTGGTTTGTCTGGCTACTTCCGATCCGGAACGAGACTGTAGCCGGATAAACAGCGAACCGATCCGCCGGATTAACAGCGTGACTGCGTCTCCTCATCCAACTGGCAAAAAACGTACGGAAGATAATCCTAGTGCAGCCGCGGACGGTGGAGCGACGATCGTATTTAACTGGTCGGAATTTAACTGGTTGTGTTACTTGTGTATCAGAGCATGTATGGCGTTAATGTGTCAATTATCATTTTGTGAACACCTTGTACACTATTTACTATCGTCGTAATGCTGCCTAATGCGAAACGTTTCCAAGAGATTTTCTTCCTTAGTTCTTCGATTTTGTTTATAATTTAGACACTTTACGTTTACGGTGTTAACATTTCCTAACCACAGGTATTTAACAGGAATAAGCAGTTTTATAGTAACAATGTCGCTCGTGAATTTAAATATCCGGTCATCCACGTATATAAACTTCCACAATTTCGACTCATTCTAGTAATTCTCGGTTTACATGCCTGTACCGTCACTGCCTGTAAATCCGTTAACTGTCTTTACTGGCCAGTACGAAGCGGATTTACTATTACTTGTTGCTAAATTTCCTCCACAGTTGTTGGCTTCAGAAATACTTCCATCCAAGTTCTGTCAATATTCGTAAAACGTGCGGCTATTTCCCGTAAACAGCGCACAAAATGCTATGTATTAATGTTGTCTATGCAAGATCAATTTATGGGCATGAAACCTTGGAGTTTAGGTTTGTCTGCACTATTATTACGTAATCTTTTTAACTTTGCTAAATTAGGTTAAACGGCAAGCACGTCTCTAGCGGTATGTAAAGGGTCAAACGGTGGAGCGTTGCTTGGCATCGGTATGCCGACTAAACGCTTATCACATTCACATTTTTTCTGTTGTATCACGCAATCGTTGACGCCAGTTGTATTCCTATTTGTCTCGGATTTACGGGCCTTCACAACGTTTAGATAACAATTTTCGGATGACCCCGGCCTAATTTTTTTCACTGCCGTCTCGATAAACAAGCTGCTTTTGTAACGACACTGCATAATATTAGTCATTCGTAAGAAAAACATGCAGTATTTATTTATTACGGAAACGATGCTCTTTGACCTTTAGGCATCTGAACCCGAATGGCTTATTCGGCGCTTCGAGGGAGCCAACGACTTGGAAAAGGATGCCGAGGTCATGAAGCAGCTATGATTATGATTTATGATTACCACAAATGAGAAACCAGATCACTGGGCATCCTAATTTATTTACAACGCCTCGTAAGAGCGGAAGAACGGAAACTAAAATCACGTTTAGAGAATGGGCGGAATTTAGAACATGTGCACAGTTATGCTGGACACGTAATTTGCTAATAAGAGCAGATAGGCATAACAATGGTAAACCGCTTAGACAACACCCGCTCCAATGTTTATCAAAAATCAAAATGCTCAACAAGTAGCACATCAGAAATTAATACAAAACAGGAGTATTACAGTGATCCGCTAAAGATTTTGTGCCGCGTCCTGGTGCAGAACACCCGCACGCCGTGGGGAACAATTTTAACGGGTTTCTTTGGCATCAAGTGCTTTGTAATTAAAAAAGGCACAGCCGAAAAATCAATGCAAAATAATTCTGCAGTTTAGCAACAAAACAGGAATCAGAAACCTCGGAAATCTTCTAACACGTCGTTGAATTTTTTCTACATAGCGGCAGACGATGAGTACTTTTCAGAACTGTTTAAATGGCTACGTAATAAATCCCGCTGCCAGATTGAGAAGAAAATGCTGGGCCAGGCGTGACAGTGGCGCTAGTGACAAATGCTTTAGATCTTCCTGACACCATCGTTTCCGGTAATATTGCGAGGCGGGACGCGGATCAGCCGAGTGTACGGCACACAGCACCTGCAAAGTTTCCGTGCACGTACACGAATTTTGACAGCATGTACCGGGGCATTTTCCTTAATAAGCCGGGTCATACAGTGGGCTTCGAAAAGGCGTTATACTTATGCAACCAAAACACGCGTGCAACCAAGCACCTTATCTGTACTCAAGCAGCCACTTCCGGTTGGTCATCAGTCTGTTGATATTAACACTTGCACTTTGCAAACTTCCCAATGAACACCATCAACCCATATCTCAAACGAATGAGAAAAAAAGGTAGGGATTTCAATGCCAAACAGGTTGACCTTAATGCGATCTGAGAGAAAATCGAGGCACCCAAATTTCTCGTAGACTCAGCATGGGATCTGAATCCACGGTTTGGTTCCGGCTTTCACGCAAATCGTATGCTTGGTCTACGACAGTCAAAAATGACTCGAGTTTCTCCCAGATCTCTTAACGGATAACCTGTTTGGTGTCAAAATCTTTGCAACTTTTAATTACCCTTTTACAGATATCGGTTGTTCGTTTCAGTTCCGAAATGTGCACGGCGCAAGTGTTTGAATTCCGCATGAAGCTATGCACAGTTGCGCGCTTCCTGTTTATTGGTCATTTGATGGCCAGTTTCTACCATACCGAAGCGATAATGAATAGTCATCTCAAAGGGAATGGTTTAGGGAAAATGGCCCGGTATATGGTGTCAAAAACGGAATACATACGCTAAAACTTTCGCTTTCGCGCACTCCGAATCACTTCTTTGCAATACGTTATGTCATTTTTAAAGTTGAATAATTCGTATACATTGCTCTGAAAACCGTTTGCGCGCGCAACATCGGATTGCCGAGATATATCGTATTAACATGGTTTAAATGCATTGTTGTGTACCAAAAGTATGGCTATTACCCGATCTTCTTGAAACTTTGCTGCGCCCAGGTTAACAGTGAGAGGAAATTTTTCCGATTAACGAGACGTTGGCCTTATTGGCTTTATTACGAGGACCGTACCTTGCAAACGACGCTCTCACACTCGTTTTGGCTCCAGGCGAACCCCGGCAAACAGTGGGCAGCGGCCAGTTTCAACGGAAACGTCTGCAGATCGGCGGGCAGCAATACCGGCAGCGGCGCCTCCACCGCCTGCCACAACGCCGCGCCGAACCCGGCATCCAGCGGCCGGAGCGCCGCATCCACGGTGTAAGCCGGTAAGTGCGCCACCAGGGCCATGTCCCGGGTCCGTGGATCGTGCAGGCAGCATCCCAGGCGCACGGTGCAGTGCAGCAGGCGCAGCGCGGCACACGGCAGGCGGCCGCTGACCTCCACCAGATCCGCCAGACGCCCATACTGATCTCCCATAATATCCACGAGTGGCCGCCGTGCCGGGGAATTTTCGGGTGCGTCGTCCAACATCAGGCGCAGCTTCACAGCGCCGATGTACAGGCACTGCAGACGGATGCCGGGCTGCTGCTGCGCCACGTGACCGATCATGCCCAGGACGGCTAGAATGTCCTCCATGCTAAACGCTTCCTCCTCGCCGTCGGCGACGATAAAGTGACGGGTGTGGCCGCGCAGACAATTATAGATGACCTGTAAAACAGAGACGACGCTTATTTATACAAAGAATAGTAGAAATGTATATACTGCGCCAACCACCAGATCTCTGTTCGATCCGGTGGTTGTCGATTTCTGCGCACTGGTGGTGTGCCCCTCGAGCACGGTTTCGTAACACTTGTACTATTTCAAGTACAATTTACCTAGACTGTTTACAACCTGAGATAGTTTTTTGCAAATTTGTTCTTAATTTTCTAAAGGAAAATGGGGCAGAAAAAATTGTGTTTTCTGAAGAAACTCAAAAAGAAAAAACCGGGAATTTTCTGAAGCTTTCCGATCAAATTTGAAGTCCGCTGCCACACCGAGCCGTGGCAAACGCCGGAAGTCGGCGACTTTCCGTCAGTTAAAAGCCTCAGCTGCGAGGTTTTGAGGAAACATAAATCCTGTTAGACAAGCAGGTAATTTCCCCCGGAATACCCGTTATTCAAAGAAATCGCTCGTACGAGTTAGGAGCTATGGGTTTTAAGGCGCCTCCTGCGCAGCCAAAATAGGGCGGGCGTTAACTTATTTTATATTAAAGCGGATGAATGTTGTCTAAGCGGTTCACCATGTATGACTTCGTGTTCTGACCAGCTTGACAAGAGCGACGTAGCATGACTAGACACATTATCCGATTATCGGAAGCTGCCCATTCTATTTCTAAACCTGATTTTAGTTTATTCCTTCTTCCGTTCGTACAGGACGTCGTTCTAATAAACTGGGCCTGCGATCTGGCCGCACAGTAAACTGGTGTTTCTCGATGCTGGTAATCGTAATCATAGCTGCTTCGTGACCTCGCATCCTTTTCCAACCTAAACAGTCGATTGCTCCCTGGAAGCGCTGTATAAGCAGTTGCAGTTGAGATGCTTTAAGAGCATAATTTAATAGGGAAGTATAGAACTGTTAACCGACTGGCTGAAGTTGACCTTTTTCGCCCTATGTTTTTGTATTAGGTAGAGCAACATTTAGCTCGTCTAACCCTAACCAAAATCCCGGCAAAAAATTCTTCACCGCCTCCCTTAATCAAAGTTTATCCTTTACTATCGTTTCTCTTATTTACCGCCGAGAGGAGAAACCGGGAATAGGTATCCCGCCAGCCAGTAATAACCAGGGTGCGCGCCACTACCGGCTGGCAGATGATGGCGTTCCAGAGCGCGGAGACGGGTCGCAGCGCCATCTGCTCGACAGTGTCCAACTGGGAGAAGACCTCCGTCAGGATTTCCGTTAGGAGTTCGGGCATCCTGTCGTTATCCGCGGCGGTCTGCGCCAAATACCTCCAGCAGCTTGTCAGACAAGACTTGAGCTCATGCACGGCCGCCTATAAAGCGTCTCATAGGCGTATAAACATACAAAAGTTACCATAATAAAACGATGCTCTTGAAGTATCTCAACTCGAACTACTTACTCAGCGCTTCGAAGGAGCTTACAACTGTACAGGTAGAAAAAGGATGCGAGGTCACCAAGCAGCTATGATTAGGATTATCCGAAGCGAGAGAAACACCAGTTAACTGTGCGGCCAGATCGCAGGCTTAATTTATTAGACGTTATCACCTACTGCTTTTCCACAGTGCCAGGCATTGTGGAAACATTTAATAGTAAACGGTAAATAGCTTAATAAGAAAATCAAACTGGAATTATTACTGCACACTGTATAGTAAAAAAATGTAACATTTTTACTGTTCAGTAAACGGTAAACGGTTCAGAAAACGGTAAATAGTTTAATAAGAAAATCAAACTGGAATTATTACTGCACACTGTATAGTAAAAAAATGTAACATTTTTACTGTTCAGTAAACGGTAAACGGTTCAGTAAACGGTAAATAGTTTAATAAGAAAATCCAACTGGAATTATTACTTCACACTGTATAGTAAAAAAATGTAACATTTTTACTGTTCAGTAAACGGTAAACGGTTCAGTAAACGGTAAATAGTTTAATAAGAAAATCAAACTGGAATTATTACCGCACACTGTATAGTAAAAAAATGTAACATTTTTACTGTTCAGTATGCATTAGTAATTCCAGTTTGATTTCGTTATTAAATTCTTTATTTCAGGAGTTTATTACAGTTTTTGTTTGGTCTATAATAAGTAGTAATTAAGATAAATTATACTGAAAGTATAAGCAGTTAGGAACAGGTGGAGAAATTATTTCTCAAATTTTTGGCTTTCAGGGAGCTGAAATATGCGGGTGATTAGCTGATTGAAAGGGCATATTTAACGAATGTGATCGGTTAAGGAGACAAGTCAATGTACCAGAAAACGGGCATTTGCGTCGTCCCCGGTCCAGTCTCCGGCACGCACCACCACGCTGAACCGGCCGTCCCGCAGCTCCCCGACGCACATCCACCGCCGGCCACTGAAATGGTCGTTGGTCATCGGAACAAGCACAGCGGCCGCTGCCGGCGACAGTACGGGAAGCCCAGCCTCCAGCGGCACGCTGTCCGTGGCCAGCATGCCGGGTTCGTCCGGCTTGCTGCGCTCGGTCGGCGCGGCTTTATCCAGACGCTCCAACGGGACGATCTGTGTGTACACCACATCCGTACCGGGTGTCCTCCACTGGACAACGGCCGCTGCATAGTCGGGGTCGTGGCGGCCGCCTCCCAAACGGGTCATAGCAGCCGGCAGCCAAATCCACGGACCGAAACCGGGTTCCCGCACCCGCACGTACACGGGCGTGGTGCCGGCCACTAGGGTAGAAATTGCAATTTCAAATGTTCCACATATCCAGTTTCAAATCAAATCATTTCAAAATCAAACCGGGCACCGAAAACTTTGCTTTTTTATCGTGTTATTAAAAAACTTTGGGTGGAGAAACTGATCAATTGATATAATAATATGTAGCTATAAGCATGAACCTGGGGCAGAAAAAAAACCAAAAAAACCAGAAATTATTTTGCTTAATGTTTTATTTATTTTGTGAGTTGTGTGCCTATTACAACAGAAAATACTGGGAAAATCAATTTGAAAAAATCATTAACTTCGGAATAAAAATAATAATAAAAATTCAGGTTAACTTTTTAATCGTACCGGCAACGGCATGCTGTTGCTCCGCCCCCTGATCGACCGGGAGGGGTAGGATAGGCCGGAATACCCGTCCGAACGGGACAAATTCGCGGCGCCGATCGCGGTAATCCAGGTCAACGTACAGTCCGCCGCTGGCCACGTCCACGTCCACGACGCGGCCGCAGCGCAGGTAACCGTCGTCGCCCAGAACGCTAACGCTGTCGACGCGGCCGATCCCGGGCATCATTGTCAGCGTGGTGCAGTTAAGAAAGTAATAGTAATAATTATGGTAATAATAATCCGGTGTAATCGGTTATAAGAAGCCGCGGTTCTACAGTATGTAGATATATTTAATATACGCTCGGCCGGCGTCACATCCAGTCGTAATTTATCGCCAGAAGAAAATGAAACGGTCCGAATACTGTGTGTTTGTGCCAAAGATTTGTTGAGTCCAAACTCAAGGAAAATTATCAAGTTGTTGTGGGTTAGTGGCGTCAATTTTTCTATAGATAAGCAGAAACGCTGTGATTGGCGGTTGTGAACAAATGATCGGCCCATGATTACGCCATTAAGCTTTTTTGTCGTAGCGCTAGAGGAAAACATGTTGATAACTGGAGCATCCACTCCGATTTCCGCATGCCATCCGGTACGACAGTACAGCGGGTCATATACAACGAAAAATGCAGACACGGGCATAAAAAAATTATCAGGTTTTCTAAAAATCATCCGGCCGTGGTGTCCGTATTTATCGACATGCTGTTGGCACTTCAAATATTCGTCTGCGTACCGGGTACCGTGACCTTTCTAGTACTTACGCTTTAAAACGGTTGTTTCTGTTTTTCTAAAATCGTGTCCGTCAATCAGCACATTACTCCCCAATTACAACTGGATTTTACCGATAATCACCGGGAATGATATTTGCGAATATTTTCAAAATTTTTTTGAGTAACGTCTACAGTACGAAGAAACTGCTTCAAATACCCTTGAGGAGGAAAACTTGTATACTGCGGTCCCGTTGCTGTACATATTGAAAAATAAAATCTCACATTTGCAAAACTATAACTTAAATTGTAAGCGTATGATACTAACCTATGTGTGTGAGTCGGTGTGATTAAGTTGTCGCCTAGAACTCAATAAAGTTAAGTTAGGCTTCATTCATTCATGTATCAGGAGAAGAAGACCCGTTTAAGGACTTCAATGTCTGGTCGGTAAAAAATGCAGCGAAATATTATAAAGGAGATTATTAAAACAGATTTGAAAAAATCATTAAGATCAGATCAACAGAACAGTTCAACAGAAACAGATCAACAGTTTTCAGAGCAAACTTCAGAAATCAAGAACCGCCAACGCTGAGCATATGTACATTTAATTTTGAATACGCTCAAAAAAGTTCTTTCTCCGATTTTCTGTTTCACCCTGGCTTGGATTCGTTTCGGCTTCCGGAGATTGTACTGCGATGAGAGGTCCTCGAAGTCGATCATTTCAACCAGGTATGGCGGAGGTCTGTACAGTGACTGTACACTGCCCGGTTGTGGATCTTAATCTTATACAACCGAACGGCTTCCGACTGTTCCCAACGGTTTCCTCAGAGCAACTACGCAAACCTCGGCTGTGCATCAGATACAACGCAGAAGATTTAACCAGAAAATCGTGCACTGACCATAATATACGCCATGGCGTTAAAGGAAGTGGCCCGGTACATGGTACCATTCGTGTACATGCACGAAAACTTTTACTTTCGCGCCCTCCCAAACACCTTTTTGTTTCGGTTTATGACATTATGTTGACAGAAGATTTGTATACACTGGCGCGTAAACCGTTTGTGCGCGCAACATCCGGTTCGGGAATTATGGCTGTTAGAAAATTCAAAAAAGTTTAAATGCATTCAGGTGTACTGGTACCAAAAGTCTCATTGTGGACCGATCTCCCTCAAATTTTGCACGAAAATGCACATAACCATGAAGATCGTTTTTACACCGATCCAGACTTCGCTGACTTTTTTTCAGTTTTAAAATGAATTTTAAAATTTTTGAAATTCATTTTAAAATTTGAAAAACATGCTAGAACAATGGATTGTTCTACCATGGATGATTTTTAAACGTTCTTCGTGGTTATGTACATTTACCTGCAAAATTTGAGGGAGATCGGTCCATAATGAGACTTTTGGTACACCTGAACACATTTAAACTTTTTGGAATTTTCTAACAACCATAACTCCCGAACCGGATGTTGCGCGCACAAACGTTTTCAAGCCAGTGTATACAAATCTTTTGGCTACAGAATGTCATAAACCGAAATAAAAAAGTGCCTGGGAGTGCGCGAAAGTGATAGTTTTCGTGAATGTACACGAATGGTACCGTGTACCGGACCACTTCCCTTAAGCAGGATCACGACATCCGCTACGAAGAGCGTCACCATCGAATCACCGGCCCATGACTGGGACGCGCGGAGCAGTTCAACTGGCACATCATACGCTGGCTGAGGGATTTACAGGGAACCTTGAAGTTACGTTGCGGTTATTAAGAAAGGCAGTTGGATGTTCCTGCCATGAAGTTATGAACATACAACTGCCCTTCGTATTAACCATAACGCTCTGTCTAACACACATGCAACCGAAACTCCTGAGGGCTTTTCAGCCGCACTCTCCACGCCTGATCGTCGAAGAAGTAGAATAGTGCTTCACTGGTTCCGATCCTCCCGGTTCTGTCTACGGACGAAGAGCCAGCAAAAAAATACCGTCGGCCGTATGTATGCGGTCTCGACGTCGGTGTTTATGCTGCCACTTCCAACCGCCGACGACCGTATTTCTGCTGCAAAAATGGATGGACTCTTGATCGATTCGGTTCTGTTAGAGACGGAACGGCTCGTATCACCAAATAATTATATTATCGTGTTCAAAGATGCAGTGCACAAACAGGGCTGTTTCCGTCCCACTGAAATGCGAATTGGCACTTGTTGCATTTTAACGGGCATTCCTCCGCCAACATTCCCCTTTATTTTGTTTTAAGACTAAAGAAAAAACAATCCTAGTCATTGCAATTCTCGCTCTGTTGAAAACCCACTGTGAAATGTAGCCTGCTCCAGGTAAACGAGTGATTCCGAAATATACCCTGGTCTCTGTATATATTCTAGTAGGTCGTAATCTACGTACAGAAACTTACCTGAATAGTGATTACGGGACCCGTATTATGCCAGATCCCGAAAGCCATTCGGAGGACTGATTTCCTACAAGAAGCAAACACAGGTGTCGGGAGTAAATCTCTGCCAGCAGTAGACACGCGCAACGGCTCGGTTAAAAGCTATGTAGAAGTTCCAAGCAAGCTGATAACCAACTCTTGATATCTAATTCTACTGTGATGTTCTGGCCCGTTATTTTATGGGAACGGAGTGGGTAATAGAAATTACTCCTGAATCTTGTGATATTTCGCAGTACGTACCTTTCTGTTTCTCGTTGAACACGGCAGCCCTGTGTTGTTAATACAACAGCGGACACCGTTGCTCAGTCATGTTTTCGTAGAAAACGAAAGTAGCGTTCCTAACCGCTGCGAACAGGTTCTTCACGATCTGCGTATTGTCATACGCTAAATTGAAAAACGTCAATTACAAATCGTCAACTACGTTATTTATCGTGGCTAGGTAATCCTTGGAATGGTGTCCCGTGCATGAGATGAGTCGTCCTTCCACATCCACAACGCCCAAATGTCTTAGTAAACAAGAAAATTCCCCCGAATTTTCTTGAATTTTTTCCGAATTTCTCGAATTTTTTCCGCGCCTGAAAAAAATTACGAGCACCGATATGTGTCTCGGTCATGGTAATTTTTTTTCAGGCGCTAAAAATCCAGGATCTTGCACGCACCCACATCGGAACAAGTATCGTTGCAAATAGGGTTAAGCGAGATGCGAAAACTGAGCGCAAGTAGGTAAACCTCGGAGGTAAGCGACTGTGGTTGGACTCCCTCGAATCCCGAGAAAGGCACATAAGAACTAAACGAACTTGCACATGTCAAAAATAGTGCCAAGATTGGAAAACTCTTCTGCATTTGCAACGTCTTCATCGATAGCACATTTTGCCTGTCGTCTGAAGAACCAGCAAAGGAAATTATATGTTTCCGGCAGCACAAGGTGCATAGCAGAGTACGGTGAACAGAAAATGTCATGTTGAATGTACACACACTGCCCAGGGTACGCCGGTCTGCCAACGCACGCCAACGTGCATTTTTCTAGTATCATCACTATACGGACATGTTAGCTAGTTGCTAACTTGCTACCAACGTGATGGTTTGAAATTTTGTTGAACTTCCTTTGGCGTTGCGCAGCGATGCCGAAAAGAGTAGTCGCGGAATTCCCGTTGTATGGGATGCTACAAGTTGGTGCACAGTAGCTGACTTTCAAGTCCACGAGAGCTCGCAGAAGGCGGGAGGTGTGGTTCACCTGGCAGGGAACGCGGAGCGATGGAGGTACATTTTCGTTGGAAGAGCGGTACGTTTTTTACCACTTAGTGGTGGAAATGCTGAGTGTATTCGGCCCGGCTTTAAGCGAAACGTCATATTCCATGGGACGAAAAATTGTCGAACTGACTGGCGCAGCGCGTTCTACTGCTTTTCTTGGGGCAACAATTTAGTTGGGTTGTCTCTTTACGCTTGAGCTCCATGCCGCATACCCGCCACGTCACACTTTTTACGCGTTATATGCATTTAATTTCTATCCGATAACAGCAACGTACGGTCCCGGAAGAGATTTTGTCATTTCTCGGGCAAAAACAGCACTGAGCTAAAGTCGCTGGATTTTGGCTGCGATAGATTTATGACCTGACTAATGACTGAGCACCAGGATGCACTAAGTTGCAGGGTAAGTCGATATAAAGGGATAAACGTGTCCGTGTGCCTGCTTTTGTCAGCCCCCAATGACAGTCAGTGCCTAAAAACGAAAATTGTGCTTATAAATTGTCAATACTAATATCCCCTTCTGCGTAATTAATCGGCTTCTAGTTATTTTCTTATTTGTTTTTAAAAGAGCAAAAACTTTCGCAGACGAACAAGGAAACGCTACAAGCCAATGCGTGTTACATTATCTTTCCGTCGGAGACTCGGAGATGTGCCAATGGCCCATGGGCATGTTTTCTAGTAAGTTACGCTACCATAGAGGCATAGACAATATATACAAATTCTAAGCGAGTTACGCTAGAGTTAAGTTTTTCTGGTAGCGAGTCACGCTACAGAGACCAGAGTTGCGTTAAGTTTTAAAGTTAGGTTATAACTGCCCAGGTCTGCCCAGGTTAGTAATTATTGTCAAATTTCAGAAAAATTTTTCAAAATGAAATCGTGGGAAAATATGAAAGCTAGGGTACTTAGGCACGCAATCGTCGTGTTGTACCGTTTCAACTAGTAGTTCGCAACCGTTGAGTTACTTCAGTTAATCTAAAGCTTGGTAGCACAGCAGAAAAATTAGGTGTACAAGAGCGAATACAATTAGTATAGACACTAGTTCTGACGACTTTGTTGATGGTAGGTCATCCCATTTTACGGCCTGCAGAGCCTCCGTAAAGGTATCCAACGTAACGTACGCAGTTGGGCTGCAAAGGAAGTTCATTCCAGGCGGACACTAGGTTGTTAAGACACGATCCATGGACCGCAGTCACAGTTATTCCGCAGATAGTTGTCACTTGTCAGGTCTGGTTTGATCGGACAGGGATCCTTCATTAGGCGATCGGATATTTTGGTGTTTCCTGCAACAGACTCAAGCACCGCAGCAGAGAATGTAAGTGGTAATACGATTAGATCGCCCATCGTTACCACCCGGAATACTAATTTGTGCATAAACAAAAACGCTTTATTTAGTCGTCGCGTTTTTAGATCATCCCATTTAAGCTCCTTTACACGTTCTTCGTAGTTCAAGACAAATACGCTTATGCTTTTAAAATAAACTTTGCAATGTGGGCACAAGCGTCATCCGGTTGGGACGGAACGTTGGACTAAATATGTGTAAAAAATTACTTATAATTCTACCGTAGTCGTTACAGAAATATTGATGAATTTTTTTATGAAAGCTGTAAGGAGCGCTCAACTGGGCAAACTGTATGAATAATTTCTTGTGTACAGCCAGTACAGGTGAAGGTATGAGGTAGTACCTCATACCTTCACCAGAGGGTAGTGCGGTGCTGGCGCTTCTAAGGCAGCCACTACACTACAATTATCGCAATGAGAAACTCGATTCCACGACGAATGATTTGTATGTTGAACCATGTCGTTGTTATTTTGAAGTGCATCAGACATGCCACATACATGCTTGACAAATAATTATATTTCATTTAATAGAAAAATGATTACTTAACCTTTGTATGATCAGCGGTCTGAAATTAATAGGTGTGATTGTGTGAAGAATACAACATTCACTGCAATTACAATTTTAAATTTTTGACTACTGTATTACTACTGTTTTCCATTATATTTACGAGTACATGCATCATTTAGTTTAACTTAATACGAGTATGGCTAATAGATGAGTTGCCACAGGTGATCTCTGATCACGTGAAAGAAATACGGTAGATGGACCGGTTCGCCCGTAAGCCGCAACGCTAAACGGCTGATGTTCGTTCATCCATTTCTTGCCTTTAGAGCTGGGTTTTAACAAACGATTTATGGCAGAATAATTAAAATACTGGGATAATTTGCATAAGGGGAACGTCGAAGCACAGATTTCTACAACACCAAAGTTATAGTTATAAGCGATTTCGTTGGTAACCCATCTTCCTGTAAAACATGCTTACATTTGGCGCAGCTGATTATTTCTGTTTGCGCTTCGGGTAATTTCGCTGTCGGTTTTGCCACGGTTCGGCTCTTTTCCCGGTGCGCGACGTCACGAGCTCTATGGCAACTGATCCATACATTTATCGAAAAAATTTTGACTTTTTTCCCGTTCATAACAACAGGAGCGACAAACGAAGCATTATTTTCTTGAATAAATGTTGTACAGCAGACATAAATGAATGTTTATCAATAATCATCTCACAGTTCTAATGCATAAAAATCTGACAAAGCTATATTATTCATACAGCAACACTGCGTGAAAATTAAATAGAAATATACTGGCCTCCACGGTTATCTCATTTTAATGACATTAGCCGATTAGCGTCCTCGACGGCTGCTGAATACGTAATTAAAAGCATAGTGCCATTGAAGTGATTGAAGTTTCTTAAAGGAGCGCTCCGTTGGCATCTAGCTGCGCCTGTTGGCAACGGGCTGTTTTCATCAGGCATTGTTAGTTTCCACTGGATGGCTCCAAGTTTTGGCCGGGATCGAATTCCCAGTTTTGGCCGGGTTGCGGCTAGTTTTGGCCGCAGGCCGGCCACAACTGGGAGCCACCCGGGTTTCGGCTCTCCGTTGCGATTTGGCAAGAAACTGAACACCGGCTCACAATTAAATACAGAATTATGCTGGGCGAAAGCGAACTGTGGATTGTGGTGGAAAATAAATTGTGGTCGAAAATTGATTTGGAGGAACGACCAGCCAGATCTGCCGATGATGCCGAATCGCCACTTCGACCTTGGCCATTATTTTCTGGGTATTCGGTGCTCCGAGATACCTAAAATAGTTTAGCATTCAGGTGTGGATGATTGTCGTGTATGTCACAGTATGTGGTCATGTGGATGATCGTTGATGATCAGAGTCTATCGTGGATGATGATGATTTATCAGTGTGGGATTCATTTGGTCATTATGCGAATCCGGGCTAGGAAACAACGTGTGGCACAATGAGCGACACGCGGTCGACTGTGTGTTAGCATTCGCACTATTTCACCGTGGATGGATGTTACATGCAACATCGAATCTGTTCGATAGGAAACTGATTTCCACAAAATTTCGTGTCAAGTTAAAGTAAGTCGCTCGTGCGCGTCAGGAGCTAGGCGTTGTGAAGCGAGACTAAGTGGAAATAGGATATACAGAGTAGTGCGCGCGCCAGCATGATCCGCGATAATCATTGTGTTGTGTTTCATGGGCAGCTGTCGGATGTGGGCCAGGCACTGCCTCGGCTGCAGCGTTTCGCCTCCGCCGATTAGCCGGTTCTCGACGCCGTCAGATACCGTACCTTCCTCGTCAGGTAAGTCCGTATCACAGAGGCAGCCATAGGTCGGCTGTCCGTGGTGATCTCAACGAGGGAGTGCGGTCAGATGAAGATCCTGTCTGTTGAGGAAATTCCGAAGAATGGCGATGGAGCGGAATCGAACCGCTGGCTACCGAGTGAGCTCCACGTAGCACAGTCACTGTACCATCGCCGCTGTTGGCGAAGGTAAAATATTTGTGCTTGAGCTTGAGCCGACCAGGTAGGCGGCTGCTGTGTGTACAGAGGATTCTCCTCCACATCCGGCGCGTTTCTAAATGATTTTAGATTTTTCCGTAATTCTTACTTCTGTTTATTATTCACTTTTTATGTTCGATTTATTCTGTATTCAGATTTCTAAATATGTAATATATTTTATTTAATTAGTCTGTATTCTTTTGTAAATTATTGATTTTACGAAATGGTTCATATTAAATTTTTATAGAAATATTTGGGAATTAATTTCCGCATTTTTCTTGCGATTTTTCTGCGTTTGCAGCCGTGTGCGCCGGACGCTGACCTGCAACCAGCCGCCGAAACTGGCGCCTTTCACGTGATCAATTTTCTAACGATTGGTTGTTAAATTTTATTATCGATTTCAAAAGAGTTATTTCTGTTTTACCTGTAGTTGAATATGGTATTCCTAACCTTTAATAAGTATCACGTCATAAGTACAAACTTAGTATTAGTACTCGAAAAACATTTATAACAGAAACACTTCCTCAATGTTAATAGTATCCACAAATCGCATTCCCCCGTAACACAAATCGCATTCCCCCGTTGTATCTGGATAGAAAGACGCTGTCTAAAAAACTCTTTCGCGCGTTTCTGGCCTGTGGCGCTTCCAACCTTCTCCACAAGCCTTTTTGTTCCATTTACCTAAAATCGACAGTTGAATATTACTGTCGATTTAGGTAAATCATTTCTTTTTTAATATTGTAATTTGCAAAAGATTTTAATTTTATTGTTGATACGATGATAGTTGATTCGCTGTTTTGATAATTGATTTCCTGTTCCTGCGTTCGGCTAAATGAATAATCCCTTTTCTGGTGAAACATTTTCCATCATTGCAATGATTGTTAGTTTTCAAATGAATTTAGCATTATTAGTGATTTAATTAACCAATAACCAGTGTATTTTGTTATCGGTGCTGCACTTCAAAATTGCGAATTAGAAATATCTTTTATTTAGCCACTTTCAGCTTTACTATTTACTTATACATACTATTTGTTTACTAATTATGCAGGCAGAACTCACTGTATACTACACATTATTTTAATTTTAGGGAAGCTTCTGTTAATGAATAGCATTTTGTTTACTTTTCTGTCCATCATATTATATTGTAACGCTTGTACGTTACCATCGGCACATTCTGTGTGTATACGTGTATATTCATAGGAGTACAGCTAATGGTTATTCCTGTTTTCCTATTTGTGCATCTTCGGAGCAAAGGTGTGGACATTCAGTAGAATCGCCTTTGGGCATTTCCTAAACATTTCTTAGTGTGCATGTGTTGAGCTGGCCACTGGCCACAAGAAGCTTTCCTGAGTTTCCTCACTTCCAACTATCCGACTTTCCGAATTGCAATTACCGAATAAATACGAGTACGATTGAGAATTCGCCGTTCGATTGCATTACGATTCATACAGCTACAATATCATTCACACTCTATTCGTATTCTGTACTCATAGAACTCACCGAGTGGTAAAAAGATGAGTGGAATATTTTGCGGTCGTCAGATTGCTCAACGTGCTCTGTGCTGAGTACTCTGTGATGAGTAACGCTTCTTTGAAACTGCGTTAAAAAAAATAAACGGGAGGCTGTGGACACACAGAACTGTGAATCGCGCTGGTGTTTTCCCATGAACGGCTGACTCGGTAGTGGTGCAATGCGGAAGTTTGCTGCGTTACGTCGAACTTTCGAACCGCACCACTTCCAAACAGGACAGCGGTGGGTGCTGCTCCTGCCGCTCCTGGCCGGGCGTAGCGGGCTGTCCGAACCGAATACCGCCTGCAAAACAGAGATATTATGACTAAAATGCCAAATAAAACAAGAAGTATAGGTGATATTTATTTCATGCATCAAAATGAAACAAAGAAATAAAAATGTAACCAATGCTAACCAACCAATAAAAATGTAACCAAACGCGATGTCGATTAAAAACGTTTATAATATATACAAGTATATAGTATATATTATATACTTCGCTTACGAGTTGAACGACCTTTATGAGTCGAACATGGGCTGTGAGCATAAAGTGTACGGTAGTTTACGTGCATGTAAAGGTACAGCCTGTACCTTTACATGCTCAATAATTGCTCATTAGTCATTAGTACAGGCTTGTATACATACAGTAGAGAAGCAACACGTCACGCAACTGCTGGAGGTTGATGCGGGCTTACAGCAGCATCATGCACACGGCACAGAACTACGTACACGATCAGTAATACTCTAAACTGGGAAATGCTCTAGACCACATTCGTATAAGGTTGAGTCGAATGGAAGTCCCTTCGATAACCTTCTTTAAAGTAACTTTTACAGCTTCACGACTAACTTCTACAGACTGTACAACAAATTTCGCAGTTTGATGCATCATCATTCATCAGTGCGACTGGCAGCAGTAATGGCTGTAGATCGCGATCCCAAGAAATGATTCGTTCTGGGAGGACCCGTTCCTCTGCAGGCCAGCCATTGTGGCATTCGTACTCCCACGGTCCCACATCGGGATACCTGCATCATTACGACGTGGACACGGTGCTCAGGAGAAGCAACCCGGACAGGTACCCAGGTAACTAGAAGGAGACCGAATAATAGAGATCCCAAATCGGTTCTCCACGCGCTAATGACGGAGTATAGCCGTACTCGTAGTGATTAGTGGTTTAGTACGTACTTTAATCTCTTTCCTCGTACTTGCTTTTAAACCCAGCACTTTCTAGAATGTTCTCTATTGTTCAGGGTTCAGTTTGGTTAGTACACGGATATGCCTTGCGCCTATACAAGTCCGTGTGTGGTATTACTTCAGTGGATCAATTTTCTCGTTCTAAATTCTGCAGTCGTCGGAGTTTACTGTTAAATTTATCGACGGAGATGCAGTTTCTCGTTCACGTAGATTCTTAGAGCGATGCCACATTGAGATTATACAGCTCATACTCTGTCGTTGAGTAGGTCGGTAGGAGAAGTTTTTTACGGTTATTATTCCTATTGTACGGACCTCTCCGTCACTAAGCAGAAGATCATGGCGCTCATCCGCTCTGCGCGCCGACCGCATAGGTCTTTCTGAGCGACTGCAAACTGGCGTACGATGGAGAAAAAACTTGTACTCAGTTACGGAATTGAAGGTGGGGTCCGATAATGTTTTTTCCGAGCTCGTGACTGTACCTCAAGACGAAAATATATGGAGAACGATTAGTGCGGGGGTGTACGTATTTACAAGTACCTCTCTGTTTTCTGTTTGTGCTTACTGTTTGCACAATGACGGCAAGAAAAAAACGAGAAGAGCTAAATCATTAATCGGCTACCTGCTTGTGTCAGACACCGATGGCTGGCAGTCTGTTACAAGCTCCACCACGTGCCGTACACTGAATTACTGAAATGCGCTTCCTTCGCTTCACCATAAACGCAATTCTTACTTTCCTAACACACACTCAGAAGGAAAAATGAAGCAATTATTCTATACTTAGCGAGCAACCGTTTGTGGTGCATCAAGAAAGTTACGGTCATTACGATTCCTGGTAGACATAGCACAGAATGCAAGTCAGCGGTGCATTGCGTCGGCGAATTTTTTTTTGAAATTTTAGTACTGTAATCGCTCCATAGGACTGTAATATAAAGCCTGGAAGTGCGGAAACGTCCATTTCTTTCGGACCTGTTATCCCGCACATGTAGGCAATCAAACTCAGTTGTCAACTTACGCAGCGGCTGCTGCATATAATGATAACTGTCAAATATCAGGTCCGCTTGTATCTGCGGAACGACTGCTGCGCACGTATCTATTACCCGTCTTCCTTCTATGACTAAGATAAAACACTGAAATATATTCCCACCACTGATACTTGGATACTCGGATAACGGATACTCGGATAACGGATACTCGGATAACGGATACTCGTACACGCGTAGAAATAAATACCATATCTGAGAGCACCGTGAATTTTGCAGTAAATCGGCCTTCAGTGCCATTGCCACGGACAACGCAACATAACAAGTGCAAACTTAATAAGAGACACAGTTTCAGCTTAATGACATGCAGTATTACTTTTCCTTCATGTGGACGACATTTGCTTGTTAGGTGCGACAAAAATCAGGTGCAAAACTACTAAGTGATACATGTACATAAATAACATAATTAAAGCGAAAAAATCTAGTTAGACTTTCAAAAAATCAAGAAATCTTGTAGATCGGCGTGCGCCGGGTTCCATTGACCGGCGTCCTGCGGGTTCCATTGGCCGGCGTCCCACGGGTTCCCTTGGCCGGCGTCCCACGGGCTACCTTCGCCTGCGTCCAACGGGTTCCTTTGGCCTGCATCCAATGGGTTCTCTTGGCCGGCGTCCAAGGGGTTCCATCGGCGCGCGTCCAGCGGGTTCTCTTAGGCGGCGCTCAAGGGGTTCCATTGGCCGGCGTCCAAGGGGTTTCATTGGCCGGCGCCCAGCGGGTTCTTTTGGCCCGCGTCCAACGGGTTCTTTTGGCCCGCGCCCAGCGGGTTCTTATAGCCCGCGCCCAGCGGGTTCTCTTGGCCGGCCGGTGGGCCTAAATACAAAATTTAGTTGCTGGGCGAAAGCGAACTTTCCTCGAATTTAATTTTCGACCGCGAATTTATTTTCACAATTCGGCGGATTGTGGTGGAAATTAAATTGTGGTCGCAAATTGAACTGGAGGAAATGGCGATTCGGCATCATCGGCTGATTTGGCTGGTCATTGGGCATTATTTCCTGGGTATACGGTGCTTTGAGATACCTAAAAAAGTTTAGCATTCAGGTGGGGATGATCGTGGATGATTGTCGTGGATGTGGTCATGTGGATGATCGTTGATGTTCAAAGTCTATCGTGGACGATTATTTATCAGTGTGGGATTCATTTGGTCATTATGCGAATCCGGGCTAGGAATCAACGTGTGTCACAATGTGCGACACGCCGTCGACTGTGTGTTAGCTGTGTTCGTTCATCCATTGCTTGCCTTTAGAGCTGATTTTTAACAAACGAATTGTGCCAGAATAATTAAAATACTGGGATAATTTGCATAAGGAGAACGTAGAAGCAGAGATTTCTTGATTAATAAGTGCTGATTTTAATTAAATCGGTGAGATCTTTAAGTGGTGGTTCAAAAATGGTGATTAGAAAGTGGTGATTAGATAGTGGTGAATCTTAAATAGTGGTGAATCACCACTAATTAGTGATGATGCACTGCAGAAGAGCGATTGTATGACGGCCGGTTCCGAAAATAATCTTTGTGCTAGAATGGCCGCTGCTGGCTACATAACTCGCAAAAAATCTGCCGATTGTGGGAATCGAACCCACAACCTCAATACTCTAAGGCCGAGAGAGGCACCACTAGGCTATCGGCGTACAACAGAATATCGTAAGATATTCTCCGTACAACCGGTAACCTAACGTTAACGAGCAGAGCCACGCTCGTAACATTGGACACGTTAATATTCTTCTTTACAAGAAATTAGCCTTTGGTGAAATGTTTGTATAAATAAGCGCGGAAGCCCCGAAATAATAACCACGCTGTGCTAACGGTCGTCCGATTGCGTTTACGATCAATCTTTGAATAATTGTGAACCGGCAGTTGGAGATCAAGTCAGTACATATCCGGGTTCCATGCGTCCACGTCCTCCGCCGGTTTCCATTAGGCGGCGTTCGCGTTGGCCGGGATCCAAGCGTCCGCGTCCGCGGCCGAGTGGAACCCTGCGTCCGCGTCCGCCGTTGGGTTCTATGTGTCCGCGTCCCCAGGCCGGTTTCCGTTGGGCGGCCGCCGCGGGGATCCATGCGTCCGGGGCCGCCGCCGGAATCCATGTGTCCGGGTCCGCCGCAGGGATCCAAGCGTCCAGGGCTGCCGCGGGGATCCACGCGTCCGGACCCGGCGCTGGGTGCCATTGGCCGGAGTGCGGCAGGTACCGAATGGAAACGTGCCCAAAATTAAAAACAGGAAACAAAAGATTAATGGGCTGGAGGTCGGCCATTCTTTCCTGCAAAAAGTACAGTCCGTTAGTACGTATGCTAGAATTAGTTTTCGTCACCCTGTTGTTTAGTGACTTAAGGCTTATATTTGCCATTCACGACTATTGTTTCAAATTTCAGTGAAAGGTCAAGATACATTGACAGAGCTGGAGATACTTCGCAATGATTTGGACCGAGTTGGTTTTCCACGATTTTTTATATTGTTTCGTCGCTGTTGACTGTTGTTAATACTTCTAAATGCCTCTGACTACTTTTAAATAATTAAACATTTCTGACTATCTCTAAATACGTTTTATTAAGTCTTAGAACTAATAATAAGAACTAGTTAAGTCTAAGAACTTTAAATATTTTAAATATAGATTTCGATTAATTTAAATTTTTTAAAATTTTAAAATAACCTAAAAATATAATATTTGCAAATAAAACGCTTATAAAATGTGGTTTTATTATTTTTTAGCAGTTTAGGCGATCACATACCTACGCTGTGCTGCAACACTGGCGGCCCATTGAGCATTAGCCTATTTCAGATTGCATACGGTAGAGGCTCCGTACATAGAATCGCACGGCGTCAGATAAGCAGTACGTTGGCAGGATGAAAACTGCTTCAGATCTTTGTGCGGTTACACTTTGGTCACGTACAGCAACGAAAAAATTAATCGAGTCGAGCGCGCGCGAGGACGTGACCACCCTGCTAACGGTCGGCGGTCTGAGTGCTCAGAAAAGATCCACGGGCAGCATACGCTGGCCTGCCATTCACTCATGTGTCTGAGCCGTTGCAAGCATCCGCGTAAGGCAGATAGTTTTTACGCGTCACCGCACGACGCTAGGTTACAGCTGCTAACGTCGCGAACGGACGTAAAACAGCCCGGAACGAACGTTCCACATGGAACCGGAGCCGAAACTAACACAAACCGTGCAATCTGAAATAGGCTATTGATAAACCTACGTTGCTCTGTAATACTGGCGGTAGCCTGAGCAGAAACTTTAAATTAGAAAACAAATTAGAATCAACTGCCGAAAATCAGTTTATCTGCAGTACTGGTGGTAGCTCTCTTATTTACGAACTCTTTAAAGTTAAAGTATCATTCCTTAAATTCCTTTTTTTAAATTTTTTTTAAAACTATTATTATCATTTATAAAAAATAATAATGGGCAAAAGCAACTGGCAACCGCAGTAAAAATAAAAATGGTCACTTCTATGCGCGAGGAAATTTCATGGCGCATAGTCAATTTGCTATGCGCCAGGAAAATTGCGGGCGCATAGTCGTTTCGCTATGCGCCCGGAAATTCACCGCCAAAAATCAAAATTTATTGTTCAAGTTGTTTATAATCTAATAATGTCACTTTTGTGAAGTACTTTTAACATTACCAGGATAGTTACACAGAAGATTCATTAGAAAAAGTCCAAACTACGCTTTCCAAGAACTCGTTCTTTACGAAAATACTAAGAAGTGGAGTATCGGTATTACTTGTGTTTTCAACATTGTACAGTATTAGCAGCACAGTAGTATTTCATCAGCTGATCTGAAAATCGTTGAAAATTCTTATACGATATCCTAACTTCAGCACCAAAAATTTGTTCACACTTCTTAGTTATGTTTGTGCTACTCATGTTTCACTGCAATGGGAGATAGACAAAAGGTGTTGAGGAGCCCAACGCAGCAATGTACGTAGTTAAAGTCTTAGAACGAGCTTGAAAATTACAATCCCATGAAGGCGTGCATATGAAGCAAATGCATCAAATGTTTGTAAAAGAGCGTCGCGTCGATGCTTTGAAAGCAATGGATAAGTGAGGAAAACGTTCAAATGCTACCTCATCCAATCATCCAGTACGTCTGCGTTCATCACGCAGCAGCTCGAACGCGTCGCCCAAGGGAAGTGCCGAAGTCCCGCCCATAAAACCTCTCTTAAGCTGGGCTGTCCTGTTACACGTGTGGCGACGCTGGTAGAACGCCTACGCAGGCATATTTTACTTTCTCCAACGTACCGGGAGTTAGCGAACAACCTCTAACAGGGAAGCACTTCACTCCGTCATAAAGGTCACTTCTACGCACGCTGTAAACTGAGTGTCCTTCCAGTTATTTATGGAGTATGTGCAGCAGCGCTTTGCGTCGACCATGTCCTCTCAAAAAGCGCACACATTGAAAGCGCGAATTATGGCAGAGTCCAAATTTCGAGACTGGCCAAACGAAATTATGGAGACGATGATGATGATGAAATGTTGAAAAAACAAGGCATCATGTCAATCAGGCAAAGACGAGGCGCAGAATATTCGGTATATTTTTCCGACAAAGGATCGATGCGATTAGAAAGTATTAACAGCTGGATTTACAGCATATATATGATCGAAATGTTAGCTGATGTATACTTCCTACCAGCACCATTGGCGACTGTATTAAAAAAGCGATTTTTTTAAGTACTTAGTGATACAGAAACGGACTGTAATCGCGGTTAGACGTATGGGTTATAAACTTATACTTAGACTTCGTAAAGTGATATGACCAACTTAAAAAACTCAAAATTTAATTCTGCGAGAAATTTCCTGGCGCATAGCACTTTCGCGTAAAAATTATATTACAGTATGTAATTAAAAAATAAATTGTATATCAAGGCCGAAATTAATTTGGTGATTCCTTTGAAAGATAATAATAGGCACTAAATAACAATAGGCAACATCAATAGCAACGTCAGTAAACTTGTATAATTAAAAATAAATAATATATCCAGGCCGAAATTAATTAGGTAATTAACTGAACAAGTGCTAACGGGCAATGAAAATCGACAACGGTAATCAACACGAAAATAATACTAATAAACCCAGAATAAAAAAATTATTAATTATTTTTTACGACCGATTCTTATGCCGAAATTAATTGAGAAACTTACTTAAAAAATAATACGCAATTACCTTGACGACATTGCCAACAGTAATTAAGTCCAAACACTGGACAGTTTACAGTGATTCTGCTTTTATACTGCACCCAGAGCACTGACCCGTTATTTATGGAAACGGAGTGAGAACATCGTAATGTAAAAAATGAACAGTGCAAGGGTAAGGCTCGCGCGTTCTCACTCGGCACGTGCGTATTGGAAAGGTCAGGTTGGAATTTATGGACTGTTCCGGCAGTCGTGTACGGCAGTCGTCCGGCAGTACGAAAAGGTCATGCTGATTTCACAAAAAGGTCATGCTTAGCAGTGTACTAAGCATTGGCTAACGAAGAACTCGCTTATAAATCGAACAAGTAACTCCAATTTGTGCTAAATTCTGTTTGCATTTACCAAAGAAAAATAATCTTCCAAAACGATTCAGTTGACCTTGTCTTGCAACGTCCACTGCTAATTGGCGTATTATACTCTTAAAAATTGGAGCACACCGGTCGACCGATCACGATTAACGCAGTATTTTCCACTTCTCAAAGGCGCCATCATGTCCAGTAGCCCGGAAATTGGCCTGGTTATTCACTTCATTGGATCCTTAAGAAGTTTCTTCTCACAATCAGATGCATGCAAATTTAAATATGAAATAATAACGCCTACGAAAACCATATAAAACAGTCTCCAAACCGCAAAGTTCACAGCTGTGCTAAGCAAATCGCAGGTTTCAAAACAAAACTATGCCATTTATGCTTGCACAACAATTCACAACGCTGCTTCGTATACATTCACCGGTACATGCTTTTACCATATGCAGCCAGAAACCAACCCCGATCCCAAAAAAAACCGTGAACGCAGCCGAAAAGTCAACTAAATGTTTAATTTGCCTACACAGCGTACAAGAGCCGAGAAAAGCAGAAAGGTCACAAGGCCCAATAGGCTGCCGGTGCTGTCTGTTGTGACCTTTTCCCAAAGCTATCAATGGTCATGCCGTGGAAACCCACTACTTTTGCTGGATGATCGCTGAGAAACAGCGCACACCTGCACAAACGATCACGTTTTTCCCGCCACTCTTGAAAAAAACACGTATTTCTTTAAACCGATGCTACCGACATTACAACGGTACACCGTATACATTCACATTAACCGAAATAAAATCCGTATTTGTTGCGGTAGTTAAATAACCGTTTCTCCTTACCGCGAATCACCGGTTCCCAGTTTCTCGTAAACGAATTTGTAATGACTTCGACGTAAGCATCGTTGTTTCCCGATGGACGCCAAGTTGCCGAACGCGCGGGCTTCCGTGGTGCCGCCGCACGTCAGGAACTGATCGCAGCTGATGCACACCTAGATGTGCTGCAAAAGGTCACACTCTGAACAACCGCATTTTTGGAAAACCGTGCCTGACAATTTGCTTACGTTGGGATTCTTTTGCAATAACTGTCTCAGCATCGGTGTCAAATCTTCGCGGAAATGTGCGGGGAAATCGGATTTGGAAAGTTTGGTGACAAGTTTGGCTTTGTCGGCTGGCAACTGGTCGTCGAAGGAGTGGAACGGTGCTTAAAGGATTCTGTTCCTCTCGGTTCTGTTTAAGGACGATGCAGTGCACAAACAGGGCTATATTTTCCGTCTCCCACAATTCCGACTTGGCATTTGTCGCATTGTAACGGGCATTCCTCCGCCAACGTTCCCTTTATTTTTTTTAAGGCTAAAGAAGAAACGTGAATAGTATATGCCGTCGTATGGGATGTGTCGCAGCTGCAGATTTCCTATTCGCTTCTGAAGATTTCGTTTGTTTTTCCACGGGAATCATTTTCCGATGCAAAAACCAGAGCCTTCTGCCTTCTGTTGGCCACTTGCTGGAATATCGTTTGCTGAGCACGCACTGCACATTAATAAATATTCGTCTTAATATGTTGTAATTTTTATAGTACTCTGTACAGGTATATATTCTAGTAAGTCGTAATCTACGTACAGATACTAACCTGAATAGTGAATACAGGAACCGTATTATTCCAGATCCCGAAAGCCATTCGTCGGAGGATTGATTATAGTACCTAGTTCACTTTCGACTTTATGACTACTTCTTCGAAGTATGTGTCTTTTGCAGCAAAGTCTCCAGAAGATCGGGTAATAAACAGACTTTTAGTACACAACAATGCATTTAAACTTTTCGCCCCTTTTAGCTCGCTTTATCTCGGAACCCGGATGTTGCGCGTGTAAACGATTTTCAGAACAATGTAAACAAATCACTTAGCTTTAGAAAGACATAAAGTATTACAGAAACGTGATTCCGAGTGCGCAAATCGGGAGAAAATCTCTGCCAGCAGTAAACACTCGCCACTGCTTGGATAAAAGTTATGTAGAAGTTACCAGCAAGCTGATAAGTGATAACCAGCTCTACATAATATAATTCTGCTTTCATGTTCTCGCCCGTTATTTTATGGGCACGGAGTAAGTATGATGTACAACCTCATGCTGCGTACTCGTACAATAAAACATGCAACAGCAATCCTGGGAAAAACGCTACGGGAACATTTAATTTTTTGTTCATCATTCTGCTCCGCGCATCTCTAACCACCACATACATTGCAAACCGTACTAGGTACCTTTCTGTTTCTCGTACTGAACACGGCAGCCCTTTGTTGATCATCCAGGCAGCGGACACCGTTGTGGAAAGTAGCTTTACTAACCGCTCCGAACAAGTTACTACATTCGCCATCAGGTTCAGACGGTTTTGTGCGACAGTCGTGATCGGACCAAACTTATCCGGAAAAGAACATATCATTGTAATTTGCTAATCAGGTTCTTCGAGATTAACTTCGTACAACGCTTTATCATAGGTTGATCGTGACGAACTTCATTGACAAATCGTCAACTACGTTATTTATCGTGGCCCAGCTGTCTCAGTAAACAAGAAAATTCCCCGCATTTTTGTCTCGATGCCCGCAATTTTCTCAGAAGCTGAGATCCATGATCTCGCACGCACCCACATTAGATCAAGTATCGTTGCAGATCTATCAGAACCTTGTCCGTCGCATGTTTTCCAGAAAGCCAAAGAATGCGAGAACATTCTTTGGCTTTTGGCGTGTTCGGGAAGTGCTCTTTGGCTTTTGGCGTGTTCTCTCGCGGTTTCCGCGGCCACTTCCCGAACATTTTGCTCCTTTTGTTTCAGTTGAAATATTTCAAATGAAAGAAAAGGAGCAAAATGTTCGGGATTGACTTTCTCTTCTGACAGCTTTTGCCGCTTGTTCCTAAATTCATTTTCCCTATCCCAGTAACACCCTATCCCAGTTGTTATTGGGATAGGGAGAATGAATTTAAGAAAAGTGCTTCCGCTCGAAGAGTGCAATGGAGCAGTCTACAAAAAAAATTGCAAATAAGAAAAACCAAATTAAATAGTGGATTCGATATCCGAAAAGGATAACGAACGTACAGAGGATTTGAAAAAAAAACGCTCTTTTGATTGCTTTGGTCGCGGGAGCGAGGAGAGAGTTATAATACAAAAGACGCATTTTTTGTCGTTCGTTTGCCAGTCAACATACGTAACAAGCTGATGCGCACCCATATCCATCTAAAATCTAAACTGTAAACCATCCATATATAATTTAAAATAACCATGCATAAAAAATCCATATACCAAGGAACAAGGTCTATAATATAACTACAAAAAAATCTGAGACATCGAGATCGGAAAAACCATAACTTAATGAAAACAACTGTAAGCGCCATTAGATTCAGCATATTTCGAAACTGTGTCACATGCATTTTATTTCTTTAAAAAAACAATTTTGCCCGTGCCATCGATGCCGGTTTCGCCAAAGCTGGCTGCGGCATAGCTTTCAAGGTGACCTTGAAAATATTAGCAATTCCTGTTGCTTAGATCATTTATGTACAGATAACAGCTGCACTGTTAATAAGTTCATAATTGTATTTACGCAAATAGGGGGAATTTAACTAATAGTCGGCTTGCTGTAAATTAAAATATAGTGTTGAAATTCCTTGAAAAATTTCTCACTTAAGAGACCTCTTTAGCCGTTATTGTTAAAATTGAAAAAAAATATTCGGCAGAGCGCTGAGAGATTCAAAGATTACTAGAAACTTTTGGAAAGCAGTGATCCGATTCTTAAAAGATACAAAACAAATTAATTTTGAAATAACTCGGCCCCGGCTAGCGGGCTATAATGTGTAACTGACCAGGGCACTGTTTCCGCCTCCAAATTCAAAAAACATTTCGCTTTTGGCGAAAAGGTAGTTGACTACCGTGGTACGAGTATGTTTAAAAAAATATTTTCATCTGCAAAGGTCAGTTGGACGTGGTCTAACATAAATTAAATTAGCAAATAGAACTGTATACTAATATTATGCAGTACTGGCATTCACCATAATACCGATAATTATTATATTTTGCGGCCATTGGACCAGCCGTGGACCCTTAACCAGGTGCTGTGACAGGCAATCACAGAGAGCTCACAGGTGACTTTATTGTACAAATAAAGTGGAGCAAATGCCGCGTGAATGCGGGGAAAAACACAACAAAGGCCAGTGTCTGGCAGAAATCAGCAAGTCAAGTTGCTGCGAGCTAGTTCTAGAGCGTAATGAAATGTAGAGAAAGAAATGTGCTGGCGGCAACGGCGTCACGCTGTCCAGACACATGGAATGTGAGTGCGCAGACTGGACTCGTATCCAACGCGAGCGTATAGGCGCTGAGTCATACAGCGAGAGAGAGGAGCGAGAGAGCAAGTATGCTCAGTGAGTGCGCCCGCGGTGTATCCGCTAGGCGGAGAGTGCAGTGCAGCCACTCACGTACGTACAAGAGAGGGCGAATCAGCATGTGTGCAGTGATACGCATACGCAAAGTGGCGTATCTATCACGCAGGCTGTCGTGCCTCTAACATGCCTCTGGGCGGGAATCCGAGCTCCTGCGAGGATGCTCCGACTCAGTACCGCGCCAGCGTCGCACCTCTTCGGTCGACCCATGTGGGGTCGCCGGTACGCGTCCTCTTCCAGTGGGAGTCGGGTGTCTGTTGACCGTCCCATCCTTCACTTCCAGATCCATGAGAGGCAAGCAACTCACGGCCGCAAATCTGGAAGCCGCTCGGGGTTCGTTGTTGGACCGGTATTGCTTCTGTTGGCCTGGCATCTTGCTTCTGTTGGCTCGCGGAGAAAGTAAAAGAAAAGTAATGACGGTTAAACAGCGCGAAGTAAAAAGTAATAAAGTTTAATCACAATTCCAGTGAGCAAAAAGTAAATGCAAAACAGATCTGGTTAGAGATTCTAAGTAAAATACAATTCCGTTTGTTAGAAAATGTGCAAAAATACTAAAAAAGAGATCTGTCCGGGGGGCTTATTCCGACTAGGATAACGTCCACGGGTCTTGAGTTTCCACGGGGTCTCCTGTCTAAATGCAGTCCGGTGTGTCAGGTCCGGGGCGTCGGTTCCCGGGTTACATGACGTAACCGGTAAATCCGTACGAGGTCGGGTAAGCACGGCTGACACTTACATCCGACTCGTGTTCATCCGTTCCGGAGTGAGAGGCACTGTCGCTGTTGCGAATGCCGAAGCATCCTCTCTGATTAGGGGGAATGGACCAAGGTCGTCGGACCAAGGTCGGCCTACCGGTAAGTTAACCGGCGGCAAGGGAGTTCGGCCAAGTCCCGAATTCCAGAAAGTCAGGTCGGACAAAACCGTACTTGTATCATGCGACTTCTGTGGTCGCCAAGTGGTAATGCCGATGGAATGTGGTCGGTTAAAACCATTAAATCTGCTACCACGAGCCTGGGTGTAACTTCCGATGCGAACTGGCTCGAAGGTCCGGTCGGAATTTCTTGTTCCTCCACCCAATGGTAGTTCATCCGACCTTCTGTCGGTTGAGGATGGATATCCGGCCTGAGGTCGGTTGTAATGTTATCCGACCTGAGGTCGGTGATAACGCGCCTCCATGGTCGACCTCGGTAACTCGTGTTATTTAGGCCCATGTGGGGCCAAACCAGTCCCGTTAGGTCGAATTCGTCCATTCCGAGGTCGTTTCCAGTTCCAATCTTCAGTTTTAGTCGTCCTTCACCGACCTGTTATCGGTGACTCCTAATGTCCGACCTGAGGTCGGGTATGATGTTATCCAACCCGTGGTCGGTGGTAATGTTATACGACCTGAGGTCGGTTACCACGTGACTGGTCCGTTCGAAGGTCGTATCCCGGCTAATCCGCTGATGTTCCGAGCGGAACCGAGCGATCCGGCGTTCCTAACCGACTTCTGTGGTCGGTTGGACCGGTTCTCCGACCTGAGGTCGGTAATAATGTTATCCGACTGGAGGTCGGTTACTCCAAGTCCCAGGTCGATTGAGGTCGAATTCTTACATCCGGAAGTCATTTTCCGTAAATCCTTACGATGGCGTTTCCATCCACCGACCTGTTGTCGGTTACTTCTCGTGTCTGACCCGAGGTCGGTTACAACGTTATCCGACCTGAGGTCGGTGATTCCGTAATTCCGTGTTCAACCGAAGTGAGTTACGGTATGCAGGCTCAAAGTGGAGCCATACAAATCCGTTTTGGTGGAATCATCCTCATAACCGACCTGTTGTCGGTTATTCCACTTCATCCGACCTGAGGTTGGACATAGTGTTGTCCAACCCGAGGTCGGTGATTCTTCATCCAGGTCGGTTCCGTATGTCAGGAGGTCGGTTTAAGCCTCTGGGCACTCATCCGATCTCTGCGAGGTTTGTTTGGAGCGATGGTCTCTTTCATGCCTCTAACATGCCCTGGTTCGGGTCGATGGTTTTGCCTCTGGACGGGTCCGAGTTCCGTCAAGTTCGGCAGCTCCATGTCGTCTGTTGGCCATTCAACATGTAATCCAGGTCGCTTGTGGCATCAAGAGACTTCTGTGGTCCCACTCCGCAAGACAGACTCTTTGGTTTCAGACCGGCGTACAGTTCTCGCGCCTTGGCAGCGTTGTGCCTCGGGCCCCGACTTATGTCAGACTGCCCGTTCCCACCCCCATGCAACATGCAAACTGAAATAAAATCAGATCACTTCACTTCCCTGGTTTGGAGTTCCTTCGTTCGGTTCCGCGAACCTGTGACGCCTTGCCACTTCTGTTATGGAAAGACATCACAGGTCCGTAGGGATCTGTATGGGGGTGCAGGCCGTGTGTTCTAACACGGTTTGCCTAGGATGTTCCATTTGAGACATGGGGAAGCAGGTCGCGGCGGAGTCGTTGGTACGTCAGTAGCCAAATCACCGTCGCTGTTCCTCTTCAGGTAATGGCAGCACGGTCAAGCCGCGCGTAGTCGTGGTCACCGGTGAATCGGTTGGTTTATCCGATATCCTCCGGGGGAGACTGCGGTTGGACTCCAGGTACAGGTTCCTGGTTGAGAGCCTGTAGGTCCGGGTTCAAACGGAGAATCCGTCCAGACTAAAATCGTAGTCGGGTGTCGCGGTTTGCGGTCACCATTACCGACTTCTGTGGTCAGTAAAGGCTACGATAAAGCCATCCCGTTTGTAATTTCCGTGTGCTTCCGTCAGGCCGACGTCGGTTAGTCGACATCTCAAAGGTCAGCTACCGTTGAAAAAATCGACTTCTGTGGTCGATTCTAGGTAGCAGGTCGTAGTTGACACTGTCCGGTCCGTTGCGGTCCGAGTGACTCCTTGTTGTTTGCGGACTTGTTATCCTTCCGGCCATCCGATTTCGGAGTTAACCGTGGGTGCCTTGGCAAGCATGGTCCTGAACACACCGCAGTGCTGTGTTCCGGGCCATGCTAGCGGAATCCTCGCTGGTTTGTACTCCGGAGTCCGGTTGCCGGAGTGTCTTGATTCCGATCATCTACCTCTGGAATGGTTGACTTCCGTGGTCAACTCAGGTAGTAGATCGTGGTTAACCAACACGGTCTGTATTGGATATATCCTTCTGTATGACTTATCCTTCGGATGTAAAGTTGAAACTTCACTTCACTTTTGCTCACGTCGAGATCGATCAATAAATTTAGCACTTTTACTCACGTATGTAAACCATTGGAACCCGACCAGGCGTTTGCTTTACTACACAGCTACACGATTGCCGTATGCTACTGTGACCTTTCTAATCTGCACCTTATGCTTTACTTAAATCATGTTTGTCTATAATCACGACATTACTTCCGAACTGGATTTTACCGATTATCTCAAGGACGTTAATGACACCATCACTGCCATCAAAGACAACATCACTGCCATCAAAGACAACATCACTGCCCTCTGCACACAACTGACGAAAGATATTTGCGAATATCTTCAAAAATATTTTGAAAAACGTGAACAGTCCGAAGCTTCCTCGAATATTCCTCAGAACGAAGACCTGTATGCCGCGGATTGCAATACGAGCAGTTTCGACCGTAATTCTGCTTTTAAATACGTCAAGTCTATCGGAATCCAATGCCACATTAACGCAACTGCCTCTGCCGGCACCACCATGAAATCTGGATATTCCGCTGTTTTCCCAACACTCTGCACCATCAAAAGCGGCTATAAACAGGACTGCTCTACGTGGAAATTCACCGACTTCTTCCCAAACGGTAAGTGGAAAAGAACCAAGTTCAAATCGATGAAGCATGGTAACCACGACCACGAATTTACGCCTCGCTGCCATGCTGACGAAAATTACGGATGTGTCTTCGTGAATTAACGAACTAATTGACAACTTAACATATCGCTGATTCCTAACCTCGTACTGGCTTTTTCCTGCTTGTGGCTTCTGATTACTGATTGCACAACCTGTTTAATTTACGGAACTATGTAAAATAATTCAAAATCTAATGTTAACTTCGCTCTGACAGTAATCCTTTTCTGCCTGATTTAATCAATTGCTAAATTAAATTGTAAGCTCTGCCTAATTATCGTCTTTGTGTTTACATTCCGTCGCGCATTCTTGCACGAAATGCCATCGAACTGTCCCCATTCTGTCGAACTGTTTTGGATCAACTACGGATTCGCATACTTTGGAAACCCTACCTGTATCACAACACCATAACAACACACCGCTTCCGACTAACTTCATGTCGACTCTCATGTGAAAATGTTTAATGGGAACCGTGCTGCTATTATCAACCTTGTTATATTCTACTTGAATTTTACGTGATCTTGATGATAACAACTGACATGCAGTTTAGCCCGTCAAAGTTCAGTGTCTGATGATGAATTCTGCCGAACAACAGATATATTGCTTTGTCTTCTTTTGGTTATTTGTAAAACTGTAACCTAAACTGTGAGCCTATGATATTAACCTATCTGTGTGACTAAGTTGTCGCCTAGAACTCAATAAAGTCAAGTCACCGACTTCTGTGGTCGGCTAAGTTATCCGAATCGTGATTGGGGGAGGTCCAAGTTCTACCTCAAAATTGGCTGACTTCCGTGGTCAACGAAGGTAGTGGATCGTGGTTCTGTGACACGGTCTGCGTCACTTCCTTTAGTTACCTCGGGAATGGTCAACTTCTGTGGTTGACTGAGGTAACGGGGCAAGGTTAAGGTCGCGGTTTGCGAAGTTAGGTCTCTGGGCGGGAGTCCGGTTCTTCGTTCCTGCCTTCGGTTAATCCAAAGCGTCGTGTCATAACAGGTCGGTTTTGACTTCTGTGGTCAATTCCGAACCATGTGACATTGCGGGCCGATGAGGATACCACTGTCTGCGGTGATGAAAGTTACTGGTCGGTTACCCGGTCCCAAAGTCGGCCACGGGTGCCAGGCGAACATGGTGTCGAGAACGTGACAACGTTTTCGACACCATGTTAGCGTAATCCTCTCGGTCTGTTCTCCGGAGTCGGTTAGCCGGAGTAATTTTCTTCGGTAGCAGAACGTGGTTCACGATATGCTGTGTTAGCAAGCTGGGGCGTCTGTTGGCTCCGTTATAGCAGATGTGGTTCTGGTCTGGTTCGCGATCTGCTGATGCCATGCTGGGGAACTGAGGTCGGTTGCCCAGTTCTTTCCAGGGGATTCCTTGGGGGACGTAACGGTACGGTGAAAGAACCGAACTACCCAGGCCTGACCACACGTTTCCGGGTCCGACCAAAGAATCCGGCCAACTTATGTGGTTGGCGCTTCTGGCTTATTCGTGGTTCACGTTTGCTTAAGGATCCGTAAAAAGAAGTGTTTGTTTCATCCCGTGTTGCAAGTATTCCATGTCGGTTCTCGACGATGCTGTTTCTCAGCAGGGCAGGTTCTCCGCCAGGTCGATTCTCGACTCCGCTGTTTCTCAGCTCAATGTCCCTTCCTTACGGTTGAAGTGGGACCACAGGTTCCTTATGTGGGAACCTGTTATCCCAAGGGGACTGCAATCGGCGGGTCTCCGCCGAAGTAATCCTCCTCGTCATCATCAGATTTAGGTGGTGGTCGACCAAGGCGCCGGAAGACATCAGGCTTACATGTTGCTGGTGGTTGCCCATCTTGTTGTGGGGTATCTTCCTGGCCAGGTTGTTCCGCCCGCGCCTTCTTGGCCTTCTGGACCTTCCTACGGAGCTTATGCGCGTTAGGTACTGCGCCGGGTGCCAAGTCGTCCGACATCCCTTCTCCGTATGGTCTAGAGGTGAATCCGCTAGGTAACGCTTTTTCTTCGCGGTACCACTTCACGAATTCGGCCGCATCGTCGTCTGGATCTTTGAAGTCCTTGCGGAAGGCGTATCTGGCCGCGTGCCGTTCCTGTATGTAGAGGAGGTCGCGTAACCAAACTGCCAAGATGATACTTCGCATGGGTGAACCGAGTTGTACGACGATCGTATCCAGTTCTGGTGGGATATGTGCCGTGCGACGTGCTCCCCACAGCGTGTAGTGGCAAAAGTAATTGCCTAGCCTTGCTGCGAAGACGTACCGCAAAATGGTTGCATTTCGATCTTCTGGTCCCGGTTCTTCTTCCGGCAAGTACTGCAATAAGTCCAGGGCCGCTCGAGCCGCTGCGATAATGAAGGCCGGGTGGGCGTCGGTGATGACAAATTGAGCCACGCTTTCCAGTTGATCGCGTGAGTACTCTTGAGGTCCGAGCTGACTTAAGCTCGTCCTCTCCGGTGTGGACAGAGGTACGTCCAACAGCGCCGGGTCATGCACCGAAGGCAAAGCGTTTGCTCGATTGATCGGGTGTTCCACATTAGGGTGGTCGTTCATGTTGAACTCGCCCATCCAATTGTTAAGTTGGAATCTGGTTTGGAATCCGGATCGGATGAGGAACTGACGCAGGTTTTCTACCATTCGCCAAATGTGTGGTCGGTGTCGTTCCTCGTATCCCAGGGTATTCATAATGTAGTTCGTCCGTTCGGTCGGATGTGGCATAACGACTTCGACTCCCTGTCGTCGGGCGTTATCGTAGCGAGGGTCGTCCTGGCTCGGAACCTGCACTGTTGGCATCGAGGCCATCTGATTTGCCACATCCACATCCATTTCTTCGGGTTTGTCTGCCGGTTCCGCCATGTGGGCTTCCGGTTCTGATTGGTGTTCAGGTGGGACGAAGTTCCGTTTCGACTTACTGGTTGAGTCGACGACCAGTCCCATGCTCGTCTTCTCCGGACTTGACCGTTTACCAGGTGAAGGTCGGGTTGCTTCGCTATTGCCGTGTCCGGCAGAGGTTCGTCGTTCCTCGATTCTGTGTCGAGCGTCGTGTCCGAGCCTATGTCGGAGGTCGTGTCCGGCCAATGGTTTGGCAGGTCGGCGCTGCTGTTGAGTCGACGACGCGGCAACTGGTTGTGCCGAGGATCCAGGTTGGGGAATCTCTAAGGGAACAACTGGCTGGGTTTGTGTAACCACTGGAACGACCTTCTGTGGGATCGTTGCCATCTGCTCCGCCGTTGCAGGGTAGAGAGTGACCATTTTCATGGTTCCGTCGTCCTGTCGCATCATCATTTGGATTGATGCGGATTGAAGAGGTCGGTGAATGTCTCCGACTATCACTTCTCTCACGTCATGAAGCACCTGTTCCGACTCTGAGCGGCCTTGTGTGGGCTGCTGTAGGTGAACAGTAATTTGTGGCTCATGCTTCGTTGGTGGTGGATGGACCTTCATGGTGGCAATTCTTTCGTTGACTGCCTTAAGTTTCGCACGGTCCTCCTCCTGGCGCCGCAGGTCCTGTTGCTGACGGTATTCCAGAAGCCGATGAGTCAAGGTCGGTGGCACTGTGTTAGTCCATCCGGGGTCGGAAGCGCGGTTGCGTTGAATTTCCGACAAGTGATCCTGTTCGTAGGCCCGTAACTGGTTAATCAGACGTTCGCTGCGGGCTAAACGTCGGTATGCGCTGATGTTCCCAGCGACGACGTTTATGTACAACGCCGCTGCTTGCATCGCGTCACGACGTCCGACTTGTGGGGTATGTTCATCCGAGAAGGAAATGAGGCAGTCCGCGCATGGGAGTCTGTTGCCCTGCGGAGTTGAGTTCTCTCTGCAATGCCGGCAGTCCGCCGTGTACGCCTCCGTTCGCGGCTGTTAAAAGAAAAATTAGACGATCCGTTTCTCGGATTCGTTAGCCTATACGTGTTACATCCTATGATTACAACGGTCGGGCCGGGTCGGTTCTCGAGCTGGTCCAAGGCACTTATGTGGTGCCTAATGAGGTAGGACGGGACATTCTGTTGTGTCCGAGAGGAGGTCGGTAATCATAAGTACTTATGTGGTACTCCTCCGACGTGTTCCACGTCTCCTCATCCGTTAGTCGATTCCACGCGGTTCACCTGGAGAGAGTCAGTTGACTCATTCTGTTGCTCCGAGGTCGGTGGATGCTTCGGTAAGTGTCCGTGTCGGTGTGTTGATGGGTTAAGGGCTTCGTATCTTTCTCCTTCCCGAGTCTGGTTGATGCCAAATCTCTTTTGGAAGAATCCCTTGTTGAGAACGAAGTCCAAGTCGTCGCCCAGCATGTACTTCTCGCCTCCTTTCGTTCTGTTGACGGGCTTGTACTTCGGGTCGACTAGCTGGGGTTTTCTGGCTTCCCATTCAAACTCGAACCTAGCTACCAGCTGATGTAGAACTTCGCCGCGGGTCAGTCCTTCCGGGTGCCACGACATTTCCATACACGCTTCGATGGCATGTACCCAACCTTCATAGGTGGTCGGCGCCGGGTCTCGTTTCTCCGGTGGGAACTCGTAATACATCCGCTTGCTGCTGGTGTATGTCCGTATAATTTTGCTTTCGTTATACCCAAGGTTACAGTACCGGTATACGTTGCTCTGGCTTAGTTGCCTCCAACCTCCACCGATGTCACCGATCTTATGGTGCCTGAGGAGCTGGAATGCGATCTTCGGTGTCGCAAACTTCGGTCCACAGGTCGCCAGGGCCTTCAAGGCCGCGAAGGTGTACATCCATCCCGGGTCGTATTCCGAGACGCGTGGGGGTAGAGTGTGAGCACGTTTAATGGCCACCGTCGGGTGTTTGACGTTTACCTTCGGTAGGCTAGGAATCTGTAACGGTAGGACTTCCTGGGTATCCTCGTTCCATTCCTGGAGGAGTTGATTCGGGTCGGAATCTGGTGCTAACCGTACTTGTTGACGGTAGTTCTGAGGAACGTAGACGTCACCACTATCTTCCTCCATCGGCTCGTCAGCTTCATTGCCGTTGTTGGCCGGTGGTTCGTTCTGATTATCAGAAATCTCCGGTTCACCCTGCTGTTGCGGTGCCGAAGCCGGTGGAGGTTGATCATCATCGTCGTTGTCGTCGTCCTCCGACCCTTCTGGTGTCTGATAGGTGTCGTCATCGTCCTCGTCGTCTTCTTCTTCGTCTTCGTCCTCTTCGTCGGAGGGCGTCTTCTCTTTGGTCTTCGCCGACTTCTTCGTTGATTTCGCCGGTTTAGGTTGACTCTTACGTGGAGTCTTACCTTCCGGAGCCGGTGAAGTTTCCATAGGTGAGGTCGGTGGAAGAGACTGCGTGTCTTTCGCCGCAAAACGTCCGGTTGTGGTCCGACCTGGCTTAGTTGCACTTGCTCTCGCTGGTGCTGAGGCGGTGTTGACGTATGTTACCGGTTCGAACGGTGCCCGAGGTCGGTTGGTTGGTAGTCGTTTCTGTGACGACATACCTGACGCCCGTGCAATGTTCAACATGTCCGCCGCCTCGCCGGATGGTTGTTCATCCGACTCGCTGTACTCCTCGACGATCATTTCGGTACCTTCGGGAGAGGACTGTAGGTTAATAAAGGACATCCGGAGTTTGAAATCGCGTCGTTGCTGCTCCGGTATGAACCGAGGTACTGTGTACCGAAGTGGTAAATCGCGTTCCGCGTTGGTCGTATGGAGGGAAAACTCTGCCACCATCGTTGCGATGACAGGTCCTAAGAGGCCCATTATGACGTCAATATTGCCCTGGCTGTTCTCGTACATAACGTTGTATATACGGGCGATATGTAGTAAGGAGGATCCGCGAGGGTTTCTTGCGTATCCGATGCATCTGACGATTCTCGTCGGCGGGTCGTCCAGTGCTCTGGCAGCGGCATGTTTGAGCTTTTGAATGATGTCCGGTGCGATTAACTCGGCGGTCCGTCCCCATTGTCGGTGGACCGCTACGGCTAATCCGAAGTCCAAGGCCCATGCCACTATAGCCATCATAAGTTTCTGTGTGAGCCAGGGTGAGGTCCGACCTACGATCCTTAAGTTGGTCGAGAGGTCGCGCACCAATGACTGGTACACATCTCTGCCTTCGTTTCGGGCGTTCCTAACGCTTCGGACTATTTCGACATGAAGTCGAACTGTATGGAATCCGACTGGTCGGTCGCCAGGTTGAGCGTCGGGTAGCCGCTGACGTACGTCATCAGGGGCTGGCCATTCGGAAGCGTCAGTGTCTTCTTCGTGACTCCATTCTTCATTACGATCGCCTTTGAATCCTTCGTATGGATCGGCTTCTCCATGGTCGGAGATCTCGTCATCAGGTTCCGACGGTTTCTCCGATTCGTCGTCCGAATCTTTCTTGGACGTGGAAGGTTTCAGTTGCTTGGGTGGTGGTTTAGGCGTCGGCTTAGACCTTTCGTGTAGTCTTTCGGCCTCCGTTTTGGTCACCGCAGTACCTGCTCTGGCGATCAGTTCTCGCATCCGCTGTTTGGCTGCGTCGTAGTCAAATTCCTCCTTGGCGTTCCCCTTTTTGTCCGGCTTCTGTGGGCCAGCGTCTGAGGTATCAAGGTCGTCGGAGGACTTATGCCGTTTAGCCGGGTTAGGTTTCGGCGTCTTAATTGAAAGGTCCGACTTTGGTTTAGTCGGTTCCTTTGGAGGTTGTTTGGTCGCCTCCTTTTCAGCTTCCTTTCTGGCTTCTTTCTTCGCCTTCTTCTTCTCCCTCCGTGACAACTTAGCCGAGTTAGCCGAGTTGATCACCTTTGAATCCAGTAATTCGTCCTGGATCTGCACGGAAGGTTCCCTTACTGGTTGAGGGTTCTTCATCTTGACCACCAATTGACGTGTTGTCGTGGAGGTCGACTTCGGGTCCGGTGCAAAGAGTTTCGGTCGAGTCGTAGCGGCCTGTTGTTGTGCCGCAGGTCGAACCTTCTCCGCACGGAATCGTTCTCCCATTCTTTTCATGACCTCAGCCATCCTTTGCGTAAGTCGTTCATGTTCCTTACGAACCGCGTCGGTGTTCCCAACGAGGCTAGCACGGCGTGACTTGAGTGAGTTCCAGAGTTCTTTGTCCTCTGGAAACGCAGTGTCCACACTCGCGTCCTGTTCCGACCTAGTCAGGTCCTGAACGTGCTTTAAGGCTGGGTCGTCGTGGTATTCTCGCGAGAAGTCATCAGCCGGTTGCTGCTTCTTCTTACTTCTCTTACCCGGAGCTGTTGCCGGTTCATCTGTCCGAGATTCGTCAATGACCAACTTGGCTGGTTCCGAGGTCGATTCATTCCGTGATTCAGGTCCGACCTCCTTTGGAGACGTCGTGTCCATCTCCTCCGGGGTTTGCTTTGGTTTGGTTGGAGTATTCCGGGGCGTAAACCTACGTGGCTGTTCCTTCGGAGGTTGACTCGGCATCGTTGCCGGTTGAGACGCTGCCCGGTTCGGTGAGATCTGTTTCATCGGGGACCTACTCCTTCTCGGCGTTGATTCTGCCGGTCGAGATCCATATGACGACCTGGAGCTTGTCTGTGCATCCATCAGCAGGGTCTCTTGCCAGGTTAAGTCGTCGTCATAGGTCGGGTCATCTTCGATCTGAGCACCCTTTCTGTAGTTGTGGTCAGATTCGTCGCTACTGTCGGACATGATGCATCGAATCTTCTCGGTAACCTGTTGACCGGGTTGAGGGGGCATCTCCAACGTGTAGGCTGCAGGGTTGATGCGAGGGTGTCGAAGTAGTTGGGCTGGCTTAATAATGGCCGCATCCAACGGAAGCTGTCGTAGTGCCTGTCTTCCGCACCTCACAAACATCAGTCGGCGTAGAGCCTTGTCCCTGTCCTGGATTAGCGCGTATATCCGCTGACCGAGTGCTTGTTGCTCGTCAGTGGATAGCTTTCCTAGCCTCAATCCCTCTGTTAGGTGGGCTTCGTTGAGAATCCGTTCCAGGTCATAGTTCTTGGCCTGTCGGACTAACTTCTTATGGACTCCGGACGTAAACACTGACTTTGTTACCGAGGTCGGTTTCTGTGACTGACCCGGTTGTGTTTCATCCGCTGGAGTCTTTTTCAAAATTTCCAACAATTGTTCCTTTGTTCGGACTGGTGGAGGTGAGAATAGACGTCTCCTCGGACCTTTATCATCTGCTATGGGCTCTTTATGTGAGAGTCCCGGCAGGGTTGTTGGTCGAGTGTGTCGGGCAGCTGGCTTCGGTTGGCCGTCCTGCGGTGTTGTTGGTGTTTCAGAAGTATCCATATCCACCTGTTCGAATGCACCGACCTCGAGTTCGTTCCCGAGTGGCGGTACTTCATCCATTGGTTCATCTTGTTGAACCTCTAATGGTTTGACAGGTTGGACCGGTGGCTTAAGTGTCGCCTTAATCTTCTTCGCGGGAGTTTTCAGCTTGCGTTCTGCTTCCTGTTGTTTGCGTTTGTAGAAGTCTTCCGCGAAGCTGTCAATTTTGACTTTAAGAATCCGTAACCGATCCTGATTCTTGACGGTCCGTTGCGTCTCAGGTCGGAGAATGAATCGGACCTCCTTGGTATTGTTCTCCAAGTGGCCTAGGTTGATGTCGATTTGGCAGTACTGCGGAGTCTGCGGGTCGGTTGAGTCCCGTAATTGGTAAAGTTCACCAATCAATCTGTCCGCGGTCTGCAAAGTCAACTGGATTTCGTCATCCGGTATGGATTGTGGAACCGCGAAAGGGTCCGTCGGGTTACGTGTCGACTGGATTTGTGTGATCCGAGCTCGACGATCCGTTGCTGCAGTTCGCAGCGATGCTTCAGAGGTTTCCTTTCGTTGTTGGTCACGGTCCCGTTCTTCAATGTAATCTCGGACTCGCGTCTCCAACCAGGAAGAGGTCCTTATTATATGGCCTCTGATGCCGGGAGTCTTCGGCGCGTCTGGATGGTGGAGTTGGCGGAGGAACTTTACGTTAGTGCCCCAGGCCAAGATGTCACGGTCCAAGTCTTGTGCTAACCGGCTGTTGGAATCACAAAAGATTCGACGGGCTCTCATTTCTGTGATGAGTTCCATCGTCTGATTCACCAGGTTAACCAAGTGAGGTGGTGCGCTTGTTGGCATCGTTCCTGGGTCCGGTATTGCTGACATTATTCGAGCTTCGGTTACAGGGGACATAGGTCGGTCGCTAATGTCCGCTGGCTTAGGCTGAACCGTTCCTACTGTTGAGGTCGGTGGGGCCGGTCCTGTTGTAGAGGTCGGCTGAGTCGAGCTAGTCGAGGTCGGTGCTGACTGCTGACTTTGAAGTGCGGCAATTTCTGCCGTTAGTTCGCGGACTTGTTGTTGCGAAGACTTCAGTCGGTCTTCAGCGGCTTTCTTGTCGGCTGCCTGGGCTGGATCATTGTCATCCATGCCGGCGAGTCGTACTGTCATGTTGACGACGATTTCTTCTGCGTAACTCAAAGCGCTTCTTAACGTAGCCAAATCCTGTTAAGGTGGCTTCGGCTGAGCCGGTCCTACCGTTGAGGTCGGGCTCTGGTTTGCTGCTATCCGAGTCATCATTCTACGATGACCTTCAGTACGCAGTTTGTCGATTTTGTTTTGGAGGTCAGCGACGCGTATCTGCGAGAATCTAAGTTGATCCTGCAGTGCTCTCTTCACGTTGGCCATTGTTGGGTCGTGGCCTTCCATCTTGTTGATCTGGACCTGGAGGTTGGCGGCTATTTGTTCTGCCCGGGCGAAGTCCGTCTTCAACCTCTTCATTTCCTCCCGGTCAAGTTCGCCTTGTGTTTAAAGCTTGGATTCGCCTCCAACATTTTCCACAAGTCATCAACTCGCCTGGAGCAGATGGTGTGCTGTTGTTCCAGCGCTACCTTCAGGCGTTCTTCTGACTTGTCTGCTGAGTTGAGGTCACGAAGCTGTTTAGCCAGGTTCTCCAGCACGTCTACAGCTTCTCGGTACTGATTTTCAACCTCATCCAGGTCGACCTCTTGTTGGTCTCTGGCATTTTCGACAAATTCGAGTCCGTCGGCTGGTGCCGGTGATATGGCTGGGGAGGGCTCCGCTTCAGGTGGCGTTGCCTCTCTGGCTGGTGCTTGTGTTAGCACCGGCTGATACCGTTTAACATGGTCGATTATCGACCGGAGGGCTTCCTCCAACCGTTCTCTGGGTTGGCCACATGTTGGGACGCCCCATTCGCTAAGTGTTTCAGCGAAATCCAGCTCGATCCGCAGGTGTCGATCCGTTCGTTCGAGGTCGGTCACTTTCGTTGGTGACATCGGTCGATTCAGCTGGTAATTGTAAATTTCGGCCAAGTCCCGTCCAGCATGGTTGATTGTTTCAACATGCTTTAAGACGTCAGGTATCGGTGTCGTCCGTACCAACGTCATTACTGCTGTTGTGGTCGGTGCTGGCCGTTGAGGAGGTAATGGTGTGGCAATCCGAGTACACGACGATTCTGAGTCGAGGATTTCCACGATCCTTTCAACTACCGACCTGAGTTGTCGGCTTTCAGTGTCGTTCGGATCGACCTTATCGAAGAGGTCCTGGGCTTGCTTTAAGTAAGCAGCCGGGGTGTCGATCTTCTGACGTGCCGTTCTAATGGCATCTGGGTCCGTGGGCGTCAGATGTACATATGCCCGTTGAAGGTCGTCGAGCCGGTCCCATCCATCCGAAATGTGGGTGGATATCCGGGTTTGGCGGTCTTCCTGTACTTTGTTGTGCGGGGCCGTCCTCGGCGACGTCACTGGACTTGCTGACTGTGTGGAGAAGTCCGGGGATACCACATAATTCCTGTTCGGTAGGGGTATCTGGGATGGCGGGTTCTTTTCAAAGAGATTTTGTCTCTCAATCCACTCGACCGCCATCCGAAGCTGGTGTTTCTCCTGCACCGTTGCGGTTGACGGGTCTTTCTTGACCAGGCCCTCTGCGAGCTTTATGTAAGCTCGGAGGTCGGCAATTTTGGTCAAGGCCCTTGGTTCGGTGCCCAGCAAGACGCGTTCGTAGATTGTCCGAAGCGTTTCTTTACCTTCGAGAATGGCTCTCCAAGCTGCTTCTGTCTGCTTGGACTCCTCCGTTTGGAGTGCCATTGCTTGATACTTCCTATCCCGGTTTTGGGGAACTTGTTGTTCCGCCATTAAAGGTTCGTTCTGGATCAGAGTTTTTAATCGCTCCAGGATGTTAATGAGCCGTTGAGCTTCGTCGTCCGTTGTTGGTCGACCTCGGCTGCTAAGGCGTTCTGCCGAGTAGATGGCTCTATCCAGGTCGGCAAGTCGTTGTGCGTTGCCGATTACCTCGCCTAAATCCATGATGTGTTCATCCATGGTCCATACCTGGCGAAGTCGTCTGGCCTCGTGCAGCGTGGAAGCGATGGCCACGGGGTCGGGTATCCGTAGTTGTTCGGATCGCCCTTCTGACGCTTCTAAGTTTTGGGAATACTGGGGGTACTGGTCCATTAACTGCCGAAGGTGAGCTATCTTCTGGTGGAAGGTCGCTAAGGGCAGTTGTTCCTTGGGGATGCCGTTCTTGATCACGTGTTGGATCTGGGCATTGGTTTTCTTAATATCTTGGGAGTCCCTTCCCAGTCGGGTTGACTCGTGCAGTTCGAGTCTCCGATCTTGTCCGACCGCCTCCATTCGGGTCATCATTATGTCTGATACCCGCTGGAGATACTGTAGTTCCTGTATAATCGGATCTACTACCGCCTCCTGTTGGGCCGGTGGGTTCGGTGCTGGTTGAGGTTGCACGTTCGGCATATTGGGCACCGTAGCTGGCGAGGTCGGACTCAGCTGAACCGGTTGTATCTGCTGAGTCGGGGGACAATGGCGAGTTCCGGGGGCGGTGTTCCTCTTTCTCGATTTGTTCATCCATATCCCTCATATATGGTCCCAACCAATTAGTTGGTCCATGACCTCTTTCCATGCGGCATGGTTGTCAGGTTGTTCAGTAGACAGCTTATGTAGCGTCTGTCTGAGTTCAACCGTTTCGTTCCACGCGTCTTCTCGTTGTTGTCGGAGTTCGTCCAACTTCGATCGTTTCAGCTCAGCATCCCTCCGCTTTCTGCGTTCCATGGCCTCCGCGAAGGATGTCCGACTACCAGGCTGTGTGGTAGACGAGGTCGGTTCCTGTGGGGTGGGCGTCGATGCGTTGACGGTGGAGGCGGACGTCGGTTGGGCCGCTCGTTGGTTCCGAATCGCGAATATATTCGTGTTGTCGTTAATGAAGGTCTGGAGTCCGGAGATTCGATCCAGGATTTCCACCCTTCTGTCCAGGTAACCAGGAGTTGTCGGTGTAATTGTCGACAACTGGTGCGTCAAGTCACGCGCCTGGTCACGAGCGATTTGGTCGAGTTTCCGTAACTCTCCCGTTGGTATCGACCTACTTTGCGTAGAGGTCGGTATGGGAAGTTCAGTCGGTGGTGGCGGGGAGGTCGCGGCGGTACGACTTGTGGTCGTTGCCAGTACAGTCCCATGTGGGGCCTGTCCTCCGTACTGACTCAAGTGCTGGTTAAGCGACTGAATCAAGTACTGTGCCACCTGTGGATTCCCCATGGAATCGGTTGTCCCGGGAGTCCGATGTGAGTCGGTGAGACTGGTCCCGTAAGCGGTAAAGGTGGAACCATTCCCGCAATGCTGAATGTTCCAAGTCGGGAGGTGATAGGGTATTGTTTGGCCCTATCGCGCTGAACGTTCGAATCGCGTTGGTGACGTCGGAGTTATCGTTCCCATTCCTCCCGACACTGGCACGTATCGAGTTACAGGTCCAGCCCATGTCGGCTGGCTCGACGCCAAAGTAGGCGTTGTGAAAATCGGCGGTGGTACGTTCACCATTCCAGGCACTAACGTAGGCACTGGATAGGTCGGACCAACCATTGTTGGTACCGGCCATCGGTAAGGTTGCGTTTGACCGTGGGTCTCCCGCAGTTACCGTAACGGGTTGGTTACCGTTCGCGCCATAGTTGACGAGGAGTCCGCCAGTAGTAAATCCAGTGTTCGGTGGCAGATACTGCGGTGGTACAGGTCGATATTGAGGGCTTCGTTCTGGCCCGACCGTTAAACCTGCAAAGACATTAGCTGTATCGTTAGCATGCGGGTTATGTACCTGCGGCAGCGGTGTATTCGTTGCCGACCGCGAATTATCCGATCGCGAAGTCGAGCGATGGTGAGGCTGGTACGGGTGCGATCGGTTCGATCCGCTACCACTACGTCCACTGTTGGATCCGCTAGAAGGTGGGTCGTTACGTTGTCGGCCCGACATTGTTGTCTGCTGTTAAGGAGAGGAATACGGCGCGTTAGAATTCTACCAACTCCCGTAAATTCAACTGAAGAGGTTCCATTTCGACACCAGAGGTCGGCCTATACCTAGTAGTTACTTTTGACTACCTATAACTTATTCTAAGTTATGCCTATGGCCCTATGACTGAGTCTGTTCTGTTGTGACTGCTTGTTTAGGTGTCTTTGATTTTGCTGTTTTGACTGGTTTCTCCGAGTCGGCTCGTCCTTCCGAAATTCTATCGAGGATCTCCTTGTGAGCTTCGTCTTCAGCGACTTCAGTTTCCTCCAGCACTTGTTGTGCTGTCAGCTTCGGTTTCTTAACCGTTCCGATCTTCCGTTTCGGCTTGGGCGGTCCGACCTCCTGGTCGGTCACTTCGACTTCCGTGGTCGGTGCCGCCGGGTCGGTTGATTTAACCGTCCTTTTCTTGTGAGTCCTTTTTGGCTTCGTTGGTGCGACTGCCGGGTCGGCCGCTTCGACTTCTGTGGTCGGTGCCGCCTGGTCGGTCGTCTTATCCGACTTCTTCTTTCTTGCCGGTTTAGTCACCGACCTCTTGGATTCTTCCGTGGGTTGATTGGATGGCTGAACCGGTTCTTCGGACTTGTTGTCCGACTCCTTAGGCTTCTCCGAGGTCGGTTCGGCTGGTTCATCCGGTATCACATTTTGCTTCTGCAATTCCTGCAGGGCTGGTGTCTCGAAGTCCATCGGCGGTTTCTTCCGAGGTCGACCTCGACCTCTTTTCTTAACCGTTACTTCGGGTTGGTCGGTTAAGTCCAATTTCTGCGATTGTTCGATGGTTACTTCGGGCTTTTTAGTCGACTTACTGGTTGCCTTCCCTTCTGTGGGGTCGGTTCCCAGGTCGTTATCCGGCTTCTTTTGACCAGATGACCGAGTTACTGGTCGACGTGCGTCGGCTGGAAAATGTTTCACTCGGTCGACGGCTACGGTGTCTTCCCGTCCGTCCTCACTTCGGAGTAGTAGATTGTTCGGGCCAACGTAGCTGATGACCGTCCACTCTCCGTCGTATCGTTCCATCCTGGCGGGGTCCTTAGTTGGGAATTCCACCGTTACCTTATCCCGTGGTTTGAAGGTCGGTGATGACTTCTTCTTATTATAAACTTCGGCGCTCCGTTCAAAGGCTTCATCAATGTTGATGCGCGCAATTTCGTGAGCCATCTGAAGTCGTTCCTTTATCCGCCTGATGTAATGTTCCTTATCCGTATACTGTTCCGGTGCATTTGTTCCGGCCACTAAGTCCTGTGGCATGGTCATTTCCCGACCATACAGCATATGGTAAGGTGAAAATTTGGTCGAGGCATGGACTGCTCTGTTCATCCCGCAGACGACGTATGGTAAGGCTCTGTGCCAACGGTGTCCGTCCTTTATGTTGCAGAACTTTCGTATTCCGTCCCATATCGTCTGCATTTGCCGTTCGACTTGTCCTTGACCTTCCGGGTGATAGGCCGTTCCAAGCGTGTGTTGGATGCCAAAGATCCTCGCAACCTTGGCAAATGTTTTCGCCGTGAAGTGCGTCCCTCGGTCCGAGTGGATGAAGGTCGGCATTCCGTACTTCAGCAGGACATCTTCCACAAAGAACTTTTCAAATTCCTTCGCGGTGTTTGTTTTGGTTGCCCGGGCGATGGTGAACTTCGTCAGCTGGTCGGTTACCACTGCGATGTATTGGTATCCTTTCGTCTGCGTTCGAGGTAAAGGTCCTTGAAGTCCGCGTAGATACGATACCAAGCTTCACCAACTTCCATCTTTTGGAGTTTACCCGGTGGGGACGTCGGACCTTGTTGGCCAAAATGCACTGTCGGCATTTCCGAATGTATTCGAACACGTCGGTTGACATCCGTTCCCAGTAGTAGCGCAACTTCAATGCTTCTACGGTTTTATCGCGTCCGAAGTGGTTTCCGGTTTTCCCGTCATGTAGCGAACGTATGATGTTAGTTCGCATGAAGAGAGGTACGACGAAGCATCGTTCCAGCTTGTCGTTTATTACCTTCAATCGATACAGGAGTCCTTGAGCCATCTGGTAGTGCTCGGTGTACTTCGACTTGTAGTCGAGTTTATCCAGGTTCTCCAGTTCATCGATAATTTTCCTCAGGTGCGGGTCTCGCAGCTGTGCTTTCCGCAATTCCGCGTTCGTTGACACGGGCGGTACGAGTATATCGCCATGTGGGCTCAACTCGTCCGTCTCTTCCGCCGTATTTGCGGTCCGGATGGTCGGTTCCAATATGTTGAGGTCCGACGTCTTCGGAGCTGGTACGTTGACGACCCGTACTTCTGTGGTACTTAGGTCATCCCAGTCCGAGATGACGTTACATCCGGGAAGAGGTGGTGGGAGTGGAATTTCCGGTGGTTCCTTCTCATCCCTCTTCTTTTTCCTGTAAGCGTTGTCCTTCAGACGTCGTAGGGTCCGTATGGTGCAGACTTTAATTTCGTCCTTAAAATCTTCAAAGTTAGGCACCTGATCCAACTCTTCGTGTGGATCTTTGTCATCACTCCGCTCGAGTGGCCACCTCGACAAGGCGTCCGCATTGTCGCAGAAGACTCCTGGCTTATACTTGATGGTTATGTCCCGCCCTTGCAAAGCCAGTGCCCATCGTGTTAGTCGAGGGTTGATGCCAGGTCGGTTTGACTCGCATCTGAGCAGATTCTGCAATGCTCGGTGATCCGTTTGTACGGTGAAAGGTCCATGGTCGATGTAGTGCTTAAATTTTTGCACTGCCCATACCACGGCCAAACATTCCCATTCTGTGACTCCATAGTTGAGTTCAGGTCCGTGTAGGACTCTGCTGGCGTAGGCGATCGGATGTCCGTCCTGGGATAACACCGCGCCAAGTCCGGCTCCGCTTGCGTCACATTCAATGACGGTCTCTTTTGTCGGGTCGAACTTCGCCAGTACGGGCGCTTCTGTTAACGCCTTCTTGATTTCGTTGAACTCAGCCGTGTGGGCCTCCCTCCAATCCTTTTTGATGTTTTGGTCCTTCCGTAGGAGCTCGTACATCTTTGATGTCTTCTGGGCGTATCCTCGGATGAACTTACGGTAGTAGTTAGCCAATCCCAGGAACGACCTCAGTTGGCGTTCTGTCCTCGGGTAATCATGTTGAGCTATGGCTGCTACTTTTCATCGTCGGTTTGGACTCCGTCTTTGCTAAGGACGTGTCCGAGGAACAGCATTTTATCCGTTCCGACCTCGCATTTGGAGGGCTTAATGGTGAATCCGGCATCTCTGAGGCATTCGAGGGTCGCTCGGAAAGCCTCGACAAAATCTTCGAAAGTTTTGCCGAAGAAGATGATGTCGTCAATGTATGCAAACACGCCTTTCTTCCGGGCTGATGCCGTTATCTTATCCATATGCATCTGGAAGGTCGCTGGTCCGTTGCAGACTCCAAATGGCATACGGTTGAATCTCCACATTCCCTCCGGTGTTACGAAGGTTGTGTAGTCCTTGGAGTTTTCGTCCATGGGAATTTGCCAAAAGCCGGACTGACAGTCTACTTTACCGTAGTACTCCATTCCGGCGCACTGGTCCAGTAGCTCGTCCGGGTTCGGTAACGGGTAGTTATTCTTCTTTGTTACTGCATTCAACTTTATGTAGTTGATGCAGAAACGAGATCCCAACCGTGCCGTCTCCGTTCCGTTTCGCGGCTAAGACGACGGGGAAGCTCCATGCAGCCGATGAGGGTTCGATGACTCCTTGGTCGAGCATCTCCTGTACGTGTTTCTGGATGAACTCCTTCCTTTCCAGCTTGTTCTGGTGGGGTTCATCTTAATCGGCTGTGCACCTTGGACGTCGATGGTGTGTGTTACACCTTTGACATCTCCATATGGTTTCTTTGAGGTTGGGAAGACGGTCCGGTATTCCCAGGCGACTGCCTTAAGTTGGGCAAGTTGCTCATCGGTTAAGTTCTTACCGAAGTTCATGGAGTCGATGATTCTTCGTCGCTCCTCCTGGGATTCCGCGTCTTCTTCCTCTACTTGAGCCGAGCGTATTCTCGCTTCTTCGATTCTCTGGTCGTCCGTCATCATTTGGAACGGTTCGACTCGACCCATGGGTGCACCTTTTCGTAAGGTGACCTCACGGTGAGTGTGGTTGGCTACCATGATGGTAAATCGTCTCCCATCATGTTTAGTTACGCCATCCATCATTTCGACTCCGTCTCGTTGGGGTCGGATCCACCAAGGTACATGAGTTTCTGTCCGGTGGCTACTGCAACATCCATTACGACATGCACTTGGGTTATCGCCCGAGGTAGGAGTTTCACTTTCCGTTGAGCTCTAACCTCGTCGCCTCGAAGATTTCAAATTTCGGCGATGGCTTTGGTTCCGGCTTGGGTGGCCAAGTCTTGGCAATTCCAAGTGGGAGTTCCCATTCGACGTACTGGTTGTCGATATCCGGTTCGAACATGTCGCTGTATTGCATATGGCCAAGTTTTATGCCCTTCTTCAATATTCGCGGTAGGTGAGTCATGTTCTGGATGTTTATCCAGGCCGTGTCGATCTGAGGTCGGATCTCGATCTTAGCTTCTATCGGTCGGATAGGTCGGTGCTTCCGCCGTAAAGTGTAGAAGTAGATGGGTCTCATCGGGTCCATTGGTTTGGCTGTCCGTACCTTGATAGAACACGTTGAGTAAGGTGGAAGAGACTCGCTCGCTGTTAAAGACCACCTGTCGGTCTAGCGGCTTCGAGTCGATGAACGGGTCCAGTGCTAGATGATGGACTTGTGGGTGCTTGTTGCCCAAGTTCAACTCCGTAATCGAGTTAACTTTTGCAATCCGGACCTTCTGTGGGCGCGGTTGCTCCGACTTCTGTTGGTCAGTTAAGTTAACCGAGGTCGGTTGTTCGGTTGACAGCTGCTGGTTACTATGGTTGGAGGTCGGAGGTCGTGTTCCTCCGGTTGGCCTCCTCAAATTCCCGTAAAATTTGAAGTTGTTCGAGTTCCGCTTGTTGTTCGACATCGACTGGCTTTTCCTGTCCGGTTTGTTCCGGGGGAGGGTCGACTATGAATTCAGTGTGGATGATGGACCGCAAGGCTTTTGTCAGCCGGACGTCATAGGTCGGTTCTTCGTCCTCCTCGGATGAGTCATCCGAGTCATCCTTCCGCGGTTTATCCGACCTGCAGTTTCGTACTGACGGGTCGAATTCCTCATCATCATCCTCTTCCTCGGATTCTTCCGAAGGTTGGTTATCGGAGTCTGTGTCCGGTGAATCGCTCGAACTTTGTACGTCCGAGACGTCCGAGTTATATTCCTCGGATTCTTGCTCGTCTTCAGGGTTAGCGTCAGGTGTGTTGCCGTGTCCGACTTCTGTGGTCGGTGGCGCACTACCTTCTCCGACTTCCGTGGTCGGTGCACCCTGGTCGGCCGTTTCCTTCGGTTGGGTCGGTCGACTCTCTTCGTCCTGTTTCTCCAGGTCGGATGGCTGTGAGCTTATGTTGCTCAGCCATTGGTTAACTACCGACTTGGTCTTCCGGCTTGAGTTTGCCTTCCGTTCTGGTTGCGGAGGGCTGGTGACGACGGTCTGCCGTCAACCCAAGTCAGGTCATGATGGGTCTTCAGCGTCCGGATGACTCCATCAATATTATCGTTGCAAATTATGCAGCGATCAGGTCGGTCAATTTCGCCAATTTGCGTGTGCTCAGTTGGCTTCTTCAGGTCATTGACGAATTTGACTTCCTTCGGAAAGTGTTCCGTGATTGGCGGTAACGGGTCGGGGATCGTCCTTGTTATTGAGGTGTCCTCGCCGTACCGTTTCCAAAACGCAGTTGTAGTCGATTCTCCGTACAACTGTACTTGTCGCATGTAACTGAAGAGTGCTCCGCCTAGTTCTTGGCAGGGTATCTCCAGAGGGCGTGGTACTGGAAGTCCGTATTCCATGTACTGCCGATGGATTGGGACTCGTTCGTCTTCCCATTCCCAAGCTTCATCGTCGATGTCTTCGGCGAGGGCCAATACAGGTTCGCATGTCCGTTGTGCTTCCTGTATCTGGTCCGTGGTCACCGCTCCGTTCTGTTGGAGAGTGGCCATCATCTCCAACGTCCGTCGGTCGAGAAAGTGTTGTATTCCCGTAAACCAAGTCCGGTACTTTTGTTGATTCTAAGATGGCATCCGCTTCCGTTGCGGATGCCTCTGGTATCGGGATAGACTTTACTGCCGTCTTCAGTATGCGTTTCTTCGGACGTAGTTTTCCAGTTCGTATCCTTTCTTCGTACGCTTCAATGGCGTTGTGCAGTTGCATCTCCTCGATCAGAGTCCGGTTGGTATCCCGCAGTCACGGCAAAATGTTGGGGATCAATCGGGATCCACTCCGGGTCGTTTCGGGTTAGGAATGGGCGTTACTGAAAGTGAACTTGGAATGAAGGTAATCACATCCAAGTAACACTGGGATATCCGCGTTGTTCGGTTGAACGTGGAAAGTATGATGGCTCGTAAATCCCTGCAGCGTTACCGGTACGGTGCAACAGTGAGTTACGGTGAAGGCAACTTGTCCGCCTACGCCAAGTATCCGAGTGTAATGGCCAAGAGGTTGCATTGGCAGGTCGTTTTGTTCGCAGAATCGTTGTTCGATCAGCGAAGTCTCTGCTCCTGTGTCGAGCATCGCCATGGTGGGCGTCGGTCCGATCTGGATTACGTGTGTCCAGGCTCTGACCGTCTTCGGTTTCTTGTGAGTCCCTTTTTCGAAGGTCACTTCCCGTACAGTCGGCGTGATGGGAATTAAGAGACTGATCCGCCTTCTGTTGGCGTCAGCGTACCTTGGATTGGTTCCACTTCGGTTACGACCACTTCATGTGTCTGAGGTCGGTTAGCTTCTCCGTCCTCCAGCACGTCGGTGGGAGTTTCGAACCGTCGTGTTTGTTCTCGTATCCGTTCTTCTATCGAGGTTTCTGTTGGCCTCACTTGCGACCATATGTAGTCAAGGTTGACGAACGTCGAGATCCGGCTACTGTTCTAGCCGGTTGAGGTTGTTGCTGGGAGAGGTCCGACTCCTGCTGCAGCCAGTGAGCGGGTGCCTGTGCTTCCAGAGGACTGTTTCCCATATTTCGACTTCTCCTTCCGATTCTTCGGTGAGGTCGATAGCTGCCATTGTTGCAGCGTATCTATCCGTTGCGCGTCGGATGATACATTGGGGAAGTTTCTGTTGCCCCTTTGCGTGAATCGGCGTCCCGGTCCTCCGCGTCTTGGCCTTGTCTGGGCTGCTCGGTTGGGTTTCTTCTCACCGGCAGTCCGGTCCAGCTTCCGTGGCCGGTCCGTCCTGCGTCACTTTCTGCGGCGGGCGGCGCAGTCACATTGTTCGTGCTGCGTAGGTCGGGCATTTCTTGCGTTCCGACCTCCGACGTACCAATGCCAAGTTGAGGTATTGGGTCGGCCGGTCCGGGCAATCCCTGCGTTCCGGCCTCCGACGTTCCAACGCCGAGTTGATGCGCTGGGTCGGGTGAGTCGGGCATTCGTTGCGTTCCGGTCGGATCTCGAATTTGCCATTGTTAACAAAATTCCGAGTCGTTCTGCCATTGTTCTGGCCGTTGTGGCTTCATCTGTTGAAGCCATCAATGCGTTGACGAATTCTTCTTCCGTGCTGTTATGGTCAGACCTAGTTGTCTGACCAAGGCATCCATCCGTTGGATGACTTCCCTTCTGTTGTGGGTATGGGCGATTCTCTCCGGTTAAAGTGAAGTTGGTTAGTAGGGTTATCCTTGTCCGGTGGTTCGGTGGGATGTCGCAGGTCGAATGAGTCACCGGGGCTCATCGACCTTAGGCGTTTCGAGGAGTTTCCCGAGCCGGCCCATTGTTGGGTGACGGCGAGCCAAAGGCTGATGTGGCGGTAGCATTTGCCGCTGTTCCGGAGATCCTGTTGACCTCCACCGCTATTCCGCGGTTTCCGCCCGACCCATTTCCTGAGCCGGCCTGCTGGTTTCCGTTACCAGCACCGCCCGAGCCTCCTCCTTGTTGGCGTTGGCGCGGGGTGGCACGATCTGTGCCGAGTTCGGGTTGGCCGAACCCAACGGTCCTCCCGTCAGGTATCGCGTATGCCAATCCTCATACCAGCGGCGATTCGGGTTGTCCTGCGAGTGCCGATGAACGCGCAGCGCCTGGGGAGTGGTTCCCGAACTTGCAGAAGTGGCAAGTAAAGCTGTCCGCCAGCGTCCACTGAAGGAACAGTTGTTCCATCTTATCCGCATAAGTCGTAAACTGCCGAGCACCTTGTTGTGCTTGGGAAGGTCGGTTACCCTGTTGGTTTCCGCCTCCGCCGCGGTTAAAGTTACCGCGGCCGCGATTTCCGCCGCCACGTCCTTTTCCGCGACCATAACCTCCGCCGCCGAATCCTTGTGTGGGATTCTGGCCGTAAGCGGGGTATCCCTGGTTTGGGTTTTGGTTATAGCCAGAATTTCCGTTATTCTGGTTACCTCCAGAGCCAGGACTTTGGCCTCCGTAGTTGTTTACTGGGGCTCCGGCTGCTGGTTGGGGTGCTGCCAAGTTGACAGCTGCCACTCCTGCCCAGGTCGGTTGCTGGACCGGCATCATTTGCGCTGGTGGCGTTATCGGTGTGGTCGGTTGCACGTATGTTGCCGAGGGACTTTGATATCCCGGCATCATGTATGGCTGGTACACTGTTTGTGCTGGCGCCTGCGGTAAAGGAGCTGGTGTAGGCGTTGTTGCTCGGACCCGGGCATAGTCGGTATCCCGTGATCCCTTCGCCACGTCGTACATCTCCTTTCCGTTTACGAACTGGCGTATGTAGTCACGCAGTTCTACCGGGGTTGCCGGCATACGAATCTCCAAGGCTTCTCGTAGCTTGGGTTCGTGGATGTTGTCCTTCAGATGGAAAAGTGCCATCTGGTCCGTGATGGTGTCACATCGGGACTTGATGTTCATCATGGCGTCATAGTACTGTTCTGGCGTCTCTTGTCCAAAGCGGTACTTTCGTTTGGCCATGGCGGTTACGGCGTTAATTTCCTTGTTTTTGTCGCCGAACCGTTCTTCGAACTTAGCCAACCAAAGGTTGACTGGCCATCCTCCGGCTGGTTCACTGCCGGCGGTGTCCCTATGCCATTGTGCGGCCTGGCCTTCGAGTCGTGAGATTAGGTCTGTCATGAACGTGTGATCCGATTCATGCCATTCTTGTGCTTCCGCGTAGAATCGACGGATTTGTTTCAACCATCCCTCGAGTTTGTTATGGTCGCCGTCGTATTCCGGCAATTTCTGCTTACGTCCGCGGGCACACGCGGATCATCGTTTCCTGGAATGCCCGGTTAGCCGCTTGTTGGGCGTCCATGGCAGGCGGTGGGGAGGGTTTGCTTCCCAACCTTGTTCCGCGTATCCCCGACCTGTTGGTCTGGGTAATGCTGATGCTGTTGATCCGGGTATCCATAATTCTGTTGTTGTGGATATCCTCGACCTTGTTGGTCTGGGTATGCCCGACCTTGTTGGTCTGGGTATCCCCGACCTTGTTGGTCTGGGTATCCAGCCGGTACGGTTCCGGCTGAGGAGCTGGTGCTCGTGGTGGCCGTTGTGGCTGTTGGTAGAATCCCGGTGGAAGGTCGTTCACCTTCCATGCTGACTTCTGAACGGCCTTCTCGGTGGTGCCCGACCTTCTGTTGGTCGGAACCGAGGCACGTTCTGCGAGTCTTGTGGGTAGTCGGCGGGAGGGCGTTCCGGATTCGGTTGTCCGCTTCGTCCTCCTTGGGGAAGGTCATTATTGTATGACCTAGCTCGTGTCCGCTGATAATCGGAGTCGCTTATCGTTAAGCGTCCGAAGTCATCCATGTTGGGTGTGAGCCTGTTCGCTCTCCCAGTCGCCGTCCTGCGCCCCATTGGTTAGGCGCTGGTCCATTCAGGTGGGACGTGGTGGGCGCTGGCGCATGCGTCGATGTGTGCGTCTGCATACGTGGTACTCGTGTAGTACCTAACGTGGCCGTCGTCGTTGTCGGCACGTTTGACGTTGGCACATGTGGTGCTGCAGTCGATGTATTCCGTTCAGGTTCTGGACGGTGGGGCAGAGGCTGTTGCTGCGGGGGAGTTCCGATGAGCGGGTTAGTTGTCACCACGCCCACGAAGAAGTTCTGTTCCTTCTTCTCCTCTTTGGGTTTAATGTCCCACAGGATATCTCGGACTGTTTGCGACGGTTCAAAGTGGAAATCCGCTGCCATCGAAGTCCTGTAGGATGGAGGCTCCGTCCTGGATTGTTCCAGGTGTTTCGTTTCCTCCTGAAGGCATCGTACCTCCGTATCCAAGTCGTCGGTATACGTGGTCATCTCGTCAATATATCGATTTAAGTCATCGATATATTTATCCGCGTCCAGACCGTAGTTGTACAGGTCGTTTTCGCGGACTTCCAAGTGTGCGATGCGATTCTGTTGCGCTTCGTACACCTTCTGGGCTTCTGCCAGGCTGTGTTCCAGCTGTGCTCGGAGTCTTTGTTCCTCCTTCAGCACGTCATTTGAGTCCATAGACCTGGTCGGCCAGTTGGGCGTTTGCTTGTTCCAGGTCGGTGGTGGCTCTACTTCGGTCGGGTGAGGCAGGTTGCTGGCCGTAGTGAGCCATTAGCTGTCGTCCTGCCCTGACCAGGAGAGTTTCCATCTCCCTTTCGAGTTGTTCGATTCGATATTTCTGCCGGTCGACCTCGTCGTCGGCCTGCTTGAGTTCGACAATGTATCTGTCGACCTCGTTCCGGTACACTTCGGCCTCTTCATTGGCCTGCTTCAACTGTTGGTGGAACGTCCCTGCTGCCAGTTCCGATTCGACCAAGGCTGTTTGTGTGTCAGCCAGGTCTTTTTCCACGGTGGCAAGGCGTCTCTTCAGTTCGAAGACCGATTCCACTGACGTTGCAAGTGTACTCCGGAGTCGTTCGATCTCTTCGAAGTCGTACCGACATGGGTTGTCGGACCTCTTGAGATGACTCTCAGGATGTTCGACGCGGCGCTGTTGCGCAGCAATGCCATTGTTGGCCTCAGCTAGTTCCTTCTCCCATCGCTTCCGTTCGAGCTTATGGGTGTCCTCCGATCGCGACATCTGATTTTCCGTGGAGTTAACGATTTGGTCGGCCAGGACGATTTGTGTTATCAAATCCTGGCATCGTTTCCGGAGTCGATCGATGTCTTCGATCTTTTCTGGAGGTGTGGATGCAATCCACTTCCGTGCCGTGTACTCAAGCGTGCTTGCTTGGTACCTGTGGTTACCCAAGTAGGTGCCACTGGCGTTCGGAAGAATCCATCCCGGCTGCTGGGACGTGACACTTGTGTCGTCAAATACGTCGTCCATGGGTGGTGGTGTTCCACTACCCGAGTCGCCAAGTTCGAACATGAGTGGCGACCTCTTTAGTCGACAGGAGTCGACTTGTTGGCGACTTCACCTTCGGTTGAGTTTCTGTTGCTCGGGTCGACCTGCTTTCCGTTGGCGAAGGTCGACTTGACGGTGAGATGGCCTTTTCGTTAGGCATCGGTATGTTGGTTGGTGATCCAGCCGGGTGAGGTCCACTTCGTGGTGGGGCTTCGGTTTCTCCCGTTTTGGCCGGTAGTTTAGGCCACTGGATATCCATATCCGACCTTGTATCGACTGGCTTCTTTTCCAGGGAGGTCGGTTGTACTTGACCGACTTTGCTGTTGTCCGACCTCTGAGGTCGGTGGAAGTGCCGACCTCAGTTCCGACTTGTGTTGTCGGACGAGGTCCGACCTCCATGGTCTGCCTTTGTTGACCGACCTTGGTCGGTGGAAGTAGTCCGACCTCAGTTCCGACTTGTGTTGTCGGGTGAGGTCCGACCTCAGCAGGTGGCTTCTGTTGACCAACCTCCTTGGTCGGTGGACTTCCATCCTTCTTGGTTGGCGAAATCCTCCCGACTTCTGTTGTCGGTTGGACTTGGCCAACTTCCTTGGTTGGTGATTGCTGTAGTCTTCTAACCTCAATTCCAACTTGTGTTGTCAGATGAGGTCCGTCCTCCGGTTGAGGATAACCGACCCCCGAGGTCGGTTTCCGTTGACCGTCCTTAGAGGTTGGTGAAGCCCTACCGACTTCTGTGGTCGGTTGGACTTGACCGATTTCCGTTATCGGTTGCTTCTCTCCGACCTTCAAGGTCGGTGAAGTCGCTCTACCCGAGTTGGGCGATGTCGACCTCTTCACGTCATCCGTCTGGTTGGGTGATGTGTCCGGCGTCGGTGACTTTCGTAGTCGTTACCGACTCCTGAGCTTTCTGTGAGCTCAGTTGAAGTCCTTCTGTTGAGTCCGTAGAGGTCGGTACACCATGTGGGTGTTCCGCCTCGGCATGAACAATGTGGTCTCAGCCTGCAGATGCTCCATTTCCCCCCGGTCGGGTGGGACGGGGCTGCTAAGCCAGCTCGAGGCTCGAGGAACGTCTTGTCGTGGGCGTCCTCGAAGCTGTCATCGGACGTTGGGTTGGAATCGGCGAGGAGGATCCGCTCGTTGCGCTTCTCCCTTGCCTCGGCTGACTTCGTTGAGTCCGTTGATGACGGCTGACTTTATCCTGACCGGAGTGCCGTAGTGCATACGGCGCGTTGGAGGTCAGGCGCCGCGATAGTCCGTGTTGAACTTTCGGGCGTATTCGTTTTCCTTCGGGTTCGACATTGTCGGGTCAGGTCGGTTCAAGTGGAACCAACGAGAGACTTGTACTGTTGTACAGTAAATTGAACTATCCCTTATGTGGGGATGTTCAATTGAATCAGGAACGTCTTTCGGTTCAGGAACTTCCTTGGGTCAGGATGGTCCGACTTGATGTTGTTGTTGTTGTGTTGATGTGTCTGTGTGTGACTCAGTACACAACGTTACAATACAGTACTATGGTACAGTACAGTATGATAAGGTACTACAGTAGAGTACGTCCTATACTACTGTGCTGACCAGTATGACGTCACAGGGCTAAGTGGTCTTGCACTTCACTGCCTACGTCACAGAATGCGAGCCGCGTGCAAAATTTAAAAAACGATGATTCACGCCTATGTTAAGCATGGGAAGTTTCCCTGCACGCTGATTGGCTAGCCTCAAAGTACTGAAAATCGAGCGTTCTGACGTCACAAGGAAATTCAAGAATTTTCGCGCTTATTTTCGCGGAAAAACAAGAATATTTTAGGTCGATCAGAGATGTTTTCTGGTCGAAATTTTAATTTTAAGCCGTTAGAAATAATTTCTAGATTCTCAGAAATTTTCTGACGGTGGAAAATCCGTCAAAATGAAAAGCAAAGTGAATGACCGACCTCTGGTCAGTTACACAGAGTGGTCCGTTAGGTCGGTAAAGTAACTTTTTTAAAAGGTCGGTTTCTCCGACGAAAATTAAGTTTTACCATCGAAAAATTATTTCTAGTTCTCAGAAATAAATTTCAGCCGTTAAATTACCAAATTATAGCTAGTTTCGACCTGTGTCGACCTGTAACCAGGACTTTACCGGTTCGTTACGGTGTCCGTGGAGGTCGGTGATCCGCCGTTGGAGGTCGATTTCCATAGATTAGAGTTGCGGGTCGCCGTTCAAGGCGAAGGTCCCCAAATTTGTTGAGAGGCTCCTTCTGGGCGCTGCAGGCTACTGTCGAGCCTGATCCGTCAGTTGGGATTATGATCAGTTCCCGTTCGTCCGTCTGGGGCAGTCAGCCAAGTGCTCTCCTTGTGTGGAAGAGCCAAAAGATAGGGCAAGCGAAGGTGGCAGGGATCGCTTGCGATCAACCTGTTACCACAGTCGCTAGACAGCAAAGACCAGGTTGTAGCAGAGGCTGCGTTCGCAGTCAATCTGTTTCCAACCACGGGTTCTTCAAGGTTCTCCGCGATTTATGCCTTTACCGTCTGCTCAAAGGATCCGGTTCCCGCTTCCGAAAACCAGACGATCTGCTT